>NC_133201.1:44474041-44484041 GCF_958299795.1 Porites lutea | reverse complement strand
TTTATTCTTGCAAAAAAGTGGGGGGGGGGCTAAAGCCTCCCCAGCCCCTCCCTCTGCGCGGTCCCTGTTTTAGCCCGAAAAATGCGCCACAATGCTCGACAAAGTGATAATAATAGATCTTTACTAACTTCGACATGACAGAAAAAGATGTTTAAAATTTAATTTCCGGGTAAATGAAGCGAAGACAAGACAGCCAATTAGAATGTGCCAGCTTGACTAGGTTCTTAGAGAGGGAAAAATCCCACAGTCATCATCATGTGGAAAAAGCCCCTGCTCTCATGCGCATTGAATATATTTAGAGAAGTTTCCGTTCAGTCCATTTCGCTTCGGTAGTGAGATGGACTTAGGTAAGGGAGCATTCATAATTTATCTAGAGGGTGGGCTATAATGATTTCCTTATTTTTTCCTTTCTTTTTTTTGAAGCCACCCCTCCCTGATCATCTCAGGGTTTTTCTGACCCCACCCCCCCCCCTCAAGAGATGTTGATTTATGAAAGGAAAATATTATAGCCCCCCCCCACCCCTAGCACATAAGTACAACATGTCAAACTCACCCTTAGCCATATGAAAGTCCTGTGACAGGTATATTGAGCTTAATTAGTAATTAACATAGTAAATCAGTAACAACTTGCACTAATGAAATGGTGATATTTATGAAAATATAATGTTCAGTACAATTAAATCTCTACGCATTTTTAATTCAAAATTGTTCTATTTTGGACAATCTTGAGAAAAGCTGATTGAATGATTGGCTGATAATAAATTTAACTATCTGAATTGATACTGGAGAGAAAGTAGTCTTTTAGTTGCAACATTAAAAAAGGTTGCGCTGTCGTAACATTTCTTCCCGCGCTTTTTTTCCCTTCAATTACTCAACAAAAACCGACTCGAATCCTCATCAAATACAACAAAACAGAAGATATCTTCGAGTTGAACAAAGCTGTTCTGGAAGACCTGTGGCAGTTGCAACGACCGATTCGCGTCATAGCTGTTGTGGGAGATGCTAGAATTGGAAAATCTACCACTCTCAACGTAATAAGTCACATATGGTCCGAAGTCAATCACAGCCATGTCGAAGAAATCTTCAAAACAGGCGATACACTGAAAGCTGTCACGCGTGACGTGTGGTGCAACATCATCCATTCACAAGACAAGAAAGGAGGAAGCGTTGTGCTACTTGACGTTGAAGGCACAAATTTGGGCGATGACGCCGTTACAACTCATTTGAGCATCTTTACAGCCTTGGTTTCCTCTGGCCTGAACGTTTTTGTCCGCGAGGTGTTTCAAAACAACAATCTACACTTTTTTTTTCACATGTCACGCTTTAGTGATGAGATTTTCCCTTACATTACTATCGAAAACTTTCCCAAACTTCAGGTGGTTATTAGAGGTGCACTGGGTGATCCTGACGGGGGCAAAACAATCGAAGATTACACAAAGGATTGCATCGTGGAACCTTCTTTTCAGGAGAGCATGAAAGATGAGAGAAAAGCCATCGCAAAGCACTTCCCGAGGAACCAATTACAGTAAGTCAGATTCCGCAAGTGGAACGTGATCTTTTCAAAGATTTCAATAAATGACGAAAGAGTGACTACTGGCAAGAAATGAAGCGACTGGTTGAAAAACTCAAAACGTTTCCCATCAAAAAGACCCTAGGAGGAAATCTTATGGACGGACAAGGATTAGTAGAATTGGCCATTTATCTAAATGATACGATGAATGCGGACTCGTGGCTGGACTTTGCGAATGATTATGTTGCGTTGGAGAAAAATATCTGTAAGAGAAGCCGCGTGAAAATAATTGAGCCACTTTTTGCATTGCCAACAGCAGACGAAATAGAAGCAAGAATAGAAGACGCTTTAAGGAACTTTTCAATGGAGTGTGAGTTGGAAACCGAAATTTCCGCTGTGCAGAAAGATCTACAGCACTTTGCTGGTGAGAAGAGGAAAGCTGAGGAACTGGAATTGAAAGCGAAAGAAGCGGTGGAAAAGAGGATAGCTGTTGAAAAGAAAAGCGAAGAGCAAAACCGGGAGTTTGAACGTGTTTTGTCAGGGAAAAATATTGAAATCGAGAGGGTAAAAAGAGAAAAGGAAGAAGCTCAGCTTATGGAAAATAACTTAAAATAACTCCAACTGGAACAAATGCAGACCATCGCTTTACTCAAGAAAAAACTAAGCAAAAAAATTAGTGGTGTTTTTTATTTTATTGCATCCGTGGGACTTGGGGTTGTTATCGGCGGCGCTTTAAGCGACCATGAATTGAAGGAAAACGTTACAACTTTGCCACACTCGCCATACAGGGCAGTTGGACTTAGGGAAGTTTGCTGGGAATGGAATGAAATTGCCAAACAAAAATTTGGACTGAGCGGTAGGGACTGCGGAGTGATCGCACAGGCAGCACAACAATCAAGGGGTACTTCGCGGTGCGTTATGACATGCTAAATAAGATGATTTACAACTATCCTGATAAGAACCATCACCTTGATTACAACATGAACTGAACTAAATGAAAGAATAGAAGAAAAGAATATCGTTGTCAGCTGCTTGTTTAATTATCAATTATTGAATGATGCCTGAGCAGGATATGAAGAATTACGCAGATCAAGGAGGGTGTTATTCACCGAGGCCAAAGGCCGAGATGGATAACACCCTCCGAGATCTGCTTAATTCTTCACATCCTACGAAAGCCGAATTCATTAATTGCGTTATTATTCTTTCAAAATAATTCCTGGTTTAAAAACATAGCTAAAACATGCTTACCTGTCCAGGTCCGTAAATATTCCCCAAACAGCAGATTTCGCTCTCCGAGTTGTCTTCTTCCTGTTTTTGCTATGTTTTTAGCCATTATATCGCCCAGTTCCAGCTGTAGTTCTTACTCTTGAAACGAGTGAAGTGTCCGCCATTTCCGTTTTCACAACGACAACAACTCAACCTCGTCCCCAGGTCTTCTCGGTTAACGGTGCATTAACCTGTATAGGGTTGGATTTTTGACGTCATTTCCTCGTTAGACACAAAATTCTTCCAAATATTTTGAATGAATAATAAGAAGTGTTAATGTTTGTTTTGGTTTCTTCTTAAAAGAAGTGTTACGTTTTTAAGAAGTATTTTAAAAGTTTGCTGTCATAGATCTCGTGTTTCAACTAGTAGTCGTCAAATGAACGAGCTATTCTAAACGAACTTTGATTGAAGGTTTGAGTGTCTTAAAAACTGGCTTTTATTTCTTAACTTCGTAATCAGTGTAATTTTTGATCAAGGGCCGAGGATGATCCGGGTATTGCACTGGTTTGCTTCATTGCGGTCTGTAATTGTCTAAAAAACTCGCCCCACCCTATCGACCAATCAAATGTAAACTAAAACCAATGACGACTTCCCGCACTTTAACCGTTTAAGAGTGATGCGCATTTAATTTCTCCCAAACAGCATTACGCCTCAATTAAAAATTAAGGTCGTGGGACTAAGGTAATGATCTTGAACTCAAGCAGCTCTAGATTGTTAAACAACTTCTCCTTGTCAGCACTTCAGGAAATGTGTAGAAAACAGTATGGAGACCTTGCATACTGATGTTAGGGTGTGAAGAGTTAAGCAGTTTGCTGGTTTTTCTTTTCTCACTGGCTCTGTGTGATATTTACTTCTGAACTTGTGCGTCCGTTGCGCCTAACGAGATTTGTAAGTGTAAATCCCAGGCCAAACAGCTCAAAGGAGAGAAAAGAACTAACAGAAGAGTGCAGCCAGCCAATAGCTCTACCTTGCTATCTTATTTGTCAATTAAAAGGAACAGCCACTACTTATCTGTACTGATCACTTCAATCAACTTAGACAACAGGGTTTTGTATTAATCGCATATTCAGCAACTAAAAATTCCTTCATGTAGTGCAGTAGGTATACAAACCATAGATATCTAGTCTGCAAGCACTTAAAAATCGTAAGCAAGGAGCCGTTTTCGCTGTTGCCTTAGCTCTCTTGCTAATATGGAGGGTTTTAGCAACGATACAGGTGGGAATATCGTCAGTTGGGCTCTCGTTAAAAGTTTAACGGGCAGTATTCGGCGTGAAACGACTATTTTCCGTCAACAGCTGATCTCCTATGATTATTGTTCAAAAGTTTGGTAATTAATTCGACCCTTCTAGGAAAAAATTGCTACCGCTCGTCAACCAATCATTCAGATCGAAATTACTCGATATTCGTCGTACGACTTAATACATCAGTAGCAATTACTCCGCTGATTACTTAGTGAATTTCCAATCCACAAGTCGTAAATCATTCCTGAGACTACAGGCGTTTGTCTTATGCACAGGGCTCAGAGAAGAAGAACTGTCTTCCTTCAGATATCTAGCTCAGTAATGTTTAACGAGTTAAATATTCTTATTCGCCTCGGATAAACCGCGGTCCTAACTGAGTTGGTTATTTGTATTGGCGAGAGTAAAGAGATTATAAAGATGTCATTTCTCGCGTTAGAGCTTGGTTTTGTTCCTATCTTCAAGACCGGCAAGCATTTGCAAAATGGGAACAACAGAATGCAAAGTGTGCCATGGTATGTCTTCATAACACATTGAGAAGTCTGTGAACTTTCTTCAAAACATTTGTTGCTTTTATTTAAAAAAAAAGAAATCATTTCATTTTCATAATGACGATGGAAACAATGTAATTCTCCATTTGTTCTTTCGATGGTTTGCCGTCAATTTATTGAATAATCTTCAGGCTATAGTCAGTCAGTCAATAAGTCAGTCAGTCAGCCGCTCAGCTGGTGATTCCATTAGTGAGTTAGTGAGTCAGTTAGTCAATCAGTCGATCAATTAGTCAGTCAGTCATTCGGCCAATCATTCAGTTAATCAGTCAGTCATTCTTCGAGAGTGCGTCACTCCTTAAGTCAGTCAGTCAGTTGGTCAGTCCATCAGTCGAGTAGTCGATGAGTCAGTCAGTCAGCCAATGAATCAGAGTCATTATGTTGTTTCAAATGCCGTCAGTCCTCCTTTTCACTACCGCTTAAGTAGTGTTCATTAGTGCAAAGATCGCTCTCGCATTCATTTCTTATCCTTTTGTCTCAAAAACAGGCTGAAAATCCAATCTTTAAGCCAACAACAACGACCTTTATGAATCCTATGTACGAAGTGAAAACATGAAGTGACGAATGGCACAACAAAGTCTTCAATGGGAGCTTCTTGGGGAGGCACTTCTCACGAAACCTCAGTGTAACTGGCGGACAGGTTGGACACAGGATTGGTCTGAGCAGCTGCGACGAAAAATTCTAATAATAGAATCACACTAAAGATTTAAAGACGTCATTTACTCTTTAAATCAAAATTTTTTAAACTCAATTCCAGTCAGTTCAGTAACGGTCATGCAACTCTCTCTGTCTACGATCCCTCTATCACAGAAACCCTTCTCTTTTGCAACCACTTTGCAAATATCCGACTCGTATCTGAATTAAATTTTCTTTTTCAAAACTTCTTCCCGAGGATGAGTGCACGAGCTTCTTCAATCAATTTTTCGCTCTTTGTAAAGATTTTCTCAAGTCAAGTGACCTCCTCCCTGAAAACGAACAGTTTTTTCTGCTCCAACGATGATCTCTTAGGAAAGAGTTGACTGCAATTCGACACCGAACTAACTCAGTGTATATAGCAAAATCTGTTTCTCTCAAGAACGGAGTTCAGAAGAAGGATAATTTCGGGTATATGTTTTGAAACTTAAACCTTCAACTACATGACTGTTGGCATCCAACTACCCCCGCCTCATATTCAACTGTTAACGTATCAGAACAGATTCTCAAGCAAGTTAAGAAAAGGAAAAAAACAAACGCTTCAAACGATCCAATCGCAGCTGTTGAGTACAACAGCATATGGGTGACGCGTGCTCAGTCGACCTCATCGTCTGAAGAAGGCTGGCAGTATGCAGTCGAAACGTCGCGATCCACATCCCAAGTGACCACATCGTAAAACAAACAATCACATTTCTCTTTTAAACAAACGCATGTAGCCATAAATGATCAGCCCACCTAACGTTTGCATGATAAAGATTTGGTGATTTTCTAATTTAAACTCAAAAAAAAATTCCATATAACTTGATAACAAAATCTTCAATTCGGCGATTCAGTGGATACAAATACGGTAAAACCTTGAAAGAGAAGCATATTTTTTTTCTGCGATACTCATCCTGGTATGTCTTTTTTGTGTGTGAGAGTAAACGGAGAAACCAAATATATACGTCGAAATTCTTACACTCGTCAACTAAAACTGTTGGGTCTTTCTTGTTAATGCTTTGTTTAAAACTGTTTAAGCTTGATCTCTTACGGTCAGCAGAGCTTAACTTTCCCCATAGAAAGGGTCCGAAAAAACGCAACGAGTGTTTACCGTAGTGTACTGTTCTCATTCGTCGAATCATTTCAAGTCTTAATGACCTCAAAAAGGCGAAAATCATGGAGCTGTTTGACCTCTTTCGTTGGAAACAACTCATTCCGTAGCAACAAGTTAGACGTCTAATAGTTTTACACTTATAGCGCCTTACGAGCCATTTTCTAAGCGTCGTTTATTTACGTTGTTTGTTTATTTCTGCCGTTTATGATCACAAAATCAGGAAAGATGATGAAACACCAATTTTCTTCTTAATTACTGACCAAAGAATACACAGTGACAGTTGCAAATTTTATCTATCTTTACGGTGATCAATAAGTTTGCTAATCAAGAACCCCCCCTCTCTCCCCCCATCCCAAAAAAGAATGTTTTGTTTCGCCTTCAGTACATGTCTATTGTCTATCACTTCAAAATCAAAAAAGATTACATTGATTGTATCAAGTTACAGAAACGAGTTATCAGGTTACATACCCTCACCAAAATTTTATTTAACTGTAAAATTATTTTGGAAGTCTCAAATTTTTACGCTGTATTTTGCGTGTCATACCGAAAAAACATAAATGTCCAGTTACTCATAAGACTTTTGATTTCTATTAGTTCCATAACGTTGCGAGATCAAACAGTAATCAGTTTTTTTTTTTTTTCATTACCATTTGTTTCAAGGCTTCGTAGTCCACTCTCTTGTACCCATCGTGACCTGTAACCACGGTCCACGGATACATTTCCTCCACTTCCTGAGCGATAACTCCATGCCCCGTTCCACTCATGCCAAGGTCTACGGCATCTTTGGACCATACCCAGTTGTAGCTACGAACTCCAATCTGCTCGAAATCTGAATGCGGCACGACTGTGATGTTTTCTTTCAGTCGAGAGTCGCTGAATATCCCAGCTAGGACCGCACCCCCAATAAAAGCTTTTGCTATGTTTCCTTTCTTTTTCTTTCCCTTTTTCCGTCTTCGAGCTACAGCTTCTTCCAACTTTCTTCTCTTTTCTTCAGCCCTACGCAATTTTTCTTCTTTGATTCTTCGTTCTTCCTCTGCTTTCGCTCTTGCCCTTCTCTCTTCCTCTAATCTCTTTTCTTTCTCACGTGCTTCTCTGCGCCGCTGTTCCTCCCTTTCCCTTTCCATTGTCTCCTCTTCTTCTTTTCTCCTTCGTTCCTCATCAAGGCGTCTCTCTCTTTCTGCCATTTCTTCTTTTTGGGCTATAACTTCATCCAGTTTATCTGTGATTTTAGTTCTTTCCGTTCCCAGAGCACATTTTTCGGTGAACTCATCGATAATTTGCTGTCTCCTATTCTTCATGTGATTCAAATTATTTCCCAGAAAAGGTTCAATTATGTTTTGGTAAGAACGGTCGCACAATTCCGTTTCGAGGCCGGTATATGCATTTGAAAATCCACTCCATGAATTTTGATTGAGAGCAATCTCAAGCCTTTTAGCGAAAGAAGCGATCATTGCTCCGTCCATGTTTGCTCCATGAATTGTCTTTTTTAAAGGAAAACTTCTTAAATCAGAGGCTAGAGAGGATACGACATTTGCGTAATCATCACTCGTAAATTTTTCTAAGTTACGCAATCGTTTCGAGTCCACGAAGGGAATGTCTCGAACTTTAATGTTAATTCGAGGAAAGTGCTTTGCAATGGTTTCTCCGTAATTTCCATCAAGTATAGAATCTTGAGCTTGACTCTGCAAAGTTTCACCTGGGGATGGTGCAAGTGCATTTCTTATGATCACCAGTAGCCGTGGAAACGCCTTGATGCTCTCTGCATCATCTTTCCAAATCTGTTCGCTCAAGCGTGAAACACGGTACAAAAACTGTACATTATGATTTTGCACTCCTTCCCTGACAAAGAGAGCCAAACCGGAAGACATCATCATGGTGAAGATGCTGAGCAAATCTGTGTTTTCGTCGTCGCCTAAGTTAGTTCCTTCCGTGTCCAGTAAAATCGTGCTTCCGTCGCCATTTGAATCACGCGACACAGACATCCACACTCCCGTCGTACATGGTCTCATGCCATCGCTCGTGTTAAAAACTTTCTCAACTCTTTGATTTCGCTATCCTTCAAGGAAATACCTGATAAAGTTCAAATTCGTGGACTTACCAACGCGTGCGTCGCCAATGGCTCCGACAATTCTCACGGGGCCTTTCAACGTCTGTATCTCGCGCAGAGCATCCTCGCTGACGGTGAACTTGCCATTTTCCTCATCGAACCTCAGTAGTGGTTTTGCTGGTGAACTGCGACAGGTTTTGCTCAAAAGGGAGACAAATATTAAAAGAACCAGTAACTTCAAGATCATTTCGACGGAAACAACGTCTAATTTCGAAGCCGTGACAGTTTCAATGGGTCGAGCGACCAATGACCAAGTTACAGGCACGACGAGTCTGATATTTTGTAATTATCATGAGGGAAATTTATATGCGCTTCTGCAATAGTGTACTTTGCCCCAGTGTTTCTGTTTCTCTTCTAATTTTACTTAATGATGAGGCAATTATCTGGGAAAAACCCCCCAACGTTTCCCTTTATTTCGCCGCATCATGGTGCACAAAGCATACACCGAAAGAAAATGACTGATTTGAAAGGAAAACTTCCGTAGCAGAGCTCTGCAGGGGAGACTCAAATCACTGCGAGATCCCCTGATTTTGCTTGTAAGAGTATGGAAAGCTTTCCATTTTCGTAAAAGTATTTCATTTAACTGTAGAACTAAATTCTACTCCATACGGAACAAGAATAATACATTAATTTGAAATTTATCACAGGTTTTTAACCCTACGGCTACCTTATAGCTCCTTAGGGACCGGTCATTATTTATCACCTGGGGGGGGTCGGAGGATTTTGGGGGGGATCACTTGATTTTTAGGAGAACAGAGGGGGGGATCAGTCGTAACTGAGAGCCCAAAAGGGGGGATCACTGAAAATTTTGGAAGGATTCAGAGGTGGGACCACTCAAATCTGCTTGAACAATGCCAGTTTGAAAGCATACAACATAAATGTGCCCATTCTGCTGGGAGATGATGGCATTTGCAATCTCAATTTGTTCTATTAACACAACTTTATTTAAAAAACGGAAGTCTGTCACACTGGCGAATGTGTGCATTTCAATTTATATCGAGAAAGCTTTGTTTTAACGCTTTTATATTTTTCCTTTTATAACGTGCTCATGACTTAGCTAATATTCATCTTTAAACATGACAGGTGAATTCTAAATTGTGAACTATATAAACTTCTGATAACTGAAACATTGTAAAAAGCGTGTTTGTTTAAACATAAACCATTTATCGCCTCTCCAGGAATGGGCGTCCTGTGTCAGCTCTATACTAAATTCGATTCAACTGCTTCATCTGCCTCATCTTGAGCCTCATCATCCCATTCAACAACTTCATTTGCCTCTTGAGCCTCGTCAAGAGACACTTTTAAAAAAAGACTGCGCGATAACGGCTTTATTATGCTGTAAGTACATCATAGTTAGAAATACTATACCTGTATATGAACGTTTAAAACACTAAATATACACGTCGAAAGGTGAATATGGGTACAAAGACATTGGGGGGGGGGGATCACGAAAGTTATATATAGTTATGAGGGGGGATCACTTCAATAAAATAACATTTAAAGGGGGGATCGGCTAAATTTCATCGTGTTTAGCCCAAAATCCTC
>NC_133201.1:44336541-44469041 GCF_958299795.1 Porites lutea | reverse complement strand
GTTTTATGCAACACCCGCATTTTCTGTTGCATAAATGACACTTAAGTGGATACTTACGAAAATCGTAAGTGCAGTCATTTTTAAGTGAAATCTTTAAGTGGACCACTTAATTGATTTAATGCAACTCACTTAAGTTAGGAGTACACGAACGAATACCCGTAATTGTTACGGGCGTTTTATGCAACCTGGCCCTGGTTTGGATGCTACTTCTTTTAGTTAGCTCTTCTTGTTGAGTAATCGGTAAATGTACCACTAAAACTAATACTACAGCAATTTGATTTTGATTGGGCAACGAACAGATCACGTTCGTATCAAGAAAAGCGGCCTGAATATGAGAACAATAGGTATTATTCTGTATTGTTATTTTTTATTATTTCTTGCCTTGTACCGGACGACATCAACGTGAAACAGTAACTTTCAGGCGCGGGAAATTTCAACATTTCAAATAAGGGACCGGTCATTATTTATCACCTGGGGGGGGTCGGAGGATTTTGGGGGGGATCACTTGATTTTTAGGAGAACAGAGGGGGGGATCAGTCGTAACTGAGAGCCCAAAAGGGGGGGATCACTGAAAATTTTGGAAGGATTCAGAGGGGGGACCAATCAAATCTGCTTGAACAATGCCAGTTTGAAAGCATGCAACATAAATGTGCCCATTCTGCTGGGAGATGATGGCATTTGCAATCTCAATTTGTTCTACTAACACAACTTTATTTAAAAAACGGAAGTCTGTCACACTGGCGAATGTGTGCATTTCAATTTATATCGAGAAAGCTTTGTTTTAACGCTTTTATATTTTTCCTTTTATAACGTGCTCATGACTCAGCTAATATTCATCCTTAAACATGACAGGTGAATTCTAAATTGTGAACTATATAAACTTCTGATAACTGAAACATTGTAAAAAGCGTGTTTAAAAAAACATAAACCATTTATCGCCTCTCCAGGAATGGGCGTCCTGTGTCAGCTCTATACTAAATTCGATTCAACTGCTTCATCTGCCTCATCTTGAGCCTCATCATCCATTCAACAACTTCATCTGCCTCTTGAGCCTCGTCATCCGATTCAACAGCAACATTTAGTCACCTTCGACAGGTTGACCCTGGACTTTGTGCCCTTAAAATGGCCGCTACTTGCTATAGATTTTTTTCTAGGGTCGTGCTAAAAATACCCTTTTCTAGTAGCCATAGCAAAGGGTCTAGATGCAAACGACCTGCTGATAGGGACTTGGCGGACTGCTATTTGGCACTCTAAAAAAAGTAACTTTGCAGTTTCAAGCACTGATTGCAGTTTCAAGCACTTTGCAGTTTTAAGCAAGATTGCTTGTATGTCAACTGAATTCAGATGTCTGGATCCAGACTAGAAAAAGACACGGATCAAGAGACACTTATAAAAAAAGACTGCGCGATAACGGCTTTATTATGCTGTAAGTACATCATAGTTAGAAATACTACCTGTATATGAACGTTTAAAACACTAAATATACACGTCGAAAGGTGAATATGGGTACAAAGACATGGGGGGGGGGGATCACGAAAGTTATATATAGTTATGAGGGGGGATCACTTCAATAAAATAACATTTAAAGGGGGGATCGGCTAAATTTCATCGTGTTTAGCCCAAAATCCTCCGACCCCCCCCAGGCGATAAATAATGACCGGTCCCTAACTTCTCTCCGATGACGTCTGAATTTTCGGCGCGACCGAAGTAAGGAGTAATTTCAACCTAGGGGGAGAGTAGGAGTTACACTAGTCAGGACGAAACATGCAGTGGTGGCAGAGTGAGGTAAGTGCATGCTAATTAACAGACCAGTTGCATCGTTGTGTTTTATTCCGGTCTTAGCCTAGTGGCAACAACTTTTACGCAAAACATGGTCATGTTACTCGTCAAAAATTACAGTTTTATCATAAAAAGCATAATCGAGGGTCTCAATGGGGTTAACCGATAGGCGTAAAACGGCCAAAAATTTAGCCGATAGCCGTAAAAATTAAAACAATTTAACCGTTAGCCGTAAATAGCGTAAAAAAGAGTTAACCGTAAAAGAAAGTGTTCAGTAGATTTGCTACTTTTAAGGAAGGTACTAAACTCACTTATGATTGCGTTTTTTATTTCCCGGCTAGTGTGACTCCGTACCCACGTTAGGCGAAGCGCCTTTTAGGTGTTAACCAAGACCTAGGCTCCACTTCCGGCGCTTTCTTGTGGAACTAATTTTTTCCATAGCGAAAGTGTGGCTTCTTGCTGGGGATTAATATTTGCAATTTTCAGGAGCCCGTGCCCTCAAAACACTAGTGAAACAACACGCAGAGATGTCACTGTTTGTAAAACACGTTGCCGATAAACAACATTTCCCTGTTTTTCTCGGACGCTACGGTAGACATCGCCATGCCTAGTCCCTGTTTGGCGTCTTCCAACGCAATCTCGGTCAAGGCGTTTCAGTGGCGAACTCGCTCGGACCACATGACCCGAAAGGCATCAGCCGCGCGGAATAATGTGGCCTACGGACGAGGTAACGGCAAGACAGTCGTTCCGTACAGTCCTTCGCTATCATTAAAAACACTGGACACGGGAATTTTGTTATTGGCCGTTTTCACACTAGACCTAGAAATGGATTATCCGTCTGAGACTAGCCTGTGTACAGTCGCGCCCTCCCCACAGACACCCCTTCTCCGATTTTTTTCTGAGGGGAGGGGGCGGCTGTACACAGGCTATCTGGAACGGATAATCCTGTCTTCAAAAGTCAGGCGGATTGTTTATTCAAAATTAAAACTATTCCATTGCCAAATTAAGACGTATCACCTGTCTGACGCGAATCATCAAACGGATAACCCGTCTCACACGAATTAATCCTTCTCTAGTGTGAAAACGGTCATTCTGTTATAATGAATGTCGCGCCCCGGCCTTGAGTTGGGCGTTCGCGTGTCTGCTTTTGCTTTTTCACAAAGATTATTTTTAAATTGACTATTGACATTTCTATGTGTAAAATAATATCAGAAGTGCAATACTTTATAAAAAGTATGATCTATCAAATGTTAAAATTTTTCAAAAGAATAGCTTATTTCATCCCGAGATGATCCGAAGACCTTTATTTTGATTTAAAGATACAAAAAAATACAGGTTAATTAATATTTAACTTTTTGAAACAAAAGAAGTTTATTTTTAACTTTTTCGTTAACCGTAACTGAAAAAAATTAACCGATAGCCGTAAAAGAGCCAAAATTTTAGCCGATAACCGTAAAAGCCACCACCCCATTGAGACCCTCATAATCATATTACCGTGTCTAAAGAAATAAGTTAAATTCGCGCTGTACAATACACTGAAAGCTGCTAAACCAGACTGCACCGGCTAAGCCCTCTTTCAAAGCGCCAATCGCTATTAAAGTTAACGAAGAAACTAATGATAGAATTGGGTAGATACTTGTAATCAAACTACGAAGGATAAACCCCTTTTGCGGATCCACTCTGATAGAAGACGAAGCTCAATTTCTTTTTCGCTGTCCTACATACTCTATGATTAGGAATAATTTTTACAATAAAATCAAGACTCTGATTCCAAATATTACCCAGTTACCTGTAAACGTTTTGATCAATGAGCTGATGAACTCCTGTAATTATTTTATCAATATACAATTCATAAAATATATTTCAGCTCGTTTTGATGTTCGTGACAAATTTTTGCCAAAGTAACGTAATTGCCCTATGATGTAATTTTGATTCTTAAAATAGCTTTTGCAACACTGTATTAACTTAATAAAGCGCGTTGTTGTTGTTGTTGTCCCTGCGATGCAACCACGTTTTAAAGAATTCAGACAGATATACCCCAACACACTCTGCATACCAGAGCCCACATTTCAATAGCCTGTTCCAGGCTCCGAGATGGTGGTGGAAAGTCTTTTAGTAATAAGAAATGCGAAAAACGCGCGTCTTATTTTCGCTTTGCTCGTTTTAATACGTTCCCACTATACTATCTGAGAGCCTCGCACAGGTTAACATTTCAACAACTGGATAGCCGGTTTTCTGCCATGTTAGTCCTAGCCTCCCTCCTCGTGGACGTTCTTGCAAAGTTGCTTTTTTGCTAATAGCCATTTTACAGTTGTGGGCTTACTATCCTAACCTTTGAGTGAACTTGAGGCTGAAGTTGACTTGTTTTGATACAAACCTCCTTCCTTTTCTTAAGGAAATTATGCTTTAAAATACTAGTTAAATACTGATTTACATAACAAAGCAGAAAGAGTTGTATAAAAACAAGGTCAACTCCAACCTCAATAGTCGTTTACTGTTTATTACTTCTACGAAAAAATAAATAGCTTCACGCCAGTTTTATCCATAAGTGTTGTTCCGGACAGTTTTTACCTTCTTGTTTTCAATTTCGAGAATGTTCTCATTGAGTCACAGGCAGCCCAAGCTCACGTCACGTGAAAGGATTAGATTAATTATTAGCGGTGTGCGAGCCGGGACGTGACTGTTCAACGAAAGCGGTGTTGGGTTACATGGCGGCCGTGAATTTATAAAGGATTTGTATGGGAATCCACGTTATAGATTTAGGAAGATAAATACTCGTAGAAATTCTCAATAAAAAACGTCTTACCTTATTTACATGGTGCGTTCTTGCTTGCTGTGTGGTTATTTTCCCGATCCGGTGCGATTTTAGCGATTTTTTTCATTTCTGAGTTTTTAGTAGTGGAAACTCAGAAATGAAAAAAATCGCTAAAATCGCACCGGATCGGGAAAATAACCACACAGCAAGCAAGAACGCACCATGTAAATAAGGTAAGACGTTTTTTATTGAGAATTTCTACGAGTATTTATCTTCCTAAATCTATAACGTGGATTCCCATACAAATCCTTTATAAATTCACGGCCGCCATGTAACCCAATACCGCTTTCGTTGAACAGTCACGTGCCGGCTCGCACACCGCTAATAATTAATCTAATCCTTTCACGTGACGTGAGCTTGGGCTGCCTGTGATTGAGTTTGCCGTAAAGATAACTAGGGAGGAATGCAACTCGTGCCAGCTCTCGCCGGTCAGAGTTGGACGCCATTGTACCGCCTTATTGCTTTCTTGCCTTACAGCGGTAAAACGGAAAGGTTTAGAAGTTCTTGTTGAAGACTCACCATCTACTAACGGTATGGTTGATTAATATTTTTATTTCACTGAAAATGTTGCTATATAGCCAAAGATTCCTTCGTTTGCTGAGTGCTTAGTAACCATTTAGCTTAAGCAGGCGTCTTGCATTTGCACGATGCGATGAGGCGATCAGAGTTCTAAATAACAATGCTTTAGACTAACTGAAGCTTCTAAACTCGTGCATTTCAAATCATCAGCCAAACGTTAGAGGCCGGCGTGGCAAGTGCCACGTTTGTTTGTCGTTCTCCAACACGTGCAGGCAACGAGAAAATAATTGGTACACCAGAGGGCGCCCACACAATCTGTTTGTGTAGCCGATTATTATTTTATAGTAAATGTACTGGATTTACCGTTTGCTTCACCTATAGCGATATATCGCTAGCTATGTATATAAATTAATGATAAATAAACGTTGAATTACCTTGCCTGTGGTGTATAGTCCTCTTTTTGCCTCAAAAGCGGTTTTTTGAGCGATTTTGAATGAATTTGAGTTCGCCGTTGACTGTTCCATATAATAGAGGGACAAGGGAGGAATCCTTGTTTTGAAAGGGTTCCAGCGCCGGAGCGATTTTTCCCCCAAAATCGCATCGCTCCGCTTTCAAACTTCGCAGCATAAAGGTCAAAAGATTCACGATTTTTCTCGTACCTTCCAATCGAAAATCCATCCAAACGGCCCGTAGCTAGCCCTGGAAGAAAATCAAAATCCCACAGTATTCGAGCGACTGGAATGCGTAGCAAGATTCATACGTGCCAGCCAGAAACCGTCCCACTGATTTCCTCTTTTTGATTGGATGTTGTAAACAACAAACGCTTACCAAGTCTTCTTCATCAGTTATTATTTAACCATTTGTTTAACGACATCAAATAAAAAAAAGGCAATATGTGTAATATGTTGCTCTAATGGCAATATTTATCATTTTCTTGATTATATAATAAAAATAAAAATAATAATAATAATAAATTATTATTATTTATTTTTTATTTACTATGATTATTCATTCAAAACATTTCCACGATTCTGATTGGCTAAAAGTACATGCATAATTCACCATAACCAGCTACTGATGACCAAATTTGGAAGAATTTTGCGATTAATCATTCGATATCAATGACGTCAAAAGTGCAGCTTCCTTGCAGGTTAATGCGCCATTAACCGAGAAGACCTGGGGATGAGGTTGAGTTGTTTTGGTTTTGAAAACAAAAATGGTGGACATTTGACTCATTTCTAGAGTAAGAACTAGGTGAAATAATATCTAAAAACATGGAAAGAACAGCAAGAAGACAACTCCAAGGGTGACGTCTGCTATTTGGAGAATATTTGCATAGCTTGACAACCCTAAACGTGCCCTATCAAAGATGAACTTAACATTGATGGAGGTAAGCATGTTTCAGCTATGTTTTTAAACTAGGAATTATTTTGAATGAATAATAAAACAATTATTGAATTCGGCTTTCATATCAAATGAAGAATTATGGAGATCTCACAGGGTGTAATCAGCCTTGGCCTACGGCCTTGATGGATAACACCCTCCTTGATCTCCATACATGTAATTCTTCATAAGATACTCAGCCTCATTCATTAATTGCTAATTATCATTTTTATCAAAAAATGTTGAACTTATTGATATTACCATGAAACAAAAAAACCAACATGGATCAAAATCAACCAAATTATTACAACTTATTTCTATTGAGTGATCGATAAAATCGCTAACATAATTAAGAGCCATCAATTAGTCATTAGGTTTTCTGATATCAGTTCTTAGCATTTAAACATGCAGGGTAGTGTAAGAGTACCTACAGCTGGTCAAAATTATACTGACATTAAATTTTTCTAGCCTAGGTTGATGCTTAATTTCTTTTGTCTCCTATCTCCTATTTCCTATCTCCTAGCCCTAAAGACATAAATAATAAATTAAATTCCTAGTAAATTAATGATTAACTATGTTAAAAAATCTTCACCTATCATTCAATTTTGTCCTGCCACATACCCACCCATGGGGTATAAACACTCACGTACACACACAGTACATCTTTATTAGGTATACATGCAGGTGCAAATTGTAAACTGTTCTTTAGGTTTATCATGGGTAGATTTAGGGGTGGGGCCAAGGGGACTGCAGCCATCGCATTTTCCTTGATGCAGTGCATTTTCTATTTATTTTTAGAAAATTCTCAGTAAAATAAAAAGTATTGGCAAATGTCCTGGCCAAAGCAATTTTAATTTTTTGGATCCACCCATATTTATCTTAAGATAAAATTTAGCCTACTGTGGTAGCCTTATTGTTTTTTGTTTATGTCTTTTAAAATCATTATTCCTTGTTTTCTTTTATCTAATCACCAGTTTTGCTTTATTGCAGCAACTTTTGTAACATTAAGCTCTATCATGTCAGTGAAACAATCATTCTTGGATTTCCGTGTCACACCAGATGCCTCTGGAAAATGGATGAAACCAGCACAGGAAAAAATCAGTGAAATTATCAAAGCTACCTTCCAAGCCAATAGTTGCTTTAGTACTTCTTCTGTCACCCTGTTTACTGGTGTAAATGATGTGTGAGTGATTATTTCTATACATTTACCCTACCATTACAATTGCATAGACGTTTCTTACTATTAATTGTTTCTTTAATCACAGAGAGTGTACCCTTCGATTATTTCCAGATGGTCTCATAACGTTAGATATTGTTCAGTACATCAAAGATGTCAGTGAAGAAAAATTACTCTGTCGACAGGTAATTCTTTGTTACATTTCTTGGCGACTTAACTGTCAAACAGTCTGCAGTTGGAATTCTTGCTTGTTACAGTGTGTGTTTTTAAATATTTGTTTCTGTCCATAGCCACAATGGAAACTAACAGATCACCAGTTAAACCATGATACCCCTATAAGGTCAACATTTCTTCCTCCCTTCACCCACCTTACAATGCCTTTTTAAAAAATCCAATACATGTATGAAACACAAAATAGCAGTGCAATAATATCACCTGGACCCCCAAAGTCAACTTGACTAAAGATTAAATGTCACAGGCTACTTATAGAAGTTATAAAACACACAGTATTCTTATCAATGCCATTAAGAATACAACTACAGGAATTTTTGTTTCATTTTTTCATTGCTCACAGTTGAGTAAATTTATTTTCACAGGATTACACTGACCTTAAAGACAAGGTTGATGAAGCCTTGTCTTGTGTGAAAGCAGATTTTATTCCTACCATTTGTAGAGGACGGGACATTCTATGCTATCATGACACATCAGATGGCCAATTTAAGGAGTATGATTTTGACAAGTTAGTATTGCTGGTTTTCACAGTCATACCATCAAAAATCAAAATCTAAATCGTTCAATAGGTAAGGCTAAGAGTCTGGGAAGATTAATAATTATGCAAACAGCGTACAGTAAAGCCAAAATTAAGGTCCCCGCAAATTTTCATCTGCAAGATACTCTGAGAAATCAAATGTTCTGCCCAAATTTTTAGGCCTTTGTTTGGAGATGCCATTTTTGTATCTATTTAAGGGCCATCGATACACCATCTGTAAACCAACAGAAGCATGTCATTTAGTTTTGCTACATGTGTGGAAGCATTAGTTCATCTCTTATAGTGTAACTCTAATTAAGCCCCTTGAAGATCTACATACAAAATCTCCAGACTGTTTGCAGTGGCGGATCCACGGGAAGGGCCCAGCGGGCCCGCCCCCCCTTAATTTCAGACCAAACTGAGGCCAAAAAAAATTTTTTTTGAGACCGCCCCCCCTATCTCAGGGTCTGGATGACCGCACCCCCTCCCCCTCCCCCCACCCCCTCATCGGAAGGTCTGGATCTGCCACTGGATTGATCTCCGTTCATTTCATACAAGTGTGGGTCGAAAGATCAAATTATGTTCTCTTTGATGATCATTTTATTAATTCTTGTAATCTTTCTACGTGATTATGTTACATACATTACATTGATATTACAATGTACATCATGTACATGTTGGTCATTCTTGGGACTTAAAGGTTAAGTATGTTGAAAAATACATTTTCTAACACAAGGGCTGTTCACATACTAAGAAAAATAATTATATCAAAAGAATCATGTATACATGACAGCTTTCTTTGCCACCATTTATATCTAATATGCTGCATCATGAAGAAGCTTAGGAATTTAAGCATACTTTCAGTTCACAAAATGAAGAACCCATTTGAACTAAAAATTTTTAAAGATCCCATCATGCAACATATTTGTTTTATTTGCTGAGCAACGAATGTCGCGTGCAGATGTCAAGGGGAAGGGGGCTTACAATACGTTTCTTCTCCAGAAAAGGAGAGGGGTTAAATTAGAGGGGGAATTAAGGTGCAATAGAGGATTAATTGTACATGTAGGTGCTTATAACCTTATTTTTCCCTCCCTTGTCTTGTAATTACAGGGAAGTGTTCAGACACAAATCACAATATCAGGATATCTGGATAGTGCATTCTAATCGTTTTGGAAACATGCTATTTCTGGATCTCAATGAGAGTAAGTGGAATTGAGCCTTGCAGTAAGTAGATATTCGTCTGTTTTTTTAAATAACAAAATCTTGCACTGTGAACAAAGTTTTCTGCTCTGAAACAGCTGCTTAAAAGAAGGAAGAATGCTATTTATATCTTGTTACAATTTATATTGAGCATATGCAATTGTCTGGAGTATTATTTTCCTCTCTATGGTTGTGTTCCTTTAGGATGATCGGGATAAGGATCTGTGATCCAAGATCTCGTAGATCATGGTACATTTACATATACATCAAATATGTACCTACTGTTAATTCAGATCTTACTCTTTGGCTGTAAATTGATGGGAGAAACAGGGACAGTATGAGCCAAGAGAATTCAAGGCTATTATTAAGCCCTTACTAATTTTATTCTGCAAAGGTGCATTGGATGTTTTTGCAAGGTGCAGGGCAAGCTGCGGATAAAAATTGTTGTAAATACATGTAGTCTAGTAAACACCAGGGGCGTCTATTTAATTTTTTGAGCCTACGCTGGGGCATTCAATACATGAAGATAGGAGGCATTTAAAAAATAGAAGCAGTTGTTCTAATAATTGTAGAAAAAATCTCAAAAATAATTTGCTTTGAAAACTATATTACAACAAACAGAATGAACTTCCACCTAACAACACTTTATGTAGTCCGTCCATTGATATGTTTAGGCCGTTTGGAGATCCATAACATTTTTTAAAGCTTGACTTCGATGTCAGAATCTTACTATGAACTATTTCGCTATGTCGTAGTATTTTGGAGCAAGAGTGATCATTATGGTTAAAGAAATGTCTCTTTCTTGTATTGTTTTCCCATTTGTACCTTTACTTGTCCTGTGCTTTTAGTGACTGACGTTACTTGTCTTCACAGTGATAGCAGAAGGAGATATAATTTACACAAAAACACTACTTGGAAATGGCAGAGAAAACTACAAAGATAAAGAAATACTCATTTTAGGAGGAGGAGATGGTGGGGTACTGCATGAGCTACTGAAGGAATCACCAAAATTTGTCACCATGGTCGAGATATCCTTGAAAAACTGTTGCAAGTTAGAAGTGCATGCAAAAAGGTTAAGACAACATCTGACACGTAAATTATCATTAAGTTTTGATTTAAAAATGAATACACTCAAACACTCCGATATTAATTAAAATAGGGGTCATATATTTAGTTAAATAGGACATCCAAACACTAATCACCGGTTATTTAAGCGGAGTTTGACGAGTGTTTAACAAAACCGCGTCCTACAACTGTAAGTCACTTTCAGTTTCCCAACGCTTCTATCTAAATACATTTGCCATGAACATTTTTATTAAAGCATATAGTGTAGACTAGCAAAGCATTTACTCTTCTAAAATTAACTCACTAAGAAAGAGATCTGAAGGTCCAAAGATTTCTTAAACCGCGGTCTAAGTTAGACTTTGTGTAAATAACCGACACTAAGCGTTCGCAATGAAAAGAAGCTCAGCAATTAGAGAAAATTGAAACTACACCCTTGTCCATGTTTCCACTTATGACCTGAAATCCTAGCCAATAAAACAAAAACGAAAAAATGCCGATCAATTAAGGTTTCTATAAAACTCACCACCTACCCCTCCCCTAAGTTAACATTAACACTTACTTCTCACTTAGGGCAAAATGTTGGGCCAGGGGAGGGTTAGGTGGGCAGTTTCTCAGAAATCTAAATTGATCCAAAAAATTAATGCCTTAGAAGTTCAGACCACGTGAGAGACTTATAGTCGAATTGAACACATTACTCACAATTTTCGAAATGGTCAGTCTTTATACTGTGGGAAAGTTACTTTGTAATCTCATAAATAAATGTATCAAGATCCTCGTAGTTAAGGTCGCAGGTTATAGATCCAATGCAAAAATGGCCACAGTAATTCATATTCTTTTGTTCATATTCAAATTAGCCTCAAAAAAAAAGAATACCTTGTCTCAAAGCGAGTCTTGTCAGGCTGATCTTAATTTAAACAAAGAATATTAATCCAGCAGCCATTTTGGCATTTGGTCCATGCAGTTGCGAAAAGAAGGCCTGAAAAACTTTAGGCGTGCCGGGATTCGAACCCTGACTTCTGTGATACTGACTGGTGCAGCGTTCTA
Organism: Porites lutea; assembly: GCF_958299795.1. Taxonomy (NCBI): domain Eukaryota; kingdom Metazoa; phylum Cnidaria; class Anthozoa; order Scleractinia; family Poritidae; genus Porites; species Porites lutea. The sequence goes on along the minus strand of NC_133201.1, from coordinate 44,457,311 downwards.
ACCAAATGAGCTAACAAGACAACTGCATAATATACCTGGGAAAGGTGAAGATGAAATAATGAATATTAAATTAAAATATTCAGTATTTAAGTATCTCAGTCGATAAAGCCCCATTTTTTGCTAAGAAAATGTTTAATTCTTGCCGACAATTACCGATTAACTCGTGTTTCTGATTTCCCTTAACGTGCCATTACATAGATAAAATTGTTGTCGAAGCTTCAGCGAAGCACTTGCGAGGGGTTTGCGGCGACACGTTAGATTCGTATACAGGAACTAACTATGAAGTAAGTATTAACTAAACTTACTGAATTTAAAGTGTCTCTGATCTAGTGTTGTAAAGCTGCAGTAAAAACCAACTGGCCAATTAACAGAAAAAAAAACATTAAGAGAAAGTATAAATAACACAGCAAAATACAAAAGGAGGCGCGATAGAACAAACTTGAAGAAGATTAAAACGGATTGCAATTGTGGTTTTTTAAAAACTTGTTAGCCTAACAGTTTTTCAAAGTTCATTTTTGTTGTTTGTAACGTTTGATATAATTCTTGGGAGGCATATTTGTTTGGCGCGAAGCTGTAATTTTAAGCAAACAAGGACGTGTAGTTGATGAAAGACCCTTTACTGAAGTGGTAGTCAAAGTACCAGTGAAAACTGCGTACCGTTACAACGGATCAAAGAAAACCAAAATATGGGAATAGATGTATCTATTAACTGGATTTTTTAATGAACGTTACCGCCAAATAGACCGCCTCTTCTGTCAAGCAGTTTTTCTTCAAAGTTTTCTTTTCTCCAACGTAGCTCAGTCATAGCTCGTGAGAGAAGCGTACATTAACGTGAATATTCGTGGGAACATTGCAGTTTCGTATTAAGGATATTAGACTATTAAACTAGTAATAAACAAAGGTTAGGAAGTGCGGGCGACAACGATAGGAGGTCCAAACGCTTTTGTTTCAACGCTGTGATCAGAAGACGAGATGTACAAGGTCGATCCGCACGTGATCAAATTGCGTTTCGTGCATTACATACATTCTTAGTGGAAGTCCAAACGAATGCTGGCTACATACATGCGACGCATGCGTAATAACACCCTGCCGATTAGGATTGCAGGCTCCTCTTGGACATCGCCCGCAGTAACTAGTAGTAATCATAGATCAATGTATGCGTTCACGTTTTCTTCGATTTACCATGAAACATTATCGTGCTGAAATGGTCACCTTACAGTGTAATCACCCTGAGAGGAAATCTATACAGTGTACCACAGGATTACCAAGAAAAGGAATTGCGTTCTCCTAACGTCGAACGCAACTAGGGGAAGTGCCTCGCGTTTGTGTAACGTAGAGCTTTCAAGAGCTCTCTCACAAACCTCATTTGATTTTGAACTTACAGCGCAATCTTATATACTACTTATGGTACAGGTCAGGATTGATGATTGTATAAAGGCACTCAAGGAGTACGTGGAACTGGGAAAGACATTTGATTATGTGATCAATGATCTTACAGACATACCAATAAACGTCTCTTTACAAGGTGAGTGCAACAGTTAAGCTAGAGAAGAACGACGCTCGCATTTAAACAAAACGCTTTCAAACAGGCCACAGTTGGTTTTCGGTAGGTGGAGAAGTTATAGGGAATGGGGCCTGCGAACAAGCTCTAGTCAGAATGCTGCTCACCACCTGTCTAAGTGCAACTATATTCTAAATCTCTACTTTTAGCGCTTTTCTGTAGGTCTCTAGACAGAATTGTTTTTAGACCGTATTACGTAATCTTCACGGTGTATATATTAATGTCTGTACCTTTCATTAAGATTGATTCAAATCCGCGTTTTGACTTTATGCTAATTTTTCCAAATTAATGCGCACCATACATACCTCCATGACTAGTACATTTCAGTTTGAATTTTATTGCATCTTTTGAATGTAAAACATTGACAATATTCACACTGAAATAAACAAATCATGGAGGAATGTATGGTGAGCATTAATTTAGAAAAATTAGCATGACGTCAAAACACGGATTCATTTTCGCGCTGAAGGCGCGCATCTCCATCGCGAAAGCCATTCGCTTAAAAAAATAATTCTTCAACAGTTCCGTTGTCATTGTTGTTTTTGTTCTTGTTGCTGTTTTTGTACGTTTGTCAAAAAGTTCAGAACATGAACCAATCGCTCATGTGTAGGGGCGTAGCTAAGACTTTTCAAAGAGGGAGGGGGGGGGATGTAACATTGTGACACATCCAGGGTACTCATCGTATTGTCTTGCCGAAGTCCATGCAGTGTTTGTAAAAAAGTGACATTTTTTCGGATGAGCAGCGAGCATGAGAGGAGGGAAAAGCCTACGGGTTAGCTGCATAGATGACTTTCGGAGCGAGAAGGACCGAAGATGTTGTTTATACTAGGACTGCTGACGAAAGTACTTTGATACGAAAAAATATTCAACAAAGTGAGCCTTCAAACGATGGTTTCTGCGAAAGGGATACCCCTCCTGACAACAGAAAGGGTAAGGGGGTAAAGGGCTCCCAAGCCACGCCCCTGACCTGTCAATTAAAGTCAATTATCATTCGATGCAAATATATCTTCCTTTTCATTAGCCGAGAGCCCACCACGTGACCTGCAAATAACTGCCTACAAATAATGGTCTGCTCATGCGCAATGTCGTCCAACTCTGTGTGACTGCAAGTCATACTCTGCTCATACGTAAATGAAACCACACTTTTCTCTATCTTGCGATCGCTGTTGCGTGAAAATGGCAGATCGCGTCACAAGTAATCAAAAACAAACTCGATGATCAACTATTTGCCTCGGCCTTCTGCTGCTAAATTCTTAGAAATAATATCCCATAGTCAGAGCGTCTGGGATATATTCTTGCACGATGTACTTTCCCGTCCAGGGGCACTTGTCCCTAATCTCTACCACGATGTGCAAAAGAACACACGTTTTTGCCGATATTTGCCAAGGAGAACAGGATGAATGAAGCTTAATATTCAAAGCGTGGCTGTAGATTGTGTTTTTTTAACCCATCACAGTCAGCCAGAACGCACTTCAAAGCACAAGTCATATCAAATGTGCGCTTGAAATTTACCTCCAATTATTTATTTTTGGAGCATGTCACGAACTTTCGGGTCAGCAAAAACAACAACAATAACAATCTAGACTATAGTCGAAGCTCTCCTTGCGACCAATCTCGTAAGCGACCAGCTCTAGCTAGTTACCACCACCTTTGTGAAACCCCGTTTGAACTTTGACTTCAACTTATTATGAAAAGCTCTAGTAAATGACCGCGACCACTTTTGGTATTACCCAACTGGACTTTTCCTTTGTTTTTAAGCTCTCGTAAGCGACCGCTCAGATTTTTATCCATATAAATCAACACTTTAATTAAACTGCACACTAAGCTAATGGTTCTAATGCTGTGATTTGGGTTTACTTTGGTCTAAAAAATTGGACGTAAAGTTCAGCCTTGTGTGTATCAGATATAAAGACACTCATTAAACATTTTAAAAATTTTCTTTTCTTTTTTCCTTTATGGATATTTTGAGTTTATGAAGCTCTCGTAAGCGTTCTTGCAATTTCTTTTAGATTCTAACTGGGATTTTGTTCGGGAAATATCAAACCTGGCACTTCAAGTCTTAGAACCAGGAGGAAAATTTTACTCCCAGGTAAGATGGAATACGAGATAACAATAGTTTGCTCAATGTCGCTCACCCTGCCAGCAGAGTATTTCTTTCGCTTGCTCGATTTTGCCGTACTCGAGAAAGACTCTGCATCAATCGAGTAAGATCTTTCTTGAGCGTGCGCGGCATGTTGCTAGGACACAGTTTCGAACCTAGGCCTAATAGCCTTGCGCTTGGTATGATCATCAGTTATGACCATCAATAAACGGATGCTCTTACTCGAAAAACCAGTTTCACGAGAGAAAACGAGCTTGACCTAGTCCAGAAGTTCAGGCTGCAGCCAGTTCAAAGGCTTGACGCGATTAAGGAAGAGCCTCCTTTTCTCTCCTCCTCGATCAAGAAGAAGACAAAAGTAGCCTCTGCTCACTGGGTGAATGCTAGCCTGCGTGGCATAAAACTCCCTTTCCCAAAACTCCCTTTCCCTTCCCTTTTAAAACGTCGGCTACGCAGGCTAGGTGAATGCCGAACTGTTGAGGTAAATCTTGCCTAGTGGACAGTCCGTTCACTCTTAATAGTGGCCACAGAAGAAAATTCGCGAAACAATTCTTGTTGTAAACTACAATATCCTCTGGACAGTGACTTATCCTTTGCGGTGGATAGCGCCATGTACTGTTTAAAAAACGAGCAGGAGTGTATTACAACTAGAGCCAGGTGTATACCATAATTGTGGAGTTAACTTTATTGAATGCCATCCCATTTTTAAAAGGTATCATCCAATAATCTATTTTATTTTCGAAATTTGCAATTTTTAGACGTTTAGATAGAGCCCATCGAGAACTTGTTTTTTTGCTTTAGACCCCCACCCCCCTGGAATCTCCATTCCAGGGGCTGCTTGGAATTCCTGTAATTTTTCAGCTTGGTTGGGTACCCTCTGGAAAGAATATTTAAGTCAAAAATGTTGTTGCACGATATTATAATTTATCCTGGGATAAAATGAAAAAATATATATTTTCATTCATGTTAATATGGTGTCTAATAATCTCAAGGACGTTCTTTGTTAATAATCAGCCATAGAGGCGATGCCTTACACAGACTACACGAATAATGTCATCTGCAAAAGAACCAGTTACATTTAAACTAAACACCACTTGAACCTTCCGTTGGATAATTCGGGTCAGACAGATAGTACGTCTTAATTTGAAAATGGGACGGTCTTAGTTTTGGATGAACAATCCGCCTGTCTTAGCCATCTCTTTTTCCGTCAATTTTGACGCGTGAAAACGGTCAATACGATCTCCGTCGGTTTCTTCCATTTAGTTTCGGCTGGCGTGGACTTAAACTTGCAGTTACATAAAATGAAACGCGTTTATATTTTAGATTTTCTAAGAGAAACCATCCGTAATGTGGAACTATTAAGCTTTCAGAAATTGAACGGTTTGTAGGGGTATTTATTAAAACTACAAACTCTAGCGCGGTCCACGCGAGGACAGGCCTACTGTAGGTGCTGCATAGCTGAAATCGGTTAAACTCCGGCCTCATTGTATACCCTCTCCCACCCCCCACCCGCCTTTTGGGTTCGTTTTCTCCTTTCTTAAGTGGCGAGGAAATCTGAGTTAACGGCAGTCTTCATTTAACCGTGGGTAACGTAGTGCTTTTTTTTCAGGGTACCAATGGTTCTCTGTGCAAAAAGGAGATAGAACAATATGAAGACAACCTCAGGAACCTTTGCTTCCCAGTTGAGTTTAGAAGGGAATTTATTTTTGTTCCATCGTTCCAGGAAAGGTATCCTTTGGAAACTTTGTCTCGTAGTAGAACAAACAACTTTTTCTTTTTCTTTACATCAAAGGTTTATTCAATAGAGAGAAGAAGTGTGTCGTCAGCAATGAGAACAGCAAAAAAGCAATAGGTTTATATTAGAAAAACAACAACTTTGCACGTGCATCATTCTTTTCTCTACATTTCTTTGCCGTCGTTGCACGACTACGACATGAAAATTTCTAATTTCACGCGCCCGCTTTATGCCGCTTTATGGAGTAGGTGAACACAACACAAAAATTTTCTTTTTCTTTTTCTAAACTTAGATACGGTCCTTTCAGATTCAACCCCCCCAAAAATTTGGCCACTATTATTTGACAAATAAAAATGAAATTGAATAATATCGATGAAGTTTGAAACCGTGCGAATTCACTTTTTAAGTGACGTTTTCGGTTTGTTGTCATCCGAACATTTTGCTACCATGGCAAAGTGACTTAACGACTTCTCCTGTCTATTAAAGTAGTTTGTTTGGTAGCATTTGATGAAAAGGTGTTTTTTGTTCAAGTGTCATAACCTTGCGAAACCGGAGTAGTCACGCTGTCCAATCAGAATGGGTCTAGCCAATCCAATTAGCCAATTGTGTAGCGGCCAAGGAAGGCGGGAAAAGTTATGTTTCCTAAATGACCACACTTTGGTTCTACTTCTGATTGGTCAAAAAATATAGCTCGGGATTTATTAGCCAATCACGAGGCTGTCCTTTCTTCTCTTCTTTTCTCTTTGCTTTTTTTGCTATATTCTGTTTTCATCCTTGACACGGGTGTTTATCAGCTGGACTTTCTATGAAGTTTGGAGAAAGTAAACAGGAGCAGCAAAGAATGCGTGACTACAGTTAACAAACCAAAACACAATCTGGAGGAAAATCTTTTAGATTACTTAGTTAGTGTCAATAGAACTGAATAGTTAAGCCTGGTTCACTATTGTACGAAAAGTATTTATCTTACGCTGGTTCTTGCTTGAGCCTTATGCTAAGAGTTTTTCTTGTGCATATGTCAAGCCGGCTCTCACTGGATTTTTTTAGGCTTAATCTCGTGGCCAGACCTCTTTTTGACGAAGAGATCTGGGTACGAGATTTTGTTATGCTTGGACTTGGTTTTTATCGTTTTAATCCTGTTATGTCAAGCCTATTCTCTATCGATTTTTCTTTCATGAATCACCGTTCAGTTCAGTTCAGTTTCTATCACAGCTACTCTACTCTTGTAGTGTTGCATGCATCAGTCAACTCCAAGACCTTCATTTAAATTGCAATAATGCGAATCTTACCAGTGAGCCTAGAGCGCGATGATGTTATTCCTAGTAGTTATTGCTGTGACAGTTGCTAGACAGGGAGCAACATTACTTTTAAAAATTTTTCTCGTTTTTTGTCAAGAACGCATGTATAAGGCCGTTTCAGAGATTGGGAACTCCTGTTTTCGAATTGGCTGTTAAGCAGCCAATTACAAAGGGTAGATTTCGGATCCACTTGTGCATGAAGGAGATGAAGATATGCATTGTTCGTTTTTTGTGTAACCCTGTCTTTGAGGATAACTTAAACATCTGGGCCCGGTTATTCAAACGTCGGATAGTGCTATCCACCGGATAAATCACTATCCAGCGGATAGCGTAATTGATTTCCGTGATACTTATCCGCTGGATAGTGATTTATCCGGTGGATAGCGCTATCCAGCGTTTGAACAACCGGGGCCTGCTGGTTTTCAGGTGTTTTCTGTAGCAGAAAAGTCATACTCGCGGCACAGGTGAGAGAGAGAGAGAGAGGGAGAGGCTCTGTTCACTGGTTCTTATGCACATCCACTGTCTAACAGATAATAATCAAGTTGTCTCTGCAAAAAAAAAAATTTTGAAGTTCCAAAATGTGAGAAATATCCGTTTCAAAACGTTCGTAATACAGCCTCACACAACCTAGCAGCTCCCCCCCCCCCCCCCCCCACCACTCCTACCTATGTCCGGTCTCCTTTGGTCCACCTCGTCCTTGGATCGCACCTCCCCGCAGAGAAACCTGGCTATGGGCCTGGTTCGTTATTTTCTAGAGTAGCGAGTCAACAATTTGTATCATTGTTAAAAAGTGTTAAGTAAAATGAAGGTTAAAGGCTTGTTTATAGTGGAAATTGCACTTAGCTTGTCCAGCTAATTTACAGGCACTCCACTCAAATATTTAGAAACAAATAATTCAAATACAACATAACAGGATTAAAAACCCCAACTGGCAGAAGGCGACCAGTTGGCTATTTACAAGCGTGGCCGAGAATTTGAACTTGGGACGACCGAGCACAAATCCAGCAAGTGGCCAGAGCGGGACTCGAACCCGGGACCGCCGGATTGCGAGTCCGACGCGCTGACCACTCGGCCACGCTGCCTCCTAAAAAAGCTGGCAAGTTTACATAAAACTTAAATTATGTCACTATTACCGAGATTAAAACCGCAACAAAAAGATTTCTTAAAATCCATTTCGAATTCGAATATTACACCTTCTTTCTTATTCATTAAGGACTAAAACGACAAACAAACTGATACACAAACGTAGTTCCTTCGTAAACCATACTCGATTCTAGACTAAAATGGGCAAAATCTAGACACAGTTTTCGATACCAAAACGGCGCAAAATCCCTACCCTTTGGGGCGGCACATACCTATATGGCTTATATAAGGGAGTACCCCCCCGGGGGGCCGCTGTTCTCTCAGAACCCCTACCCCATTATAGTCTATTCTGTGGCCAAATGTAGACCCCTTAGTAACTTTTGGGAAAATGGTATTTTTGCGATCCAAACTTAGTAACTTTTTGTTCATGCATCTACCTTCTAAATCCTTTTAACTAGATCATCGTGAAAAGAATTGACGCATTGGTCTTATAGCCCCCGTTGAAGATTTGTATTGCAAACAGAAAAATCGGGCAAATGATAATTCACCATTTTATTTCTGTTTTCTTTATTTACTTTTCCTATCACTCTTCCTTCAAGTGTTCTTATACATTGGTTAAACTAAATGAATTACCAATCATCGCATTTTTGCATCCCTTCCTACCTGAATTTTCTGATCCCCCAAATCCCGAAAATGTGCGATCCCATTCTAGTAACTTAATGAAATTGCAGCCCCATTATAGTCAATCCAGTCGTGAAAATGTGACTCCATCCCGCACCCCATCCCTATTAGCCTGTCACTAGGAAGTAACCCCCCACCCCAACCCCCTGGGTTATCTACATCTTTAATCCATATATTGATTTTCCTATTTAAATCGCGAAAATAAAACTCCGCGAAATACTGGCCGAAATGGCGAAATTAACTACCAATACGGTACTTATTGATTATTAATGGTATGTAATATAGCATGGAGAAAACCGTGAAAACTGCCGTAGAATATAAATACAAATGGGTCCCTACAGGGGCAGATTGATTGAGCTGATTGGGGTACTGATGGGTGCTGCTTTGTAGTGTTATGGTGGTGTCAAAAAATACCATCCGGTCCTACCCCACCCACTGTTAGGGCTTTCTCTGGGCTATCTGCCTGTAGCGGCCGATCAGGACGGCAAGCCGCCAGCCCCCTACAAATTTTTGACGCCTGCATGCAGCCACGTTTTAAAGAATTCAGACAGATATCCTCTAACACACTCTGTGTGCCAGAGCCCATATTTCAACAACTGGATAGCTGGTTTTCTGCCATGTTCGTCCTAGCCTCCCTCCTCGTGGACGTTGTTTTTAGGGCTTCGTCACGCGTTCGTTCCCCACGAACGTATGGGGAGGATTGCGTGACGTGGAACTTTCTATCCCGAACTCGTGCCAGCTCTCGCCGGTTAGAGTTGCACGCCATATTGCACGAGCCTCATTGCTTTCCAGCCTTACGGCGGTAAAACGGAAAATATATTTAGAAGTTCCTGTTGAAGACCACTATCTACTAACGGTAAGGTTAATTAACATTTTTTTATTACACTGAAAATGTAATATCGCCAAATTCCTTCGTACACTTGGTAGCCATTTAGCTGCGTTCGGATAGATCATAGTGGAGTGCCGCGCAAAAAAAAGGCCTGTATTCATCTTTTATATTTGTTTTCTGCAAACGAATATATCCCTTACCTCCAAAAATGAAAGAACTGGCAAGCATTACTCGTTCCACTTCCTCTGTCGTTGATTTTTTTGTTGTCAAAGCTTCAACGTGTAGCTTTGGAAGACGTGTTAAGCGAATAGAGATCTCAAAAGCACCTCCCGTGAATGCCGCATTTGTTCTTTTTCACAAAATCGGCTTTCGAAATATCCAGGTGAATGTTTTGCCAGCCAGCTTTCAGGAATTTCAGGGCTAAAAAAGCTACATTTTTTCTCATCTATAACATTTACAGCCAAGTCGTCCACGCTTCTCTACTGCTGTAGCGACTCCAACTCTGCTAAACTGTTGTACTTGAGTAGCGCCAAGGCGAAACATCCTTAGCGGCGAGGAACGGCCAAAGTAAAACGGCTGTATTTGCAGGCTAAACAAAGACTCGTATCAAAATGGAAGGTTCATGCTCGTATTTAATATTCCTAAAGAAAACTGAAAAAAAAGCTCCTTTAAAAGTCAACAGGCCATTTGCGCGAAGGCGTCATTTTACTACTGCGACCGGAATTCTTTTTGTTTTTCCTTTCACATTTAAATTTGGTAATCCCAGCGAGGTTTAAATAACCACGACGCTAATTTGTACAAGAAAGCAAAAACCCGACGGATTCTGGTGGTAGTAGTAAAATGACGCCACCATGCAAATGACCTATAACGACACTGACCCTACTTTCCGTTGACGAGATCCTACTTCAGACCGATTTCTCCTGTTCTTCAGCAGGAGCTCGAAATAACGGGCCGGTCAACGGACAATGTCTGGACTGACTGAGAAGTTGACCGATCAACCGTTCGTCTTGCCGGTCAAGATACGTACGCCAGAAATCATTTTATTTGGAGGTGCCGGACAAAATTAATTTAATGTGTACGATACGTAATTTATTTTTATTGTTGACAATGAGTGCTTTGAAGTGCTATCGACTCTAAACAACGACTTTTTTGGAAATAAAAAACGCCATTTTTGGTTCATGGGCCCCTGTTTTAAGAGTCCTTTATCTTATTAATTTTACCGGCCAGAAACGATACGTGACCGAGCTAAAATGAATTCGGCCGGTTCACGTGTCTGAAGACTATCCAGAAAATATTTCGAGTCCCGCTTCAAGGATGATAGAGAGTTTTAGATCCGAGTTTACCGCGAACCTCTAACCGCTGGAGGTCACGTGACAAGTCTTTCGCGTCACGTTTGAGGTTTATAACGTGCGTTTTCAACGTGGAGAGGTAGGTTTTCACGTAGGTCATTTACCTAAAAGCTTTTAGCGTATAATTCTTGTTTTATCTCACGTAATGATACAAAAATCTTGTGGAGCAAGACTTTATCCATTAACAGAGGCACAAATTCGGGCGAAATGCTAAATTTGATAAATCCTATTGGATCTTGGAAACAAGTGCCATTCATGGCTGCTGATTCAAAATGGCGGCCGTAAACTCACGCTTTGTAATCTCATTGCTACCGCATTAAATTTCCAGTAATCCTAATAAACCTCTTAGTGCTGACAAGGGCTGTCAAAATAGACCAATCATAGGGTATACCAGAATCTGGTATACCGGAACGAGCTTTTGTTAAAAAGTCTTACGGGCGTTCCCTCGCTCTCACCCCTACCCCACCCCTCGTTGTTTTTTTCTTCATCCCTTTACGCCTGTCCCAACGACGTGAACGCCTGGAAACAGGCTATCATTTAGCTTCAGTATGCGCCTTGCATTAATAATAATAACTTTATTAATCTCCTCAAAAAGGCTTTTCAGCTTAATTTGCAATGTCAAATATCTAAAACTTAGTTTTCCAAAAATACCCTTAAAAAATGCCGTTTGATTTTAACTTTAAATACATCTAAATTAGTGATAGACTGAAACTCGTCTTGGAGACTACTCCACTGCCTTTGGCCTCTGAAGGTGAACGCGCGCTGACCTGCAGCCGTCCTACAGAGTGCTATATGTAGGCGGTCCCTATTCCTAGTGTTGCAGTTGTGCACTTCCGATCTGGTTTTAAACTTCTGACAAAGATATGGAGGTGCAAGTCCATTTAAGCATTTAAACACCATGGTAGCATCCCTAACCTCAAGTTGTTTAAGAATTGGCAGCCACTGTAACTGCTTAAGAATAGGTGTAACATGATCAAATTTCCTCGTTCCACAAACTATCCGGGCTGCAAAATTTTGCACTGTCTATAATAGCTCGATGTTTTTCTTGGTGGTATTAGCCCATACTGATGAACAATACAATAATTTACTGAATACGAGAGAATTAATAGTTTGCATAGATGAGGCAATAATTTTTATGAGAGAGCTTGCGCAACTGGACGGTGAAACGAAGAGGACGGCACAATGTTCGTTTTGAAGCTAAGGCTATAACATGCGTGTTTTCTCATGTTCTTCACTTTATATTACTGTGTTCCGGTCTTTTACGAAAAGATCTGTTCAAAGAAGATAGACCTAAACCAAATGGACAACATTGATGTCTTTCCCATGAAATCGTTCGTGACCTTGATGAATGCTTCCAGCAACAAAAAAGGTTGAATTTTGCATGATACATCTGCAAATCGGAAACACACTCACCTTGCCATCGAAGAAGCGAAGTGAGAGAAGGGAGCACGTGCTATGGGCGGCAAAAGACGCATCTAGATCCGCATGCATCTAAGTTACAATCAGCCTTTACACTAAAGCCTAAATGAGCTAAGAAATATTTCAAGACAAGTAAATTTTAAATTCTTCAAGTAAAAGGAAGCTTCACACGCAACCTATCTGTTTTACTTCAGGTTAACTTAAGGCTATTTTCCCACGCAACACAATTAAGATTGATTGACATGCTTCGCCTTTCTCAAACCAATGACACCGCTGGACGTACGCTTGCTCAAAATCATCGGGACAAACTGAAATTGAGACTGCTCACATAAGATAAGGCAGGGGACCCAAGAAACCACAGACTCACGAAAAATTAGTGTGCTGCTCGCTTGGGGGCTCGCAGAAATAAGTGAAACAGGTCTAAACAATCTTGTCAGTCATGTACTACAATTGTTACTAAAGCTGACCGATTACCAAACACATTTGCCGTTAATTGGGAACAGAAATAAACACAACTAAAGGAAATGAGTGAAGATGTATTTCCGGTCGTCGCTTCTCTCGACGACCGGAAATATGTCTGCCGTTCGCGGGCTAGTGAAGATGTGGCTCAGCTGGGAATTGAACCCCGGTCTCCAGATTACTAGTCGGATGCCTAGCCACTCGGCCACTGATGAACCAACCACGAAAGTATTTGCACCAACTGACGTAACGCCTGACGGGAGCCAAACAAAAGCCCCATCATGTCTTCCTGTTTTGGTTTGTAATAGAAGTATAAAATATTCTGGGAATGTAATAAAAACTTTAACTTTTATTGTCATAAAATATTTTAATGATCTTCCATTTTAGGTTCAAATGGGCGGAATAAATTATTCACACAGGTTAATAAATTGAAGATTCTGTTTACTTTCCTATCAGTTCGATCAACGTACTGAAGTGAGCTGTTTCGGGTAAGTAAAATCAGTATACCATAAGTTGTTGCCCTTAAGTTTATCACCTATAACTTTTTCCTATCCAACGTGATTTTGTTATACTAAGCTGATCTGATCTAAGCTGTACTAAAAAGCATCATTAGTGTTAAATGTCACACTGTTTTTTTCTTGGATTAACCATATCAACACTGAATGAAACCTCTCTTGATCCTTACTCGGGATTGTAGCTCGCTATGTTTCCTTGACATTCACTGAGGGCCTTTCCCCTTCCTTTGACCGTCTGTTTTTGCTTTAGTTTACTTGCTTCTAGTGAGTTATGTTAGGGTTTCAGGGTTGTCTTTGATGCTGACTCTCCGTTAACGGGCGGCATTACCCTAGATAAATTGGCGGATTATCGGTGGGAAAACGTTTCATAACTGACGGACGCTAAGGGAGTAAAACTCGGCCGAGAACACTTCGCTTAGCTGGGTGGCTAAAGTTGTAAAATGCCTGAGGTACAGGTTCGGAGTAACTTGCCTGCGGAGGCCAAGCATAGTTGACATAGACTCGGTTCAAACGTCGAATTTCACATGTGCCAAACTTAACGCGAGAGTTAAATGCTTGTGATGTGCGACGTTTGAATCAATAAAATTCGACTGTTCAATTTAATGCGACGTTTGCCGTATCCAAACAGTCGAAGATTCGACTGACTTTGGTTCGACTTTTGATTCAAAAGTCACAACGTTGTATATGTCCCTCTCTTTTGGAAACAAATCTTAACAAAGCAAAATATAGCTTCTACGAAAAACTCGCAAGAGATTTTAGCGTCACAGGTTCCCGTTTTGAAGAGAAATAAGGCCACCAACTCCACTAATTCTAACCACCCATTTTTCAGCTGCAATAAAAATCCTTGTATTTGGTAATTTAATTCAAGCTCTTTAGACTTGCCATCACATTCGCATGGGAAGTTTACCACTTGGGAATAAAGATGAAGACAAATGTGACAATTGTCTTATTCTCCTCATTATCCCCAACAGCAAACTGCCCATGCGAATGTGATGGTAAGTCTTAAAAGCGTGAATAAACTACCAAATACAAGGGTTTTCATTGCAGCTGAAAAATGGATGGTTAGAAGTACTGAAGTTGGTGGCCTTATTTTTATTTCTCTTCAAAACGGGAACCTGCGACGCTAAAAACTCTTGAGAGTTTTTCGTAGAAACCATATTTTGCTTTGTTAAGATTTGTTTCCAAAAGAGAGGGACAATTACAAAGTGAGTCTGATGAATAGAAGGTCTTTAATATCACCGCGCACTCAGCTTAAAATTGTTCTTCGTAAAGTGCTAACTGTATTCCCCGTAAGTTTCTGATTACTCTGTTCCTTGCAACAAAGCTTTAGGTAGGAATATCCTTTCAGATAGGAGATAGTCTGTCGGCAGTCTTCCTCTATTTGTGCGTCAACTTTCATAAATGTGTTAGCGTAGCATTTTAAGGTTAAATTTGACCAGCATTTTGTGCAGCGAGTTCTACGGTCACGATTGCCTTCAAACTTGCAGATGTTAAACAAGAGGGCTCTGAGGCTTATTTGCTGAAGTTAGGGAAAAATCTGTCGTGGGATTTCGAAGTTATTTACATTTTTCGTAAAAATGCTGTTTTAAATATATGCCGCTATCTCAAAGGTTTTTATACCTACAAGAAAGTAAATAACATTTTCTTAAAGTTCCATTATTATTTATTAAGGATGCCAAACATCATAGAAATCGGTTGAATCTTTCATTCTGAAAAACTCAAATCAAAAACATAACCAACACCCATACAAATAGGTTCGGGCCACCTTAACCCAGGGTTAAATCTAACCCGGGGTTTCTTTATCTTTTGTTTAAAGCATTTTCTCGGAAAACTTTCTCTGTTATTTTTAAGAGCATCCAATCATCAACCATGTTGACAGAAAGAATTAAACTGAATGTACTTTTAAGCTTTCAAATCTGAATTCAAATTTTGCACTTACCCTGGGTTATCTTAATCCAGGTTTGAACGACCCGGCCCATAACTATTTGTAACAAAATCACTAAAGCCTTCTTTATTGGGTATACATGTAGGTGCAAAATAATAGTAAACCGTTCGTTAGGTTTATCATGGGCGGATTTAGGGGTGGGGCCGTGACGACTGCGGCCACCGCATTTTCCTTGATGTACTGCATTTGGCATTGACAAATGTCCCGTTCAATCCAATAAAAAAGAATTAATTTCTTGGATCCACCCATATTTATCCGAAGTTTAAGCCTTGTGTAGCCGTACTGTTTTTGTTTACGTTTTTAAAATCATTATTCTTTGTATTCTTTTATCTAATCACCAGTTTTGTTGTATTGCAGTAACTGTTGTAGCATTAAGCTCTATCATGTCCGTGAAACAATCATTCTTGGATTTCCGTGTCACACCAGATGCCTCTGGAAAATGGATGAAACCAGCACGGGACAAAATCAGTGAAATTATCAAAGCTACCTTCCAAGCCAATAGTTGCTTTAGTACTTCTTCTGTTACACTGTTTACTGGTGTAAATGGCGTGTGAGTGATTACTTCTACACACTGTTACCCTACCATTAAAACTGCATAGAAATTTCTTACTTTTATCGTTTTCTTTAATCACAGAGAGTGTACCCTTCGATTATTTCCAGATGGTCTCATAACATTAGATATTGTTCAGTACATCAAAGATGTCAGTGAAGAAAAATTACTCTGTCGACAGGTAACTCTTTGGTACATTTCTCAGCAATTTAACTGTCAAACAGTCTACAACTGGAATTCTTGCCTGTCAGTGTGTTCTTTTTCTTTTCTGTCCATAGCCACGATGGAAACTAACAGATCACCAGTTAAATAATGATACCCCTATAAGGTCAACGTCTTTTCCTCCTCCCGCCCCCCCCCCCCCCCCCCCCCCCGCCTTACAAGCCTTTTTAAAAATTCCAATGCATGAAGCACAAAATACCAGTGCAATAATTACACCCGGGCCCCCGAAGTCAACTTGAATGACTTGAAAGATCAAATGTCACAGGCTACTAGAAGTTATAAAACACACAGTATTCTTATCAATACCATTAAGAATACAAGTTACATGAATTTTTATTTCATTGTTTCATTACTCACAGTTGAGTGAATTTATTTTCACAGGATTACACTGACCTTAGAGACAAGGTTGATGCAGCCTTGTCTTGTGTGAAAGCAGATATTATTCCTACCATTTGTAGAGGACGGGACATTCTATGCTATCATGACACATCAGATGGCCAATTTAAGGAATATGATTTTGACAAGTAAGTATTGCTGGCTTTCACAGTCATGCCATCAAAAATCAAATAAAAACCATTCAATAGGAAAAGCCAATAATCTGGGATTTTAATAAAAGAAGATTATAATAATAATAATTATGCAAACAACGTACAGTAAAGCCAAGATTAAGGTCCCTGCAAATTTTCATCTGCAAGATACTCAGAGAAATCAGATGTTCTGCCCAAATATTAAGACCTTTGTTTGGAGATGCCATTTTTGAAATTCGTGTCTGTTTAAGGGCCATCGATTCATCACCTGTAAACCAACAGAAGTATGTCATTTAGTCTTGCTACATGTGTGAAAGCATGAGTTTATCTCTTAAAGTGTAACTCTAATTAAGCCCCAAACTAACCCCAAGATCCACATACAAATTCTCAAGAGCTGATTGATCTCCATTCATTTTCTTGAAAAAATATTTAAGTTAAGTGAATACAGATTTTATGTCAAAGATCAAATTATTTCCTCTTCGGTGATCATTTTATTAATTCTTGTAATCTTTGTACACGATTATGTTACCTTATATTGATACTCCAAATGTACGTTATGTCTATGTTGGTCACTTTTGAGACTTAAAGGTTATGTACGTTAAAAAATACTTTTTCTAACACAAGGACTGTTCACATACTAAGCCGAAAAATGTATCAAATGATGTATACATGACAGCCTTCTCGGCCACCATTTAAATGCTGCATCATGCAGAAGCTTAGCAATTTAATGTACTCTCAGTTCAACATATTTGCTTCATTTGCTGAGCAAAGAATGTTGCATGCGGATGTCGAGGGGAAGGGGGCTTATGATAACTTTCTTCCCCAGAAAAGGGGAGGGGTTAAATAAGTGGGGGAATTAATTTACGTGCAATAGTTATAGAGGATTTACGGTACATGTAGGTGCTTATAACCTTATTTTTCCCTCCCTTTTCTTGTAATTACAGGGAAGTGTTCAGACACAAATCACAATATCAAGATATCTGGATAGTGCATTCTAATCGTTTTGGAAACATGCTATTTCTGGATCTTGTTGAGAGTAAGTGGAATTGAGCTTTGCAGTAAGTAGACATTCGTCTTTTTTTTTTTTTCAATTGACAAAATCTTGGACCATGAACAAAGTTTAATTTTGTGCTCTGACTGAGCAGTTGCTTAAAGGAAGGAAGAATACTATTTATACCTTACTGCAATATATATTGAGCATATGCAATTGTCTGGAGTATTGTTTTCCTTTCAATGGTTGCGTTCCTTTAGGATGATCGGGATTAGGATCAGTGATCCAAGATCACTTAGATCATGGTACATGTACGTGTACATCAAATAAACCATTAAATCCTTTCCCAGATTGGATTTATCAGTTCCTTTGATGCACTCTAACCCATGATCTCGGTGAATGCACTTTACTTCTAATCAGCAGTATTATAAGGTATATATACCTACTGTTAATTCAGATCTTACCCTTTGGCTGTAAATTGATGAGAGAAACAAGGACAGTATGAACCAAGAGAATTGATTGTAGGCTATTAACAAGTCCTTTCTAATTTTATTCTGTATGCTGCATTAGATGTTTTTGCAAGGTGCAGGGCAGGCTGCAGGATATTGTAAATAGTCTAATAAACGCTAGGGGCGTCTATTTAATTTTTTAAGCCCAAGCTGGGGCATTCAATATTTCAGATTTTAGATTCTATTGTTTTTGTACTATTTACATATGGCTTACATCAGAATTTTAATTTGTATGAGTACCTTACGGAACAATGTCAGAAATAAAGATAACAAGATATTAAGAAATAGGCCATTACCGAGTTCTCCCGGGCCTTTGTTTCAAAACGAAGGTAGGTGCTCAGCCTTTGATATGAAAATCATTTTTAATTCTCATGCAAATAAAACTCATTTTCAAAAGAAAGGTGGTGCACCTAGCCTCATTTTGAAAGTGAGGGTTTTTACGACTCGGAAGTGGCCCATTAAGATGTGCGCAGTGACCAAAGTAGCTAATGCTTTCGGGTTGGTCACTACCACGTTAAGCTAGCTGGCATAGACAATAAGCGCAGTGAAAAAAAATTATACAAAGAGAAAAGGTGCTAAAGTAACAATATTGACGTGCATTAAACAAAAAAGAAAAGAAAGAAAGATAGACGCCTTTATTTAAAATCAAAAAGTAATTTCCCAGGGTAGTCCCTTCAGGGGGCTTGAAAAGCATACCTGCTATCAATAAGAGCCCTGAGTTCACTAACTAGACTATAAATAATAATAATAATAATAATAATAATAATAATAATTGTAATTATAATAATAAAATATATACAAGGTAATATAACAAATGAAAATAACCACAAGATCTTTCAAGATTAAGGACATTTACAATAACTATTAAAAACCATACTTCCAAGGATCTCTTAGCCACTTCTCTTCTTATAGCAGGCAGATGTAAGAGATTGCTCTGGCGGGTTGAACGAGCACAATGTCCTTGTTAAAAACAAAGGACAAAAAAATCTACAAGTTTTAGGATGTGTTCATCGCGCCTGAACCCAAGACTTGGCCACTTCAAAGCTTTCATCGCAGTGTCACTACTAGATGTTTTAATGACAATTCTTCCAACGCGCTTCTGCAGAGTTTCTAGTTCCACTATTTACTTGCCCACAACACCCCCAGACCCCAGCACAGAACTCTAGAGTCGGTCTAATCATAGCAAAAAAAAAAACAAAACAAAACAAAACAAAAACAAATGGCATTTGCACAATGTGTGGTGATATAACGGCGAACATGTCCTAACAGACCGGCCCGCCTGCCAGCTTTAGACACCATTGCTTGTCTTCACAGTGATAGCAGAAGGAGATATTGTTTACACAAAAGCACTGCTTGGAAATGGCAGAGAAAACTACAAAGACAAAGAAATACTCATTTTAGGAGGAGGAGATGGTGGGGTACTGCATGAGCTACTGAAGGAATCACCAAAATTTGTCACCATGGTCGAGATATCCTTGAAAAGCTGTTGCAAGTTAGAAGTGCATCCAAAAAGGTTAAGACAATATCTGATACGTAAATTATCACTAAGTTCTGATGCAAAAATGTATACACTCAAACATCCCGATATCCCACCATCTTTCGATATTAATTATTAGCCTTCTTTGCATTTAGTCAAAAAGGACATCCAAGCACTAACGAAGGGCCGGTTATTTAAGCGGAAAGTGTTTAATTCTTGCTGACAATTTCTTTTTCTTTTTTCTCTTTCCTTTTTTCTTTTATTTTCTTTATTTCTAAAAAATTAATCCAAATTTTCATTCAGTACCCTTAACTTGCATGGTTTACGCCCTAGTTCCAGGAAGCCTATAGTTTATGAGCCCCCGGCTTCTGTATAGTCTTCCTTGCCATTACCACTTTAAACATTTGATTCTGTAAATAGTTCAGTTAGAATAGTGAATATCATCTTTAATGTATTATAAATTTCTGTATACTGTTGGTGTATTTGTGAATGAATGAATGAATGAATGAATGACAATTACCGATTAGCGTAATTATTCGTGTTCCTGATTTTCCTTGACGTAACATTACATAGATAAAATTGTTGTCGAAGCTGCAGCGAAGCATTTGCGAGGGGTTTGCGGCGACACGTTAGATTCGTATACAGGACCTAACTATGAAGTAAGTATTAACTAAACTTACTGAATTTAAAGTGTCTCTGATTGGATGTTGTAAACCTACATTAAAAACCAACTGGCCAATGAACAGAACAAAACCATTAAAAGAAAGTATAAATAACACAGCAAAATAGAAAAGGAGGCGCGAAAAAAACAAACTTGAAGGAGATTAAAACGGGTTGCAATTGTGGTTTTTTGAAAACTTGTTAGCCTAACAGTTTTTCAGAGTTCATTTTTGTTGTTTGTAACGTTTGATATAATGCTTGGGAGACATATTTGTTTGGCGCGAAGCTGTGATTTTAAGCAAACAAGGATGTGTAATTGACGACACAACCCTTTAAAGTGGCTGAACACAGTTTTGGCAGTTTGTGAGTATATGTCATTTGCCAAATCATGGCAAGAGGAACGTTGCAGCTCACAAGCTGAAACTTGGCAAGTGAAAATATACTGATGTAATATTTGGTGAACAGGTAAAATTTGACGTTTTCATAGTTTCCATGGCAAAATGAACGATTGAATACAACCTTCAAATTTCACTGTTGCTCAACAAAAAAGTCGCTCATTAGATTTTCCTATAAACTTGCATACAGCTTACTATAATAGTCACCATTTGAAACTTATTTGATCAAATTTTAACAGACGGGTTTTTAGATAATTAACAATTATTCCTCGAGCCCGAATGGGCTCTGAGTCAATAGCCCATGAGGCCGAAGGCCGAATGGGCTATTGAATCAGAGGCCGTGAGAGCGAGAGGAATAATTGTTTTAATAAAATCCAATTAGTTGGTCAAAGATATCGAGACAAAACAGCTTTAGCTAGCAAAACGCGATTCTGCCGCCATTGTTTTGGTTTTCAAAGCCAGCGCTTTTTGCTACTAGTGGGCTATAACATATAGCCTAGTAGTAGCTCAACCAATCAGAATGCAGCATTGATAATAGACCACTAGTTGGATTTTACTAATCAATAATATAATTGTTCTGTAATTATTAATTGTGTCAAAAAATACGTCTGTTTAACTGCCATTTTAAAGTTGTCATTATCTAAAATACCATAAAAGTAAAAATTCTGCCAAATATCACAAAATTTAATGAATAGATTTTGACAAATCGTCTTCTGCGTACCATCGCTTTTTCGCCGCCATGTTTGTTTGTCTAATTTAAAACACGCGCCGTCACGCGAGTTACCGCAGACCGCCTGCAAAACTGTGTTCAGCCATCTTAACTGGTAGTCAAAAGTACCAGTAATGACTGCATACCGTTACACGGGATCAAAGAACGCCAAAATATGGGAATAGATGTATCAACCGAATTTTTTAATGAACGTTATCTCCAACCAGACCTCTTCCGTCAAGCAGTTTTTTGTTCAAACTTTTTTTTTCTCCAAAGAAGCCAATATGAAAATTAATAGTATGACCATTGCTTTTTTCTTCTTCTCTTCCTTTCTTCCTCCTCGCTCTCTTTTTTTCCCTTTCCTTTTCCTTTGCTTGTATGGTTTTCGAAAATATAATGCCCAAAAAAACCCTGCCTTTTGGCCCCTTTTCAGTCAAATAGCTGCAAATTTCGCTGGGTTCGTTTTTTAAAAATCGTCTTGATATACGTACAGATTTTTGTACCTGTACACTGTAAGTATAATCTTTCTCCTCACAGTCTTAGTCATATCTAGTGTGAGCAGTGTACATTTACGTGAATATTCGTGGGAGCATTGCAGTTTCGTATAAAGGATGTTAGAATATTAAACTAGTAATAACCAAAGGTTAGGAAGTGCAGGCGACAACGATCGGAGGTCCAAAAGCTTTTGCTCCAACGCTGTGCTTTGCGTAAGTTTCACGTGACAGATGGTCAAAACACTCGTGATCTGAGTACGAGGGGTAGAAGGTCGATCCTCACGTGATCAAAATGCGTTTTGTGCATTCCATTCATTCTTAGTTGAAATCCAAACGACTGCTGGCTACATAGATGCGACGCATGCCTAATAACAACCTGGAGATTAGGATTGCGGGCTCCTCTTGTCACCGGCAATAGCTAGTAGTAATCATAGATCAATGTATGCGTTCGCGTTTTCTTCGATTTACCATGAAACATTACTATTGTGCTGAAATGGTTACCTTGCAGTGTAATTACAGGATTGCCAAGAAAAGGAATTGCGCTCTCCTAACATCGAACGCAACTATAGGGGAGGTGCCTCGAGTTTGTGGAACGTGGAGCTTTCAAGAGCTCTCTCAAAAAACCTCGTTTGATTTTGAACTCACAACACAATCTTATACTACTTATGATACAGGTCAGGATTGATGATTGTATAAAGGCACTCAAGGAGTACGTGGAACTGGGAAAGACATTTGATTATGTGATCAATGATCTTACAGACATACCCATAAATGTCTCTTTACAAGGTGAGTGCAACAGTTAAGCTAGACAAGAACGATGCTTGCATTGATACCAAACGATTTCAAACAGACCACAGTTGGTTTTCGGCGAGTGGAGAAGCTATATGGGATGGGGTATTTTAGCCTGCGAGCAAGCTCTCCGGGGCGTTGTGGCGACGGGGCGGAAAAGGAAGGAGAGCTTGCATTTGCGTCATAGCTGCATAGACGACTTTCAAAGCGAGAAGAACCGAATATGTTGTTTATACAAGGACTGCTGACGAAAATACTTTGATACGAAAAAATATTCAACAAAGTGAGCCTTTAAACGATGGTTTCTGCGAAAGGAATACCCGCCCTCCTGACAAAAGAAAGGGTAAGGGGGTAAAGGGCTCCCAAGCCACGCCCCCGACCTGTCAATTAAAGTCAATTATCATTCGATAAAAATTTTTCCTCTTTTTTATTGGCCGAGAGCCCACCACGTGACCTGCAAATAACTGCCTACAAATAATGGTCTACTCATGCGCAATGTCGTCCAACTGCGTTTGGCTGCAAATAATATACTCCTCATGCTTAAATGAAACCACGCTTCTCTCTCTCTCTTGCGGTCGCTCTTGCGCGAAAATGGCAGATCGCTTCGTAAGTCATTAAAAACAAACTTGGTTATCAACTATTTGCCTTAGCCTTCTGTTTAGGCGAATAATTTATCTGCTCGCCAGGGGGAAATCTGTATTCCTCATAAGCTCGGCTTCTCGGGGATTTCCCCGCCACAGTCACCCCTTCCAAGTTGTATGCTCATTTTAAATTTCATATTAATTAACCTATTTGTTATCCTTTTTATTCTACTTGTAATTTATTCTGTGTGGCAAAATAATAAAATAAAGAAAAATAATTCACAATATTTTGCAATACAATATTTCTCAATTTTGCAATGCAAGACAAATATCGCACTCATTCAATCTATACCTGAGCCCGCGAGACAATCAGGTTATACTTGTCAGCGGATACTCTGTTTTGACAGATGCCAACTGATCACAACATTGATGGAACATTGATGCGCAATATGTGTGCAATATCAGTTTGCTCCTGGGCTCCCAAACTAGCTAGAAAGCGCGAGATTAAACATTGGTTTCCCTGTGGTGCGGACGGACAGGCGCTCGGTGTACGATCACGTAGTTACGCAATTTTCTGGGATGGGTAGATTTACTTACCCATGGTGCTCAGCTATTATCAACGGACATCGAATAGATAAGTAACACAACGAACGTAAATAAAATAGATAAAGATAAAAGTTTAAAAGTGACACTGCATTCTTGACTTTTTCTGGCGCTTTCTCTCCTCTTCTTTCTCTCGCTGGGCATTTCGGCGCCTTAGTAGGCTTCATTTTGGTGGGAAAAGTTTGGGATTAGGTGAAAGGAAATCTAGGTGAGTAGTGAAACAATATTTTCATGAAAAAACGTACCTTACCATTTCTTTTAGATTCTAACTGGGATTTTGTTCGGGAAGTATCAAACCTCACACTTCAAGTCTTAAAACCGGGAGGAAAATTTTTCGCCCAGGTAAGATGGAAAACGAGGTAACAATAGTTTGCTCAATGTCGCTCACCCTGCTAATAGAGCCTTTCTTTCACTTGTTCGATTTTGCCGCACGCGAGAAAGACTCTGCAGGAATGGAGTAAGATCTTTCTTGAGTATGCGGGGCATGATGCTAGGATACAGTTTCGAACCTAGGCCTAATAGCCTTTCGCCTGGTATGACCATCAATAAACGGATACTCTCACTCGAAAAACTGCTTTCACGAGGGAAAACGAGACTGCCTATTCCAGAAGTTCGGGCTGTAGCCAGTTTAAAACTTGACGGGATGGAGGCAGAGCGTCCTTTTGGCTCTCATCCTCGATCAAGAAGACAAAAGGAGCCTCTGCTCGCAGGGTGAATGTTTTTCTGTTGAGGTAGATCGTGCGTAGTGGATAGTTCGTTTACTCTAAATAGTGGCCAGAGAAAAAAATTCGCCAAAAAAAAAAATTTTGTCGTAAACTACAGTATCCACGGGATAGTGATTTATGCTATGCTATCGACAGCGTTATGTACTCTATGTACTGTTCAAAAAAGGAGCAGGAGGGTATTACAACTAGAGCAGGTTTACTATAATAATTGTGGGGTTAACTTTGTAACTGACTGCAATCCCATTTTTAAAAGGTATCATCCGATAATTTTTTCCTCGAAACTTGCAATTTTTAGACTATTAGATAGAACCCATTGAGAACTTGCTTTTTAAGAAAAAATTCCAGCCAAAAAATTATTTCTGCAGAATCTTATGAAGCAATAAAAATTTGTATGCTAATAAGTTGTGTCAAGAAAAATCTATTCTCCCCTGTTTTCTTGATCTCGCAATGAAAATTGGGTCAAATTGAGCGAACACTTTAAGCTCCTGACTTGTTATCCGATCCCTAACTTCATCTGCTTATAACAAAAGCACAAACGCACTTGACAAAAATCTGAGATATAATTTTATAGTCAAAATTTTCAAGAACTCAATGCGATCTCCATCAGTTTCTTCCATTTATGACGGCTTGCGTGGACTTAAAACTTACAGATAAATATATACTTTCGCAAAAAAACACCTTTCTGAAACGCATTCACATTTTGGATTTTTTAAAGAAATCAGCCGTAATCTTAGCCTCCCACGAGGGCGTTTTTAGGGGAGCTCGTGGGGAGGGATGAAAAACGAGCTCCCCTTAAAACGCCTGCGTGGGAGGCTACCATAATCTGGAACTATTAAGCTTTCAGAAATTGAAGGGTTTGTAGGAGTATTTGTTTAGACTACAATCCCTAGCGCGGTTCACACGAGGACAGGCCTTCTGCAGGTGTTGCACTACTGAAATCGGTGTAACTCCTGCCTCGTTGCTTCCCATGGGCTCGTTTGCTCCTTTCGTAACTCTCGAGGAAATCTGAGTTAACGGCAGTCTACATTTAACCATGGGTAACGTAATGCTTTTTCTTCAGGGTACAAATGGTTCTCTGTGTAAAAAGGAGATAGAACAATATGAAGACAACCTCAGGAACCTTTGCTTCCCAGTTGAGTTTAAAAGAGAATTTACTCATGTTCCATCGTTCGAGGAAAGGTATCCTTTGGAAACTTTGTCTCGTAGTTAAACAAACAACTTTTTCTTTTTCTTTACATCGACGGTTTATTCAATAGAAAGGAGAAGTGTGTCGTCAGCAACTAGAACAGCAAAAAAGCAACAGGTATTTATTAGAAAAACAATAACTTTGCAATTGCATCATGCTTTTTTCTACATTTGTTTACCGTCGTTGCACGACTGCGACATGAACATTTATATCCTAATTTCACGCGCCCGCTTTATGGAGTACGTGAACACAAAAATTATTTTTTCTTTTCCTAAACTTAGATACGGTCCTTTTAGATTCAACCCCAGAAAATTTCGCCAACATTATTCGACAAATAAATATGAAATTAAATAAGATCGATGAAATTTGAAACCGTGCGAATTTACCTTTTTTAAAAGTAAACTTAAAAGTGAAGTTTTCGGTTTGTTGTCATCCAAAAGTTTTGCTACGATGCAACGTGACGTAACGACTTCTCCTGTCTATTAAAGTAGTTTGTTGGGTAGCATTTGATAAAAAGGTGTTTTTTTGTTCGAGTGTCATAACCTTGCGAAACCGGAGTAGTCACGCTGTCCAATCTGAATGGGTCTAGCCAATCCAATTAGCCAATTGTGTAGCGGCCAAACAATGCTGGAAAAGCCATGTGTCCAAAATCACACTTTGCTTCTACTTCTGATTGGCCAAAAAATATAGCGCGGGATTTATTAGCCAATCACAAGGCTGTCCTTTCTTTTCTTTTCTCTTTGCTTTTTTTGTTATAATTTGTTTTCTTCCTTGACGCGGATCTGTATCAGCTGGACTTTTTATGAAGTTTGGACAAAGTAAAAAAGGAACAGTAAAGAATTCATGACTACAGTTGACAAACCAAAACACAATCTGGATGCAAATCTGTTAGATAATTATTTGATAATTGAATAAACTGTTGACGTTGTTGTTGTTGTTGTTGTTGTTGTTGTTGTTGTTATATAGCTTAGTTAAGGTCAATAGAACTGAATAGTTCAGCCTGGTTCACTATTGTATGATAAGTATTTATCTTACGCTGGTTCTTGCTTGACCATTATGCTAAGAGTTGTGCTTGTGCATATGTCAAGCCGGTTCTCACTGGATATTTTTATGCTTAATCTCGTGCCCAGACCTCCTTTTGACGAGGAGATCTGGGTACGAGATTTTGTTATGGCTAGGACTTGGTTCCTATCGTTTTAAGTGTCATTGTCACTAAGGACCAGGCAGGGTCCGCGGATCGAGGTCGGCCGATTACTTCCAAATTTTCAGCATTTTTTCTCTATCAGATAAGATTACGATCGGTGGTATTTTTAGTAAAATAAAATTAATTTCTTAGAATTTTGACCACCCCCCTAGTTTTTGGTGCTATTTTGCCCACGTGAGACGGAAAATTTGGGTAAACTTCCACGACGCATTTTACTTACTTGGCATTAGCCTTATTCAATTATACGAACTGTTCATACTTTCCAGCCTATAACCAGCTCATGTCTCCAATATAAACGAATTTGGTTAAAAATAACTTACTTTGGAGCGGTTCCAAATATCATCACTTCGTGGCTATCGCAAGTAAGAAGAATTTTGGCAATTTTCCAATCTGGTTTTCTCTAAAGTGCGGCAGTTTATATCCAGATCAAAACTATTTTTTATTAGCCTGTCATAAAGTCTTTACAAATACGCAAACTCTTATTTGGCAAGTTAAAATCTCGTCGCGTGAGCTTTGTCACAACTTTAACCTAATTTCCTAATTTGCGTAGTTGTAGTTTTTCCGGGAAAAATTTCACGCTGGATTTGCGACTTGTTGCAGGCGTTTATTGGCTTCTATACTATCACTAAGAGAAAAACATTACTTTTTCAGATAAGTGGCCATAGTTCATCGGGCCTATTTTGTCATTTGGTAGGTCAAAATCCCCTCCCGTAAGCTTTCTTCAAATTTAACTAATTTGCATGTTGTCGAATTTCCCCGGGAAAACTTCACCTGTCTGTTGATATTATATACAAGCGATGATAACCCTGCACGTAATTAATTATTAATTTTTATGAGGTTCTTGTTTTTGAAACTAATTGTTGTTTCGATCTTGCAGACGTTGACAGTCCACAAATTTGGGGCGAACATAACAATTCTGTCATTTCACTAAACATGGACATGCAAATTAATATGCCAGACAGGCTGAAGATTGTGTTTTGTAAAGTAGTGAATAGTTTTGGAGACTAACAGAGTTAATGTTTTCTCCACGTGTGATGGAAGGCAAACAGGCTGCCGAAATGACAGTCAATTCGTGGCAGAGGAAATACAATTCGAACAGATGCGCAAATTAGTGAGTCGAAACTTAATGCATTATAACGTAACAGATTTGACACAACGTTACTAAAGTTGATCAATCCGTGTGCATTGCTGCTGAAATCTTCCGGCACTGCTCTTTTGTCTAGGAAGAAAACCGAATTGGTTTCATCCATGATAGCATTCAAGCATAGCGACGGACAGCTGGTGTTTAGCAGTATGTAAAAATCCTTGCAGTTTTTTGTTTTACTGTGTTTACCATAGCATTCATTCAGTTTGCAGTCTTATATTGCTCACGATTTTTTAATTTACAAGTATTTATAAACCCTGTTATCGAAGGGTCTCCCTGTACCTATCTAAAAGGCCCCAATGGAGAAGATTGGGGTAGGAGCATAGAGATCCTCCCTACTAAAACCATGCAACGTTATTTTTGAAAACACGTGCAACTCTCAGAGAATTTTTGAATGGCCTCAAAGAAAGTTTTTTTTTCTTGACAGTGGTCCGCTTGTCGTCAGGTGTAGCTGATTGCAGATTTCTTTCAGAGCTGCCAGTTTGAGTGAGTCAAGCTTCTTGTTTTTTACAAGTTCGCAGATATTGCTAATATATGCCCACGATGATTGGATGGCTTGGTTTGCCCATATCATCCATCACCAAACTTCTAAGGGTGTCAAACGCTATTTCCGACTCGGCAGCCTCGATGTCTTCCTCCGAGATTTCCTCCGCATCAATACCCCCATGACGCAGCGCCGCTGTCTGACGTGAAAACAGGCTACTGATCTGCTGCGCAGTCCTCCACTCTTCAGGCTTAAACGTGGGCTCTCCGTCCTCATTTCTGAGGGTCTTCATCTCCCTCGCTACCCGTACAGGATCGGCCTTGTTTCCAGTTCTTGTACCCTCTTCGAATTTCTTCATCAAGAAGGTCTTGACGTTATCAGTCATTCTAGTGGGTCGTTTTGTTACCTTCAGAGCCCACCCCAATGGTCTAGGGTCATGTTCTCTGAAAGCGCTGCCACTATTCTCACCTTGCGGTGAGGTTGTTGGCACATCCGGAGCGAACGTCACCCCTGTCACAATTCCCGCCCATTTCCTCCTAACGCGGTCATACATGGACTCACAGTCCACCTCAAGACGGTGCTTGCCCGTGTCCATATGGTTGTCTGCCTCTGCTTGGGTCTTGAACGTGAGGACGCATCCAGTCTCTTGGCAAGAGTAGATCTCGGACTGGTGCCTGACGCTCTCACCCACGTTTCCCCTGTGTGTAGCTTGACCAAATGGCTTTACCACCCTTACTCCAGTATCTCCTTGTGGTGTAACTCCAAGACCGCTATAAGGGATGAGGCGTCCAGGGCCGATGTTGTACGCTTTCCACACACGGATGCCACACTCCTCATACTGGAAATTGTTCAACACACTAATGCCTGGTATCTTGCTATCTTTGTTTCTTTCCCTGGTCGTGTCCACCTCAACGACCGCTGCTCTGCACCCTTTGATACCTCCATGGGATTCTAGTGCTGCTTTCATATCTTCAGCAGTGACGACGTCGTGCTTTTCGTTGACCCAGCGCTTTATGTGTGCCTTCATAGCAGCAGTCTTCCTATCACAAATGTCCTTGCCAGCCTGAGGTTCTGAGAAATCATATCGCACTGGCCTGACACCGGTTCTCACCCCTACTTCTCTAAGACTTAACAACAGAGGCCCATTGTGGTAACATCCAGCGTTATCCGATCGGAGGTAGGCTGTTGTCACCCCTGGATACTCCAGTTTGACTTTTTGCAGCAAGTCCTCTATTATTGAAAGAACTGCAAAGCTATTTTGGGTGCAGTTGTTGAAAATGTGTACAAAACACTCGACTTCATGCTTGCTCTCCACTGTTGCTCTAGTGATTACTGCACTGATATGCCAGCTTCTTCCTCTCTTGCCAAAAAAATCACTCATGTGTTCTCTGTATCGCACAGGCAGAAACTTCATTGCCCAGTCAATTACGACAAGACACGAGTTGTAGTCTAGCTTCTCGAGAATATCCTGCTTGGCTTCGTCCTGGTTACTTGACCGTAGCAAGTGAGCCTTCCACGCTTGTATGTTGCGCACACTCTCAGTGTACTCAAACCTCCACCTAACCCTCTCCTCTTCCGTCATGTCCGCTTTGCATCTCGCTTTGCATCTCTGCCACCTGTTTCAGTACTCCTTCTAGACTCTCACAGCGCTCACATTCGTAGCAATGTTCATGATCACATTCGCCCCTGAACTCCCATGCACTACTGTCACTTAGTGCGTGGACCGTGCAGTGATCACTGCAATGTTCTCCTCGTCCGATGTGTGTCTTGAAATCATTCTTTAAGTACCTTTTTGCATCCTTTAGAAATTTCTGAGTGGCAGTAACGTTGATGCCCTGATCTGCTAAGGCCTCCAACATAGAAAAGAGTTGATCAAAAGCCTCTGTACCCTCTGCAGTGGTGTTGTCAAGTCCCTGAAGGGATTTCTGCATAGAGGCCGAACACACTTCAATCATTCGGTAGAGAGAACGCTGGCTCGCCGGCTCGAACTCTTGTTCTTTACAATAGTCTAAATATTGTCTGATGATGCGTGAAGGAATGACGGTCCTAATGACTGCTGGTATGACAATTTTCTGCCCCGAGTCAAGCTTGAGAGTCTTTGCCCCGAACGCCACGTCTTGGACAAATTCTGGTCTGGAGATATATTCAATGAAATGATCCACCTTTTCATGCTCAATTCTTCTACGGAAACTAGGAATTTCAGGGAGAGGCTGGCCTTTCCCTGCTTCTGTTGCATGTTGGCGAGCTTGGTCGATGCGCCATTTGGAAAGCCCAGGGATCATCTCTTGAAGCTCAGCTCTTGAAAAGTCGTCTGCAAAGAGGGAAAGGATCTGTCGCTTTGTTTGCCAATGACCTGCTTGCTCATAGGCCTTGACTAAAATGTCGACAAGACCAGAGTTGGGATCAAAACGCTTGCGCTTTCCTTGGTTGTCTCTGTTTGGATCCAAAAGTACCTCCGTTTGTAACGCCTTCCAAACCAGTTCCTCTTGACCGGGAGTGATGACAGACAATGAAGTCACTATAGTCTCCTTAGCTTTGCGGATGTAATATCGCTGCTGGGTGTCGGAGACGTCGTCCCAGGTCGTGTTCAGGCTGGACATTACGGGGCTGTAGCGGCCACCTGAGATGCTGTGGACAGCTTCGTTTAATTTCTGCCGTTTGCTGTTTTGTTCCTCCATCTCGTCAACCCATAAACTAATCTCTTCGTCTGGTATCGAGGCTTGGGACGAATGGGACTGCAAAGAGACTGTTTCTGACCCCTCAACAGTGCTTGAGACCGCTGCACACACCGTGGCTGGCAATGTGCTCTCCTCACAAACAGTAATGACAGAGACAGTGGCAGAATCAGACTCCTCGATCTCGTCTCCAATCACCAAGGTGTCTGAGTAAGGATCCTGAAGCGTAATAAAATAGATTAGCAAATTATGGACAAGATCGTCAACAATTCCACAAAGATCTCCAATACATGTAACTGTGGAAACTCTATATGTGTTTCCTAGCCGCTGCCAAAGGGTGCCCTCGCATCTTTGTTGTTGCTGGTCTCTTCAAGCACTGGTCAAGACCAATTTATCATTCAGAAAACATTCAGATGTAGTCGAGTAATTGTTCTCGACGCGCGATCTGAAAACTCTAGACATGGCTATCATTATAACTAGGTCCCAAGCCTCTTGGAAATCGACCACACCTTAACGATTCCAAATGGCTACCCATTGAAGAAAAGACAGGAAAACCAACAAAGGTACGTGTTATTCATGTTGTCAGTTGTTATAGATATCAGTGCACCTGTTGGCGGTATCAAAACATCCTCTGATTATATGGTCAGTTACACTATGCTTAGTTACACTAAGCTGTGAATGGCTAATGTGTACTAGCTTACCTGCTCTCCAGACATGAAACCGTGAGCCTTACGGGATTTGTAGTGTGCTCCACGGCAGGTGGAACACACAGCTATCATAAAAAATGATAATGATAAATAGATTAACAATGCTAACAACAATAACCAACACGATCACCATCAACGTGATTGACCCTTTATACCGTCACCATCGTCTTTATGGTTATCGTTATCATACCCATCATCAATATACAGTTATTGACCGATGTCGCGCTCCGCACCTAGTTTTCCCCCGCGTAGTGTGCACAACGCGGGTAAGAATTTCGCGCGTTATTTTTGAAAGTGACGAATACTTATGTCCATTGACTGTAGTTTGTGTCACTCACGTAAGACCAAATTAAAGTGCGGTAATTTGCTTTCTTAACAGCTAAAGAAAGGAAGGTGAGTGAAATAAGGAGTGTTTGGGCGTCCCTTGCAGCCCCACCCAACTTCCCATTCCCTCTACTCCCCCTCCTAGTTCTCCTCTTCCCCCGTCCTCTCCCATTTGGCGTCATTTTGCAGGCGGGGTGCTTGATTAGCAAATTACCACTTCAATCCACCTCGAAACACTACCCCAACGTCCCCTCTCCCTCCCCTTTTCCGAAAAAGTCAGAAGGATATCAGACAATGCAACAGAATTAGGCAATGCCTTTGTATATTTAAACGAGTCGACTAAAAGAGAAAAGCTCATTCAAATACAAAAAGCAATGGCATCGGATTACGTTTTGCTTCATTCCCTTAGCATATTCCGATAAAGAAATAAAATTTATGTACTAACCATATCCATAAGCACAAAGTAAAACAAGTACCTTCGAAATAAAGGTTTCGTTTGTATTTACCAGTGAAGTCCATACTACAACTCTAAGTATTAAGGCTGCGGTCTGGCTGCACCCGATTTGTACTTACCCGAGCCAATGGGAACTGTGGCTTGGTGAAATTGATAAATTTCTTCCGACAAGGTGGCGTTTACGCGGCGCGGTTTCTTTATAGTTTTCCGAGGTCCTCGATGACTTGGATACGAGCATGTGTTGCTCTTTCTGCCAGCCCAGTCTGTAGTTAGTTTTTTTCTGTGTCTCGGGCATATTGTCATTGACATTTTCTTGTTATCGTTTGTAACAAGGTATCCAGCTCTATTCAGGATCAGGTCAACCTCATTAACGTTTTCGTCTCCGGTTCGCAGTTGCCCTGAGCTGACTCCCAGGCTTAGTAGATGTGCAGTGATGTCTAGCTTGCACGCCAACAGGGGTACAACCTGCGACCCCGTGCCCTCCAAACTACAGGCAGAATCAGGAGAACTGAACGAACAAGTTAAACTAACATCCATATTGAAAACAGCAAAATCAGCTGAACAGGACAGCTGTCTGCAGATAATCAGATAAGGGATGGAAAATTATCTTTCCCTGAAGTGTACTTCTACCAAATAACAGAACCGCTCAATATTTCAAAGAGTTTGACAGTGAAGTATAGTATAATATGCAGGCCACCTATCTGAATAAGTAATGTGTTGCTCTTAGTCACAAACACCGGGAATATGTCGCAAATTAATCAAGCGTGAAATATTTCCGGGAAAAACGACAATTATGCAAATTAGGAAATTAGGTTAAAGTTGTGACAAAGCTCACGCGAAGGTATTTTAACTTGCCAAATAAGAGTTTGCGTATTTGTAAAGACTTTATGACAGGCTAATAAAAAATAGTTTTGATCTGGATATAAACTGCCGCACTTTAGAGAAAACCAGATTGGAAAATTGCCAAAATTCTTCTTACTTGCGATAGCCACGAAGTGATGATATTTGGAACCGTTCCAAAGTAAGTTATTTTTAACCAAATTCGTTTATATTGGAGACATGAGCTGGTTATAGGCTGGAAAGTATGTACAGTTCGTATAAATGAATAAGGCTAATGCCAAGTAAGTAAAATGTGTCGTGGAAGTTTACCCAAATTTTCCGTCTCACGTGGGCAAAATAGCACCAAAAACTAGGGGGGTGGTCAAAATTCTAAGAAATTGATTTTATTTTACTAAAAATACCACCGATCGTAATCTTATCTGATAGAGAAAAAATGCTGAAAATTTGGAAGTAATCGGCCGACCTCGATCCGCGGACCCTGCCTGGTCCTTAGTGACAATGACACTTAATTCCGTTATGTCAAATCTGTTCTCTATCGCTTTTTCTTTTATGTATACGTGTTGTTGTGTCCAATTATCCTTCTTGCTCGCGTATTAAGGAAGTGTGAACCAGCCTTAGTGTGGCTGGCAGGATTCAGCGTGCGTGAGGGTTTTATCTTTTCTCTACATACAAATGCTAGTGTGGACAAGAGAGAATCTCTCTAGTTGTGGCTGTTTATTATTAATTGGTAGTTAATAATTGTTACTTCGGATGTAGTACTTTTATTTTCGGGATCTTTTATTTTCCGACAACCTTTCTCGAAATAGCTGTAGACAAATCTCGACAAATGAACGGTTATTCAGAAATTTTCAGCCTTCCTTGACCTTTAGAGTTTTCTAGGCAATATTTGCCCCTCAAACAGTTATTTTGTAGATGCAAGTCTTTGAGTGCCCCTGATTATAGCTATTACATTATACCCTTACCTTGGAATTCATTTCTGTGTGCGATGTGCGATTGTACTAATGGCGCGTAATCATAATTTCAGTATGTAATAACTGTTACAACAACAAAGTAACCAGATTGTTGCGAGTTTTTGCTCGCGCAGGTCAATACATTTTGTAGGTAGACGTGTCGGCGTAATATTAATGACACTGACCGCTATTGTCGGCACGGCGTTTTTTTGTAAGCGACATGATGGGGTCATTGTAGTAACCATTCTTGCCCCAGGGAATGACCATTTTGATTTTAAAGTACTCTCCTGGGCAGTAAACACCTTTTGTTCCAGACCAGTCCCACTTAAAGGAGCTGTGTCTCGAAATTCAGACAAATTAGGTAATTACAAAATGCTCGTTAAATTAAGAGAAACATAAAAATAAGCGCTTAAAACAATAAAGGAAGGTTAAAATAACACATCAGAAACAACAGATTCCACGGATGGGCAAACTGAAGAAGATTGAAATGGATTGAAATTAGGGTTTTTGAAAACTGTTTAGCCTAACGTACAGTTTTTCAAAGTTGATCCCTGCCGCTTGTAACTTCAAAAATAATGCTCGGGAGACATGTTTGTCTCGGATCTCTTTGTCATTTTCATCTAATTTCTTTGCTTGCTTTAAGTTTCATAGCGATTGACGGCGAGTAACTGGAAAAATTAAACAAAATGAACTGGACGCCGTGACAAAGCCCCTTTAACCTATAACTCGGCTGTTTTGTTCTTTCTCTTCTGCGAACGTAAATCGATGTGCAACTATCAACTCTATTCAGTATCTAACATTAGTTTAACTCCAACTGTAAAGGTTTTGTAATGTGTTGTTCCAAATGTTTCTGTCCAAGTTGCAAGCAAGAGTTGCGAAACTAAGTTATGTAGTTCCATCCTTCAATGGACAATGGAGATTTAAATTAATTTATTTTAAGGTATTTTGTTATTGCTAAGAGTACCTTTTCTGTTTTTTATCTCTGTTTACTTGGAACTAACTGATTGTAGTTCATTTGAATGCCCTTTTTGCAACTAGCTTTAGTGTAGACAAGATGGAATCTGTCTTAGTGTGGATGTGGGTGGTAAAGTTATTTCCGCTGCCGTATTTTTTAGTACTGGTTTAAAGATCACCTTCTAACTAAAATCAATTTTCCATGTTGGGAATTTTCAGTTTGTTGGTTGCTTGAAAGTACGCGATTGTAATTTCGATGTCGCATTAAGACATTCATCATGTTAAACATAGCTCTAGACAGATTTTTTTTCTCTCTGGTTTGGTTGTTGGCTGAAAGACGAGTAAGTTCTGCCCACGTGGCTAACTTTTGGGGCTAATATATTTACTTCGCGCGGTAAATTTCTTGTGGAAATTTCCGTTTCATTTGAGCCACTCTAAACAGCGGAGACATTGTTAAAACCAACAGGTGAAGGAAGTCGGCGAGTGGACACAACTTGGCCAAATTTTCATACATACATGCACACAAGGATGCAGTTGGCTTGATAGGTTAGTCAGGTAATAGCACTGCACCGGTACCGCAGAAGTCATCGATTAAAATCACGTTCAAACCATTTTTTCTTTTCTTTTTAATCTTTTCGCAGTTACCTGAGTTGCGTGCATAACTGCGATAATCGTTCACTTGTCAAATGAAATGGTCAATTAAAATGTGTTGCAGATTTGCTTTATCTCACCACTTTTCCCTAGATTTTCAGTTTTTATGTAAATCTCTATATTGTTTTTCAAATGTGCTATATCCAGCGTGGCATAAATTTAGTTTTAGACAACTTTTCTAAATATAGCACTAAGCCCTAATAAAATATCATCACAGAAAAGCCACGGTCAAATTCTATACATTTTCAGCCAATACTGGAATTTTTATGTAAGATAACGATCTAAACACCTGAAACTTAAAACGCTCAAAAAGGGCTAGCCACTACTGAAACCCTATGTAATAATTGGTGGTTTGTGATATTTGCTCATTCCACATTCTTCACTACCCCTTTATCAAACCCAATTTTGCCTCCACCAATGATTGAAGAGATCGATAACGGATTTAAATTTAGACAGGAAAACTTGGTTGTATTGCGTGAGAATGTTTTGATTAGTTTTATTGTATGTCACTTATATTTACACTCAGTAAGTTTTTTCCATCCTCTCAACTCACCGCACGTTTTTTTTTTAACCCGCTACTTGTGGGAACTTCTTGTGACTGAACACGTGCCCTGCGTTGGTAATCAGTATTGTACCGGTATCAGCCATGTTGAAACCCCGGATGTTCAAAAGGTGGATAACACTATCTACCGAACAAATCGGGCTCTACCCACCAGGTACTTATCCAGTGGATAATGATTTATCTGGTGGCTAGCGCTATCCAGCGTTTGAACAACTGCGGCCAGATTTGCTTCCAGTCCCTCCAATTGTTGCGAGAGTAAAGCCCCTTGCAAACGAACGCAACATTATTGGCCATTGCATGTTGTTGCGTGTTGTTGGGACTTGTTGCGCAAAGTTTGAAACCGATCAAACGTTTGAGCCAACAACTCCCAACATTTCTTTTGTTCCGTGATCGCCGAAGCGTAGCGCAATAATGTTGGATCTGTTTGCTCAGCTCTTCCAACATTGCTGGGGCGCACATCGTCTCCAAAGTCTTATGGGTTGTATCCTTCCCACGGTGCACTACAGGTCCAAATATTGTTGGGAGTTGTTGCATCCGTTTGCACACCGCTGCCAACATGGGCGTAAGAGTAAACGTTTCAAAGAATGCAACGCGTTGGCAAAACCAGCTATCAGTGGTTTTGCGCGTTCAAAATACTCGTACCGGAAACACACTTCTGACTATTCCTTCCTGTTGATATTATTACGGTTTAGTCTCACTTTTCACTTCCTCAGTAACTTAAAGCATTGCAGAGTTTAACAAAAAGACAATATGTAATTTGAAACTATCTCGTATTTTAGCTTAAAATAAACATACTCTTCTAAGGCCCTGCCCAGTTGACAATTTTTCCTGGAAGGTTTTCCGGGATTTCGTGAAGTTACGTAGCGATATGGCCCCTGTAATTTTTCTTTTAACCCAACACAAATTATTGCATTTTTTTGCGTCAATTCTTGCCAGAAGCAGAAATTGATTCTTTTTGGAGGGACACTGATCGTTTCTTGAAACAACATGCAACAAGGAACGTGAAAAGGCATGTGTCATTTTGAGGGAGTCGAATTTCACTGTAAGACCGTTTTTTTGTGGGGGGGGGGGGGGGGGGTGGCGGCGCAACCACGCAGGAACCAATCAAAAAAAGACACAGCGTCCTCAAACAGTCCCATACTGCTATTCGATAACAGCACCGACCCAGTCCCACACGTGCAACTTCGAAACGGCCAATGGGTTGTAGGGTCTCCTTAGTTTTCCAAAATTTCGACACAAGTTCCAAGAAAAATCACTGGTCTTTACTTCCCCGAACACCCCCTTTGCAAATACCAACGGTTTATGTCCTTACAGAAGATGCACTTGATTGGGCACGACAACGTTTGAATGAATGCTTTTTTTTTACTAAAAGATCATTTCGTGCCCATCGCCAAAAATAATTCTTTGTTATCAGATTTTACCTTTTGCCAAAAGAAGGATCAATATTTGACATATTTCACCCTGGCCTGGTATTTTACGTGATCATTGTGAGGCAGTGAAGTACTATTATTTGGGTTATGCATGTTCAAGTCACGTTTGCTAGAGGAAACCCTTACACTTAAAATGAGGACGAGTTTAAGCCTTAGTGAGGGAGGGGAAGGGGAGAAACACTGGAGCCGACACGTCTCCACAATTTCACTTCACCGTATTCTCGCCCAGAAGTTGTTCATCGCAGGTGAAGTTAAGATAAAAGTACCATTGGTCTGATTATATAAAGTAACTGAGGAATACGTTGGAATTTTCTGTTACCACTGCCATCATTTCGCATACATTTTCTCGGCACTCGTAAGGTATCACAGATATCTCAATCAAAAGCGGATTACACAAAGAGAGCATAAGAATTTGAAAGGAGAGCTTTTAAAAATGTGTTCTAATCCACCCATTTTCTCATTCTTGGATAGAATTCGTTTGCAAAACGATTCACGAGGATTGGAATGACGACCAATCCAGGCAATCACGCAACCGTTTTTGTTTTTCGCCACCCGATTACAGTGGAACCTCTAACGAAGTCCTCCGTACAACGAACAATATTCTTTACCCCAGTAAGAGTAAAATATACGGGAAAGGACCTCGGTGTAACGAAACTTTGTTTGAGCGACTAAATTTGCCAGTCCCTCGACCCTTCGTTATACAGAGGTTCTAGTGTAACTCAGTTGGTTAAGCCACAGGTACCCTACTTCGCGTAAGACTTCCGGTCGAACCAACATCCATAAGACTAAACAAAGGGGGTTCTCACCTTTTACATAGACCACCATGGTCGAAATTTTGTAGATGTAAAACAGCTCAAACTATTAAATTTGATGTGGTGGAATAACGACCCGCTACAAACAATATCCAAATCAGCTAAATAGACTAAAAAGACTGGGAAAATTACATCGCCTTTAAATCATAGCCCATATTTTCTTAAGCTTCCCAAACGGAATGGCGCTAATATGATTTGGTTTTCCGGTTATCCCATGTAAATGGTAGGTACCCACCGGCTCAAAAAAATGGAAAAGTAAGTGCCTTTGCATCTGGAAATGGTTGCCATGGTTACAAAGCTCTTGAGTGGCCTCGAAAGGAACAAAGATCGGCTCGAAGAACTTTCACCGCCGACTTTTGTTGATGTATAACAACCCACGTTACTGTTCAGAAAGATTAGGGGGCATAGAGCCCGGTGGTGCGGTCAACCTTTCGCGGGCTAGGTGGTTTTTTAAGGGATCGATACCACCTTCTCAACCTCGTCCTCAGAACCTTTCCTTCAGAAATAATAATAATAATGAAATTGAAAACAATGCTAACTATTAAAATCCTATTTACAATTAATTCGCTTGAAAAAAAGAAAAAACTATTCATTCAAAACACTATTCACAATTCCTGTCAATTTAAAAAGCACTTAATTTAGCTTAGAAACAGTTAATTAAAAAAAAATTTCATTTCCACAAAAACTATCAGCCTCTAAATAATAATAACTTATTATTTGTAAGGTGCAAAATAACATTTAAATTAATCTAATGCGCTCTAGAGACTAGGAGGAGCTCAGTTTGACAATATTGACTCATTGTGGCGTATTCAATAGTTTAAAATATCTTTTGAAGATATTAATCTTTGTTCATAGAAACATTTCTGACATTTGGGAAGAAGATTTTGTGATGTAGCATGTCATAATTTAATTTAATAATGAAAGCATAATTCAAATTTGAATTAATTTTAATTTAAATTGGATAAAGTTAACCTGCCTTTTCATTTCTTGCCCGGTCTTTCTTTTAAAAAAATTCTCCCCGGTACTGTGAATGGCCTTTGTATTCAAAAAATCTGACTGTAATGCAAGATACTCACCATTAAACTGCAAACTATCTGTAAAACTGTTTTGTTGTTGTTATTGTTGTTGTTGTTGTTGCATGCACATAGTCTTCTAAGTTATAATCCTATCTGCCTATCCTTGGTAAACTAATGAGAAGCAAAAATTCAGTAAAGTTTGTGAGCATTATATGCTACATCACAAAATCTACCATGAGAGAAGATAAAAATATCTAGATCTGCTACACTCCTCTTCTTATTCACCATTTTCACATGAACCATAGTAGTGCACCTTGTTTCCCCCCCCCCTCCTCCCCCCCCCCCACCAACTTTTGCATAACAATTCTTTTCAATTTCTCCTGTTATTACAGGCGTCCTAAGAGAAATTAAAGACAATTGTTATGAAAAATTTGGGGGGAAAAACAAAGTGCATTATGATCTATGTGAAAATGGTGAATCGAAAGAGAAAAAACCGGTGAGAGAGAACATCTGTTAACACCTGGTATCGAGGGAACGTGTTATCTAACGTCACTCCATCCTCTTAAAAGGAATACTGAAACAACTCTTAAAATCGGAGGAACTGTGCTACGTCATTACGTGAGTTCAATACTAACTGGCTCACTTCCTTCAGTGTATTTGATGTAAAATTGCAATGACCCCTTTTAGTTTACGTTCTTAAGAGAATTACTGCATCACCAGTTGGCTTTTCAGTCAAAAATGAACGAGTCTGGTTTCCAGATTCTCCTGAGTGCTTTTAGCTTCTCTCGATTTCCGTGTGACTACAACTGTTAACAGTAGAAGCCTACACCCGACTTCCGCTGTCGTGTTGTTGGTCAGTTCTTAGAATTTTTGGCTTTGTTTGCTGTTGTACAAAATTATGCCACTATTTTCCTGAAATCGACAAATATGGGTTTTAAGAATTGACTTTTGAAACAGCAAGGTCAAAATCAAGGTTGCCGGACATGAACAGAATTCCGTCAGTGGCTTTTTCCGGCCGTTTTTATGGTGGGCAGTTTCATATCTTAAAATAGGTTTTCCAGAACCGTCATACTGCCATGTCATTTATGCTGTCAAGTATCGATCTTTCAAAAAATATATGACCAAATCGTTTCCTTATTAAAGTAAACTTGATATTACAGGTGTAACTGGTATAACTCAAACTGTGTAATCTTAAATCTAAATGTCAGCTTATTCAAGAATAACTCCTTCTCCGGGCTTCAGCCCCCAACCCCGGGCCCCCAACATGACTGATACACACATATACATACCACAAAACGCACATTGTATCTACTACTTTCCACATTGCAACTAAGCGACGATGAACATCTGGATTCTCGCTTGTATGCTTTTCGCGCTTGCACGAGTTTTAAACTGTACTAAAGACTCAGAGGACCTCATGATATTTGTAAGTTTCTAACGTCATTTTCGGATTCCCCTGAGTGTAAATCTCCGAGATTACTTAAACTTAAGTGGAATCAAGCTGCGTCATCGCAACTACTGTACAATAGTGTATACTTGTGTGTAAAGTGCCATTTTCAGTCTGTTTTTGATGATTTCCTTCATTGTCCAACATACCAACTGTAACAAAAAATAAATGGCATCGCTGTGGAAAAATACTGAAACCTTCACCGGATAAATCATCCACGTTGAATTTTAGGAACGCGGGTGTTTGGCGTAAGGAGAAACTCCCTGCGTTCGAGTTTCAAAAACGACTCTTACGGATTTTGCTGTCAGGCTAGCTGTTCTCCATATTACTTGATTTCGTTTATTTTCAATTCAACGTCATTCTTACTTTGGTGTGCGGTTTGATTCAAGGTTCTGCAGTTATAAAAGGAGGACATAAACATGCCATCAAATGAACGCCTTACTTCCCCGTTTACTGACCGTAACTAAGTGCGGAAAAGTTAGTACAACTATTGCATGATAAAAATCGTATCTTACATGCGCGGATTCCCGGACAGTGAATGTTACATTACGTTATGACTGATGGGTGCCGGTTTTGTTTCTTTTTGGGTTCATTTTCTTTGGAGTGCTGATTTTGTTGAAATTGCTTAACTGGAAAAAAGGTTTATTTTAATACTGAGTAAACATACATGAAGGAAAGTCAGAGCAGTGCATGATCGGTTTCTAGCCGGTTAACGAGGCTGCAAACCGAGATGCCAGTGATGCTGGCTCTCAACAAACTAATTCACCGGCCTAGGAGTCTCTTGTAATGGCAGAACTATAAAAGTTAAGTTTCCTACATGGGGCCAAGGTCTTTAAAATTCATCAGATAAATCACTTAAAAATCTTGAGCCCCTAATACGAAACATTAGTACACCTTAGTAAGTAGACTAAGTATATCCATGAAGCCATGTCAGTACTATATTCGCAGTTTTGTTCCTGGATGTTACATTATAAAGCAAAAAGTGCTGAAACAAGACTGAATTCGAAAATTGAGGCAAATGATGGATTATATATTATTACCAACAACGAATTTTACGTTTGTCAGATTACTGCACGCTTTTTGGTGAAAATCGTTTCAAACGGACGTGTTTTAGAGGAAGATAGATATTTTCGGCGATTTTCTGAAGACTGCTGAATGATCCATTATTTCGTGTTTACGGAAACTGAAAGTGGAATTACAGAGCTGCGTCATTGCAAATTTTAATTGTCTGTGTAAGTACAATATTAATGTTTCTCTTTAACGACACCAACTGTTCGTTGATCTTGACATGTCACTCCGAAAACTCAGTAAACAGGCCAAACACGTAAACGTTATATTAATAGATCCTGGAGAAAGCTGGACATCTGTACAGACGTTACTGTCAGATCTTCACGCATTGCGCATTGTTGAATTTTTTGCACATTATTCACGGAAGTTTAAGATAATTATTTGTTTGACTCTTTGTCTGTTCAGCATGGTATGTCCGTTGATTGATCAACGTCATTGTTTAGTGGTGTAAAATCAGAAAAATAGACACTAGTCAAGAAGAAGACAAAAGGATCCTCTACTTGCAGGGTGAATGCTTTCTTGTTGAGGCAGATCGTGCGTAGTGGATAGTCCGTTCACTCTTAATATTCGCCAGAGAAAAAAATTTGGAAAAAAAACTTTTTGTTGTAAACTACGTACAATATCCACTGGATAGTGTTTTATCCTACGCTATCGATAGCGTTATGTACTGTTCAAAAAACGAGCAGGAGGGTATTACAACTAGAGCAGGTTTACTATAATTGTGGGGTTAACTTTGTAACTGACTGTCATCCCATTTTTGAAAGGTTTGATCTAATAATTTTTTTTTTCGAAACTTGCAACTTTTAGACGATTAGATAGAACACATTGAGAACTCGCTTTTTAAGAAA
Organism: Porites lutea; assembly: GCF_958299795.1. NCBI lineage: Eukaryota > Metazoa > Cnidaria > Anthozoa > Scleractinia > Poritidae > Porites > Porites lutea. The sequence continues at coordinate 44,414,354 of NC_133201.1, read as the reverse complement.
AAATTCCAGCCAAAAAATTATTTTTGCAGAATCTTATGAAGCAAAAAAAATTTTGTATGTTAATAAGTTGCTTCAAGAAAAATCCTGTCTTCTTCTCAATGAAAATTGGGCCAAATTGAGCGTACACTTAAATTGTTATCCCTAACTTCATCTGCTTATAACAAAAGAACAAACGCACTTGACAAAAATCTGAGATACAATTTTTTAGTCCAAATTTTCAAGAACTCATTGCGATCTCCTTCGGTTTCTTCGATTTATGATAGCTTGCGTGGACTTAAAACTTACAGATACATATACTTTCGCAAAAAAACACCTTTCGGAAACGCGTTCACATTTTAGATTTTTTAAAGAAGTCAGCTCCCCTAAAAACGCCTGCGTGGGAGGCTACCATATATAATCTGGAACTATTAAGCTTTCAGAAGTTGAACGGTTTGTAGGAGTATTTATTTAAACTACAATCCCTAGCGCGGTTCACACGAGGACAGGCCTACTGTAGGTGCTGCATAGCTGAAATCGGTGTAACTCTTGCCTCGTTGCTTCCCATGGGCTTGTCTGCTCCTTTCGTAACTCTGGAGGAAATCTGAGTTAACGGCAGTATACATTGAACCGTGAGTAACGTAGTGCTTTTTTCAGGGTACAAATGGTTCTCTGTGCAAAAAGGAGATAGAACAACATGAAGACAACCTCAGGAACCTTTGCTTCCCAGTTGAGTTTAAAAGGGAATTTACTTTTATTCCATCGTTCGAGGAAAGGTATCCTTTGGAAACTTTGACTCGTAGTAAAACAAACAACTTTTTCTTTTTCTTTGCATCGAAGGTTTATTCAATAGAGAGGAGAAGTGTGTCGTCAGCAACGAGAACAGCAAAAAAGCAATAGGTATATATTAGAAAAACATAAGTGCATCATGCTTTTTTCTACATTTGTTTACCGTCGTTGCACGACTGCGATATGAACATTTATATCCTAATTTCACGCGCCCTCTTTATGGAGTAGGAGAACACAACACAGATTATTTTTTCTTTTTCTAAACTTAGATACGTTCCTTTTAGATTCAACCCCATAAAATTTCGCCAACATTATTCGACAAATAAAAATGAAATTAAATGACATCGATGAAGTTTGAAACCGTGCGAATTTTACTTTTTTCAAAAGTAAACTTAAAAGAGACGTTTTCGGTTTGTTGTCATCCAAAAGTTTTGCTACGATGGCAACGTGACGCAACGACTTCTCCTCTCTATTAATCAAAATGGGTCTAGCCAATCCAATTAGCCAATTGTGTAACGGCCAAAAAGGCGGGAAAAGCCATGTTTCCAAAATCTCACTTTGGTTCTACTTCTCATTGGTCAAAAAACATAGCACGGAATTTATTAGCCAATCACAAAGCTACCCTTCCTTTTCTTTTCTCTTTGCCTTTTTTGCTATGATTTGTTTTCTTCCTTGACGCGGATCTTTATTAGCTGGACTTTTTATGAAGTTTGGAGAAAGTAAAAAAGGAACAGTAAAGAATGCATGACTACAGTTGACAAACCAAAACACAATCTGAATGCAAATCTGTTAGATAATTATTTGATAATTGAATAAAATGTTGTTGTTGTATAGCTTAGTTAAGGTCAATAGAACTGAATAGTTTTAAAAGCCTGGTTCACTATTGTCAGCGATCATGAGTATTTATCTTACGCTGGTTCTTGCTTGAGCCTTATGCTAAGAGTTTTTCTTGTGCATATGTCAAGCCGGTTCTCACTGGATTTTTTTATGCTTAATCTCGTGCCCAGACCTGCTTTTGACGAAGAGATCTAGGCACAAGATTTTGTTATGCTAGGACTTGGCTCCTATTGTTTTAATTTTGTTATATGTCAAACCTATTCTCTATTTATTTTTCTGCCATGTATACGTGTTGTTGTGTCAAATTATTCCTCTTGCGCGTATCAAGGAAGTGTGAACCGGCCTTAGTGTGGCTGGCAGGATTCAGCGTGCGTGAGTGTTTTATCTTTTCCTGACATACAAAAGCTAGTGTGGACAAGAGAGAAGCTCTCTTGGTGTGGCTGTTTATCATTAATTGGCAGTTAATAATTGTTACTTCGGATGTAGTATTTTTATTTTCGAGATTGTCGCGTGCACTTTTTCCGACAACCTCTCTCGAAACTGTAGACAAATCTCGACAAATGAACGGTTATTCAGAAATTTTCAGCCTTCCTTGACCTTTAGAGTTTTCTAGGCAATATTTGCCCCTCAAACAGTTATTTTGCAGATGCAAGTCTTTGAGTGCCCCTGATTATATCCTAAAGTTGGCATTCATTTCTGTGTGCGATGTGTGATTGTACTAAAGGCGCGTAATCATAATTTCAGTATGTAATAACTGTTACACCAACAAAGTAACCAGATTGTTGCGCGTTTTTGCTCGCGCAGGTCAATACATTTCGTAGGTAGACGTGTCGGCGTAATGTTAATGACACTGACCGCTATTGTCAGCACGGTGTTTTTTTGTACGAGACATGATGGGGTCATAAACACAGCGGAGACCTTTCTCCTTTAAAGTTTTAGTAACCATAGAATGATCAATTTGATAACCGCTTTATACATTAAAGGAAAGTTAAAATGACACAACAGAAACAACAGTTGCCACGGATGGGCAAAACTGAAGAAGACTGAAATGGATTGAAAGTAGGGTTTTTGAAAACTGTTTAACCTAACAGTTTTTCAAAGTTGATCCCTGCCGCTTGCAACTTCAAAAATAATGCTCGGGAGACATATTTGTTTGTGATGTGCAATCATCAACTCTATTCAGTATCTAACAGTAGTTTAACTCCAACCGTAAAGGTTCTGTAATATGTCGTTCCAAATGTTTCTGTCGAAGTTGCAAGCAAGAGTTGCGAAACTAAGTTATGTAGTTCCATCCCTTAATGGACAATACAGATTTAAATTAGTTTATTTTAAGGTATTTTGTTATTGCTAAGAGTACCTTTTGTGTTTCTTATCTCTGTTTACTTGGAACTACATGATTGTAGTTCATTTGAATGCCCTTTTTGCAGCTAGTTTTAGTGTAGACAAGATGGAATCTGTCTTAGTGTGGATGTGGGTGGTAAAGTTATTTCCGCTGCAGTATTTTTTAATACTGGCTTAATTTAAAATCAATTTTCCATGTTGTGGAATTTTCAGTTTTTTTTCTTTACTTGAAAGTACGTGATTGTAATTTCGATGTCGCAATAAGACATTCATCATTTTAAACATAGCTCTAGACAGATTTTTTTCTCTCTGGTTTGGTTGTTGGCTGAAGGACGAGTAAGTTCTGCCCACGTGGCTAACTTTTGGGGCTAATATATTTACTTCGCGCGGTAAATTTCTTGTGGAAATTTCCGTTCCATTTGGGCCACTCTAAACAGTGGAGACATTGTTAAAACCAACAGGTGAAGGAAGTCGGCGAGTGGACACAACTTGGCCAAATTTTCACAAATACATGCACACTAGGATGCAGTTGGCTTGATAGGTTAGTCAGGTAATAGCACTGCACCGGTATCGCAGAAGTCATCGATTGAAATCACGTTCAAACCATTTTTTCTTTTTTTTTTAATCTTTTCGCAGTTACTTGAGTTGCGTGCATAACTGCGATAATCCTTCACTTGTCAAATGAAGAGTTCAATTAAAATGTGTTGCAGATTAGCTTTATCTTACCACTTTTCCCTTGATTTTCAGTTTTTATGTAAATCTCTATATTGTTTTTCAAATGTGCTACATCCAGCGTGGCATAAATTTAGTTTTAGATAGCTTTTCTAAATATAGCACTAAGCCCTAATAAAATATCATCACGGCAGAAAAGCCACCGTCAAATTCTATACATTTTCAGTCAATACTGGAATTTTTATGTAAGATAACGATCTAAACACCTGAAACTTAAAACGCTCAAAAAGGGCTAGCCACTACTGAAACCCTATTGGTAGTTTGTGATATTTGCTCATTCCACATTCTTCATTACCTCTTTATCAAACCCAATTTTGCCTCCACCAATGATTGAAGAGATCAATAACGGATTTAAATTAAGACAGGAAAACTTGGTTGTATTGCGTGAGAATGTTTTGATTAGTTTTATTGTATGTCACTTATATTTACACTCAGTAAGTTTTTTCCATCCTCTTAACTCACTGCACGTTCTTTTTTAACCCGCCACCTTGTGGGAACTTCTTGTGACTGAACAAGTGCCCGGCCTTGGTAATCAGTATTGTACGGGTATCAGCCATGTTGAAACCCCGGATGTTCAAAAGGTGGATAACACTATCCACCGGATAAATCCGTCTCTACCCACCAGATACTTATCGAGTGGATAGTCATTTATCCAGTGGCTATCGCTATCCAGCGTTTGAACAACTGCGGCCAGATTTGCTTCCAGTCCCTCCAATTGTTGCGAGAGTAAAGCCCCTTGCAAACGAACGCAACATTATTGGCCATTGTATGTTGTTCAGTGTTGTTGGGAGTTGTTGCGCAAAGTTTGAAACCGATCAAACCGTTTGAGCCAACAACTCCCAACATTTCTTTTGTTCAGTGATCGTCGAAGCGTAGCGCAATAATGTTGGATCTGTTTGTTCAGGTCCCGGCGGGGGGGGGGGGGGGGTACTGCCATATATGGGCTATATAGGTATGTGCCGCTGTGAAGGGTACTCTGGGATAGGGTATATAAATCAGAGAGTTTGCATCTAGAATAGGGTATCATTTGTCAGGAAACTGATCAGTTGGTTGAAGATTTTATCTAGACTAGGGAAACAGCTACTCTAGGATAGGTGGGATTTGGGGAGTTTACTCTAGTATATAGGGCAGCAAAATTCAGCTGAACTAGCTCTGGTATAGGTTAAGGGTTCCAGGGTCCCAGCGGCACATCCCACCCCGAAATTCCTAAAGTTCCCCCCCCCCCCCCGGGCTCAGCTCTTCCAACATCGTTGGGGCCCACATGGTCTCCAAAGTCTTATGGGTTGTATCCTTCCCGCGGTGCACTACAAATCCCGATATTGTTGAGAGTTGTTGCATCCGTTTGCACACCGCTGCCAACATGGGCGTAAGAGTAAACGTTTCAAAGAATGCAACGCGTTGGCAAAACCAGCTATCAGTACTTGTGCACTTTCAAAATACTCGCACCGGAAACACACTGTTCCTGTTGATATTATTACGGTTTAGTCTCACTTTTCACTTCCTCAGTAACTTAAAGCATTGCAGAGTTTAACAAAAAGACAATATGTAATATGAAACTATCTCGTGATTTAGCTTAAAATAAACATACTCTTCTAAGGCCCTGCCTTAGCTGACAACTTTTCCTGAAAGGTTTTCCGGGATTTTGTGAGGTTACGTAGCGATATAGCCCCTGTAATTTTTCTTCTAACCCGATACAAATTATTGTATCTTTTTTGCGTCAATTCTTGCTAGAAGCAGAACTTGATTCTTTTCGAGGAACACTGAGCGTTTCTTGAAACAACATGCAACACGGAACGTGAAAAGGCATGTGTCATTTTGAGGGAGCCGAATTTCACTGTAGGAACGTTTGGGGGGAGGGGGGGGGGATTTTGTCCCAGTTTTCGGCGCAACCACGCAGGAACCAATCAAAGAAGACAGAGCGTCCCCAAACAGTCTGATACTGCTATTCGACAATAGCACCGACCCAGTTCCACACGTGCAAATTCAAAACGGCTAATGCGTTGTAGGGTCTCCTTAGTTTTCCAAAATTTCGATACAAGTTTCAAGAAAAATCACTGGTCTTTACTTCCCCAAACACCCTCTTTGCAAATACCAACGGTTTATGTCCTTACAGAAGATGCACTTGATTGGGCAGGACAACGTTTGAATGAATGTGCTTTTTTGTACTAAAAGATCATTTCGTGTATCGCCAAAAATAATTCTTTGTTATCAGATTTTACCTTTTGCCAAAAGAAGGATCGATATTTGACATATTTCACCCTGGCCTGTCGTGTTACGTGATCATTGTGAGGCAGTGAAGTAATATTATTTGGGTTATGTATGTTCAAGTCACGTTTACTAGAGGAAACCCTTATACTTAAAATGAGGACGAGTTCAAGCCTTAGCGGGTGGGAAGACTGGAGCCGCACGTCTCCTCCATAATTTTACTTCCCCGTATTCTCGCCCAAACGTTGTTCATCACAAGTGAACTTAGGATAAAAGCACCATTGGTCTGATTACATAAAAGTAACTGAGGAATAAGTTAGAATTTTCTGCAACCATTGCCATTATTTCGCTTGCATTTTCTGGGTACTCGAAAGCGGATTACACAAACAGAGCACAAGAATTTGAAAGAAAAGATTTTAGAAATGTGTTCTAATTCACCCATTTTCTCATTCTTGGACAGAATTCGTTTGCAAAACGATTCATGAGGATTGGAATGACGACTAATCCAGGCAATCGCGGCAATCCAGGCAACCGTTTTTGCTTTTCGCTACCCGATTACGTGGAACCTCTAACGAAGTCCTCGGTATAACGAACGGTTTTCTTTACCCCAGTAAGAGTAAAATATATGGCAAAGGACCTCGATGTGACGAAACTTCGTTGTAGCGAACAAACTTGCCAGTCCCTCGACCCTTCGTTATACCGAGGATCTAGTGTAACTCTATTGGTTAAGCCACAGGTACCCTACTTCGGGTAAGACTACCGGCCGGACCAACATCCATAAGACAATAAACGCAGGGGGGTTCTTACCATTTACATAGACCACCCTGGTGGAAATTTTGTGAATATAAACAGTTCAAAGTATTAAATTTGATGTGGTGGGAGAACGGACCGCTACAGAGTATATCCAAATCAGCTAAATAGACTTAAAAGACTGGGAAAATTACATCGCGTTTAAATCACAGCCCATATTTTCTTAAGCTTAACAACCCACAGATTAGGGGGCATAGAGCCCGGTGGTGCGGTCAACCGTTGGTGGGCTAGGTGGTTTTTTAAGGGATCGATACCATCTTCTCAAACTCATCCTCAGGACCTTTCCCTGAGAAATAATAATAATAATCATAATCATAATCATAATAATTATAATAATAATAATAATAAAATTGAAAACAATGCTAACTATTAAAATCCTATTTACAATTAATTCGCTGGAAAAAAAGAAAAAACTATTCATTCAAAACACTATTTACAAGTACTATCGATTTAAAAAGCACTTAATTTAGCTTAGAAACAGTTAATTTAATTAACAAAAATTATTCGAATTAAGAAAAAACATTTCATTTCAACAAAAAACTATCAACCTCTAAAATAATAATAACTTATTATTTGTAAGGCGCAAAATAGCATTTAAATATGATCTAATGCGCTCTAGAGACTAGAGGGTGCTCAGTTTGACAATATTGACTCATTGTGGCGTATTCAGTGATTTAAAATATCTTTTGAAGATATTAATCTTTGTTCATAGAAACATTTCTGACATTTGGGAAGGAGATTTTGTACTGTGGTATGTCATAATTTAATTTAATAACTAAAGCATAATTCAAATTTGAATTAATTTTAATTTAAATTGAATTAAGTTCACCCGCCCTTTGATTTCTTGTCCGGCCTTTCTTTTTAAAAAATTCTCCCAAGTACTGTACATGTGAATGGCCTTTGTATTCAAAAAATCTCACTGTAATGCAAGATACTCACCCTTAAACTGCAAACTATCTGTAAAACTGTTTTTGTTGTTGTTGTTGTTGTTGTTGCATGCACATAGTCTTCTAATTTATAATTCTATCTGCCTATCCTTGGTAAACTAATGAGAAGCAAAAAATCAATAAAGTTTGTGAGCATTATCTGCTACATCTTAAATCTTCGATGAGAGAAGATTAAAATATCTAGATCTGCTACACTCCTCTCCTTATTCACCATTTTCACATGAACCATAGTAGTGCACCTTGTTTCCCCCCCCCTCCTCTCCCCCCCCCCCACCAACTTTTGCATAACAATTCTTTTCAATTTCTCCTGTTATTACAGGCGTCCTAAGAGAAATTGAAGACAATTGTTATGAAAAATTTGGGGGGAAAAACAAAGTGCATTATGATCTATGTGAAAATGGTGAATCGAAAGAGAAAAAACCGGTGAGAGAGAACATCTGTTAACACCTGGTATCGAGGGAACGTGTTATCTAACGTCACTCCATCCTCTTAAAAGGAATACTGAAACAACTCTTAAAATCGGAGGAACTGTGCTACGTCATTACGTGAGTTCAATACTAACTGGCTCACTTCCTTCAGTGTATTTGATGTAAAATTGCAATGACCCCTTTTAGTTTACGTTCTTAAGAGAATTACTGCATCACCAGTTGGCTTTTCAGTCAAAAATGAACGAGTCTGGTTTCCAGATTCTCCTGAGTGCTTATAGCTTCTCTCGATTTCCGTGTGACTACAACTGTTAACAGTAGAAGCCTACACCCGACTTCCGCTGTCGTGTTGTTGGTCAGTTCTTAGAATTTTTGGCTTTGTTTGCTGTTGTACAAAATTATGCCACTATTTTCCTGAAATCGACAAATATGGGTTTTAAGAATTGACTTTTGAAACAGCAAGGTCAAAATCAAGGTTGCCGGACATGAACAGAATTCCGTCAGTGGCTTTTTCCGGCCGTTTTTATGGTGGGCAGTTTTATATCTTAAAATAGGTTTTCCAGAACCGTTATACTGCCATGTCATTTATGCTGTCAAGTATTGATCTTTCAAAAAATATATGACCAAATCGTTTCCTTATTAAAGTAAACTTGATATTACAGGTGTAACTGGTATAACTCAAACTGTGTAATCTTAAATCTAAATGTCAGCTTATTCAAGAATAACTCCTTCTTCGGGCTTCAGCCCCCAACCCCGGGCCCCCAACATGACTGATACACACATATACATACCACAAAACGCACATTGTATCTACTACTTTCCACATTGCAACTAAGGGACGATGAACATCTGGATTCTCGCTTGTATGCTTTTCGCACTTGCACGAGTTTTAAACTGTACTAAAGACTCAGAGGACCTCATGATATTTGTGAGTTTCTAACGTCATTTTCGGATTCCCCTGAGTGTAAATCTCCGAGATTACTTAAACTTAAGTAGAATCAAGCTGCGTCATCGCAACTACTGTACAATAGTGTATACTTGTGTGTAAAGTGCCATTTTCAGTCTGTTTTTGATGATTTCCTTCATTGTCCAACATACCTACTGTAACAAAAAATAAACGGCATCGCTGTGGAAAAATACTGAAACCTTCACCGGATAAATCATCCACGTTGAATTTTAGGAACGCGGGTGTTTGGCGTGAGGAGAAACTCCCTGCGTTCGAGTTTCAAAAACGACTCTTACGGATTTTGCTGTCAGGCTAGCTGTTCTCCATATTACTTGATTTCGTTTATTTTCAATTCAACGTCATTCTTACTTTGGTGTGCGGTTTGATTCAAGGTTCCGCAGTTATAAAAGGAGGCCAGAAACATGCCATCAAATGAACGCCTTACTTCCCCGTTTACTGACCGTAACTAAGTGCGGAAAAGTTAGTACAACTATTGCATGATAAAAATCGTATCTTACATGCGCGGATTCCCGTACAGTGAATGTTACATTACGTTATGACTGATGGGTGCCGGTTTTGTTTCTTTTTGGGTTCATTTTCTTTGGAGTGCTGATTTTGTTGAAATTGCTTAACTGGAAAAAAGGTTTATTTTAATACTGAGTAAACATACATGAAGGAAAGTCAGAGCAGTGCATGATCGGTTTCTAGCCGGTTAACGAGGCTGCAAACCGAGATGCCAGTGATGCTGGCTCTCAACAAACTAATTCACCGGCCTAGGAGTCTCTTGTAATGGCTTGGTCGGCAATCGCGTTCCCTTTATTTGTCAGAACTATAAAAGTTAAGTTTCCTACATGGGGCCGAGGCCTTTAAAATTCATCAGATAAATCACTTAAAAATCTTGAGCCCCTAATACGAAACATTAGTACACCTTAGTAAGTAGACTAAGTATATCCATGAAGCCATGTCAGTACTATATTCTCAGTTTTGTTCCTGGATGTTACATTATAAAGCAAAAAGTGCTGAAACAAGACTGAATTCGAAAATTGAGGCAAATGATGGATTATATATTATTACCAACAACGAATTTTACGTTTGTCAGATTACTGCACGCTTTTTGGTGGAAATCGTTTCAAACGGACGTGTTTTAGAGGAAGATAGATATTTTCGGCGATTTTCTGAAGACTGCTGAATGATCCATTATTTGGTGTTTACGGAAACTGAAAGTGGAATTACAGAGCTGCGTCATTGCAAATTTTAATTGTCTGTGTAAGTACAATATTAATGTTTCTCTTTAACGACACCAACTGTTCGTTGATCTTGACATGTCACTCAGAAAACTCAGTAAACAGACCAAACATGTAAACGTTATATTAATAGATCCTGGAGAAAGCTGGACATCTGTACAGACGTTACTGTCAGATCTTCACGCATTGCGCATTGTTGAATTTTTTGCACATTATTCACGGAAGTTTAAGATAATTATTTGTTTGACTCTTTGTCTGTTCAGCATGGTATGTCCGTTGATTGATCGACGTCATTGTTTAGTGGAGTAAAATCAGAAAAATAGACACTAGTCAAGAAGAAGACAAAAGGATCCTCTACTCGTAGGGTGAATGCTTTCTTGTTGAGGCAGATCGTGCGTAGTGGATAGTCCGTTCACTCTTAATATTCGCCAGAGAAAAAAATTTGGAAAAAAAACTTTTTGTTGTAAACTACGTACAATATCCACTGGATAGTGTTTTATCCTACGCTATCGATAGCGTTATGTACTGTTCAAAAAACGAGCAGGAGGGTATTACAACTAGAGCAGGTTTACTATAATTGTGGGGTTAACTTTGTAACTGACTGTCATCCCATTTTTAAAAGGTTTCATCTAATAATTTTTTTTTTCGAAACTTGCAACTTTTAGACGATTAGATAGAACACATTGAGAACTCGCTTTTTAAGAAAAAATTCCAGCCAAAAAATTATTTTTGCAGAATCTTATGAAGCGAAAAAAATTTTGTATGTTAATAAGTTGTTTCAAGAAAAATCCTGTCTTCTTCTCAATGAAAATTGGGCCAAATTGAGCGTACACTTAAATTGTTATCCCTAACTTCTTCTGCTTATAACAAAAGAACAAACGCACTTGACAAAAATCTGAGATACAATTTTTTAGTCCAAATTTTCAAGAACTCATTGCGATCTCCTTCGGTTTCTTCGATTTATGATAGCTTGCGTGGACTTAAAACTTACAGATACATATACTTTCGCAAAAAAACACCTTTCGGAAACGCGTTCACATTTTAGATTTTTTAAAGAAGTCAGCTCCCCTAAAAACGCCTGCGTGGGAGGCTACCATATATAATCTGGAACTATTAAGCTTTCAGAAGTTGAACGGTTTGTAGGAATATTTATTTAAACTACAATCCCTAGCGCGGTTCACACGAGGACAGGCCTACTGTAGGTGCTGCATAGCTGAAATCGGTGTAACTCTTGCCTCGTTGCTTCCCATGGGCTTGTCTGCTCCTTTCGTAACTCTGGAGGAAATCTGAGTTAACGGCAGTATACATTGAACCGTGAGTAACGTAGTGCTTTTTTCAGGGCACAAATGGTTCTCTGTGCAAAAAGGAGATAGAACAATATGAAGACAACCTCAGGAACCTTTGCTTCCCAGTTGAGTTTAAAAGGGAATTTACTTTTATTCCATCGTTCGAGGAAAGGTATCCTTTGGAAACTTTGACTCGTAGTAAAACAAACAACTTTTTCTTTTTCTTTGCATCGAAGGTTTATTCAATAGAGAGGAGAAGTGTGTCGTCAGCAACGAGAACAGCAAAAAAGCAATAGGTATATATTAGAAAAACATAAGTGCATCATGCTTTTTTCTACATTTGTTTACCGTCGTTGCACGACTGCGATATGAACATTTATATCCTAATTTCACGCGCCCTCTTTATGGAGTAGGAGAACACAACACAGATTATTTTTTCTTTTTCTAAACTTAGATACGTTCCTTTTAGATTCAACCCCATAAAATTTCGCCAACATTATTCGACAAATAAAAATGAAATTAAGTGACATCGATGAAGTTTGAAACCGTGCGAATTTTACTTTTTTCAAAAGTAAACTTAAAAGAGACGTTTTCGGTTTGTTGTCATCCAAAAGTTTTGCTACGATGGCAACGTGACGCAACGACTTCTCCTCTCTATTAATCAAAATGGGTCTAGCCAATCCAATCAGCCAATTGTGTAACGGCCAAAAAGGCGGGAAAAGCCATGTTTCCAAAATCTCACTTTGGTTCTACTTCTCATTGGTCGAAAAACATAGCACGGCATTTATTAGCCAATCACAAAGCTACCCTTTCTTTTCTTTTCTCTTTGCCTTTTTTGCTATAATTTGTTTTCTTCCTTGACGCGGATCCTTATTAGCTGGACTTTCTATGAAGTTTGGAGAAAGTAAACAGGAGCAGCAAAGAATGCACGACCACAGTTGACAAACCAAAACACAATGTGGATGCAAATCTGTTAGATAATTATTTGATAATTGAATAAAATGTTGTTGTTGTATAGCTTAGTTAAGGTCAATAGAACTGAATAGTTTTAAAAGCCTGGTTCACTATTGTCAGCGATCATGAGTATTTATCTTACGCTGGTTCTTGCTTGAGCCTTATGCTAAGAGTTTTTCTTGTGCATATGTCAAGCCGGTTCTCACTGGACTTTTTAATGCTTATTTTTTTATGCTTAATCTCGTGCCCAGACCTCCTTTTGACGAGGAGATCTGGGTACGAGATTTTGTTATGGCTAGGACTTGGTTCCTATCGTTTTAATTCCGTTATGTCAAAACCTGTTCTCTATCGATTTTTCTGCCATGTATACGTGTTGTTGTGTCCAATTATCCTTCTTGCGCGTATCAAGGAAGTGTGAACCGGCCTTAGTATGGCTGGCAGGATTCAGCGTGCGTGAGTGTTTTATCTTTTCCTGACATACAAAAGCTAGTGTGGACAAGAGAGAAGCTCTCTTGGTGTGGCTGTTTATCATTAATTGGCAGTTAATAATTGTTACTTCGGATATAGTATTTTTATTTTCGATATTGTCGCGTGCACTTTTTCCGACAACCTTTCTCGAAACTGTAGACAAATCTCGACAAATGAACGGTTATTCAGAAATTTTCAGCCTTCCTTGACCTTTAGAGTTTTCTAGGCAATATTTGCCCCTCAAACAGTTATTTTGCAGATGCAAGTCTTTGAGTGCCCCTGATTATATCCTAAAGTTGGCATTCATTTCTGTGTGCGATGTGTGATTGTACTAAAGGCGCGTAATCATAATTTCAGTATGTAATAACTGTTACACCAACAAAGTAACCAGATTGTTGCGCGTTTTTGCTCGCGCAGGTCAATACATTTCGTAGGTAGACGTGTCGGCGTAATATTAATGACACTGACCGCTATTGTCAGCACGGTGTTTTTTTGTACGAGACATGATGGGGTCATAAACACAGCGGAGACCTTTCTCCTTTAAAGTTTTAGTAACCATAGAATGATCAATTTGATAACCGCTTTATACATTAAAGGAAAGTTAAAATGACACAACAGAAACAACAGTTGCCACGGATGGGCAAAACTGAAGAAGACTGAAATGGATTGAAAGTAGGGTTTTTGAAAACTGTTTAACCTAACAGTTTTTCAAAGTTGATCCCTGCCGCTTGCAACTTCAAAAATAATGCTCGGGAGACATATTTGTTTGTGATGTGCAATCATCAACTCTATTCAGTATCTAACAGTAGTTTAACTCCAACCGTAAAGGTTCTGTAATATGTCGTTCCAAATGTTTCTGTCGAAGTTGCAAGCAAGAGTTGCGAAACTAAGTTATGTAGTTCCATCCCTTAATGGACAATACAGATTTAAATTAGTTTATTTTAAGGTATTTTGTTATTGCTAAGAGTACCTTTTGTGTTTCTTATCTCTGTTTACTTGGAACTACATGATTGTAGTTCATTTGAATGCCCTTTTTGCAGCTAGTTTTAGTGTAGACAAGATGGAATCTGTCTTAGTGTGGATGTGGGTGGTAAAGTTATTTCCGCTGCAGTATTTTTTAATACTGGCTTAATTTAAAATCAATTTTCCATGTTGTGGAATTTTCAGTTTTTTTTCTTTACTTGAAAGTACGTGATTGTAATTTCGATGTCGCAATAAGACATTCATCATTTTAAACATAGCTCTAGACAGATTTTTTTCTCTCTGGTTTGGTTGTTGGCTGAAGGACGAGTAAGTTCTGCCCACGTGGCTAACTTTTGGGGCTAATATATTTACTTCGCGCGGTAAATTTCTTGTGGAAATTTCCGTTCCATTTGGGCCACTCTAAACAGTGGAGACATTGTTAAAACCAACAGGTGAAGGAAGTCGGCGAGTGGACACAACTTGGCCAAATTTTCACAAATACATGCACACTAGGATGCAGTTGGCTTGATAGGTTAGTCAGGTAATAGCACTGCACCGGTATCGCAGAAGTCATCGATTGAAATCACGTTCAAACCATTTTTTCTTTTTTTTTTAATCTTTTCGCAGTTACTTGAGTTGCGTGCATAACTGCGATAATCCTTCACTTGTCAAATGAAGAGTTCAATTAAAATGTGTTGCAGATTAGCTTTATCTTACCACTTTTCCCTTGATTTTCAGTTTTTATGTAAATCTCTATATTGTTTTTCAAATGTGCTACATCCAGCGTGGCATAAATTTAGTTTTAGATAGCTTTTCTAAATATAGCACTAAGCCCTAATAAAATATCATCACGGCAGAAAAGCCACCGTCAAATTCTATACATTTTCAGTCAATACTGGAATTTTTATGTAAGATAACGATCTAAACACCTGAAACTTAAAACGCTCAAAAAGGGCTAGCCACTACTGAAACCCTATTGGTAGTTTGTGATATTTGCTCATTCCACATTCTTCATTACCTCTTTATCAAACCCAATTTTGCCTCCACCAATGATTGAAGAGATCAATAACGGATTTAAATTAAGACAGGAAAACTTGGTTGTATTGCGTGAGAATGTTTTGATTAGTTTTATTGTATGTCACTTATATTTACACTCAGTAAGTTTTTTCCATCCTCTTAACTCACTGCACGTTCTTTTTTAACCCGCCACCTTGTGGGAACTTCTTGTGACTGAACAAGTGCCCGGCCTTGGTAATCAGTATTGTACGGGTATCAGCCATGTTGAAACCCCGGATGTTCAAAAGGTGGATAACACTATCCACCGGATAAATCCGTCTCTACCCACCAGATACTTATCGAGTGGATAGTCATTTATCCAGTGGCTATCGCTATCCAGCGTTTGAACAACTGCGGCCAGATTTGCTTCCAGTCCCTCCAATTGTTGCGAGAGTAAAGCCCCTTGCAAACGAACGCAACATTATTGGCCATTGTATGTTGTTCAGTGTTGTTGGGAGTTGTTGCGCAAAGTTTGAAACCGATCAAACCGTTTGAGCCAACAACTCCCAACATTTCTTTTGTTCAGTGATCGTCGAAGCGTAGCGCAATAATGTTGGATCTGTTTGTTCAGGTCCCGGCGGGGGGGGGGGGGGGTACTGCCATATATGGGCTATATAGGTATGTGCCGCTGTGAAGGGTACTCTGGGATAGGGTATATAAATCAGAGAGTTTGCGTCTAGAATAGGGTATCATTTTTCAGGAAACTGATCAGTTGGTTGAAGATTTTATCTAGACTAGGGAAACAGCTACTCTAGGATAGGTGGGATTTGGGGAGTTTACTCTAGTATATAGGGCAGCAAAATTCAGCTGAACTAGCTCTGGTATAGGTTAAGGGTTCCAGGGTCCCAGCGGCACATCCCATCCCGAAATTCCTAAAGTTCCCCCCCCCCCCGGGCTCAGCTCTTCCAACATCGTTGGGGCCCACATGGTCTCCAAAGTCTTATGGGTTGTATCCTTCCCACGGTGCACTACAAATCCCGATATTGTTGAGAGTTGTGGCATCCGTTTGCACACCGCTGCCAACATGGGCGTAAGAGTAAACGTTTCAAAGAATGCAACGCGTTGGCAAAACCAGCTATCAGTACTTGTGCACTTTCAAAATACTCGCACCGGAAACACACTATTCCTTCCTGTTGATATTATTACGGTTTAGTCTCACTTTTCACTTCCTCAGTAACTTAAAGCATTGCAGAGTTTAACAAAAAGACAATAGGTAATATGAAACTATCTCGTGATTTAGCTTAAAATAAACATACTCTTCTAAGGCCCTGCCTTAGCTGACAACTTTTCCTGAAAGGTTTTCCGGGATTTTGTGAGGTTACGTAGCGATATAGCCCCTGTAATTTTTCTTCTAACCCGATACAAATTATTGTATCTTTTTTGCGTCAATTCTTGCTAGAAGCAGAACTTGATTCTTTTCGAGGAACACTGAGCGTTTCTTGAAACAACATGCAACACGGAACGTGAAAAGGCATGTGTCATTTTGAGGGAGCCGAATTTCACTGTAGGACCGTTTGGGGGGAGGGGGGGGGGATTTTGTCCCAGTTTTCGGCGCAACCACGCAGGAACCAATCAAAGAAGACAGAGCGTCCCCAAACAGTCCGATACTGCTATTCGACAATAGCACCGACCCAGTTCCACACGTGCAAATTCAAAACTTCTAATGCGTTGTAGGGTCTCCTTAGTTTTCCAAAATTTCGATACAAGTTTCAAGAAAAATCACTGGTCTTTACTTCCCCAAACACCCTCTTTGCAAATACCAACGGTTTATGTCCTTACAGAAGATGCACTTGATTGGGCAGGACAACGTTTGAATGAATGTGCTTTTTTGTACTAAAAGATCATTTCGTGTATCGCCAAAAATAATTCTTTGTTATCAGATTTTACCTTTTGCCAAAAGAAGGATCGATATTTGACATATTTCACCCTGGCCTGTCGTGTTACGTGATCATTGTGAGGCAGTGAAGTAATATTATTTGGGTTATGTATGTTCAAGTCACGTTTACTAGAGGAAACCCTTATACTTAAAATGAGGACGAGTTCAAGCCTTAGCGGGTGGGAAGACTGGAGCCGCACGTCTCCTCCATAATTTTACTTCCCCGTATTCTCGCCCAAACGTTGTTCATCACAAGTGAACTTAGGATAAAAGCACCATTGGTCTGATTACATAAAAGTAACTGAGGAATAAGTTAGAATTTTCTGCAACCATTGCCATTATTTCGCTTGCATTTTCTGGGTACTCGAAAGCGGATTACACAAACAGAGCACAAGAATTTGAAAGAAAAGATTTTAGAAATGTGTTCTAATTCACCCATTTTCTCATTCTTGGACAGAATTCGTTTGCAAAACGATTCATGAGGATTGGAATGACGACTAATCCAGGCAATCGCGGCAATCCAGGCAACCGTTTTTGCTTTTCGCTACCCGATTACGTGGAACTTCTAACGAAGTCCTCGGTATAACGAACGGTTTTCTTTACCCCAGTAAGAGTAAAATATATGGCAAAGGACCTCGATGTGACGAAACTTCGTTGTAGCGAACAAACTTGCCAGTCCCTCGACCCTTCGTTATACCGAGGATCTAGTGTAACTCTATTGGTTAAGCCACAGGTACCCTACTTCGGGTAAGACTACCGGCCGGACCAACATCCATAAGACAATAAACGCAGGGGGGTTCTTACCATTTACATAGACCACCCTGGTGGAAATTTTGTGAATATAAACAGTTCAAAGTATTAAATTTGATGTGGTGGGAGAACGGACCGCTACAGAGTATATCCAAATCAGCTAAATAGACTTAAAAGACTGGGAAAATTACATCGCGTTTAAATCACAGCCCATATTTTCTTAAGCTTAACAACCCACAGATTAGGGGGCATAGAGCCCGGTGGTGCGGTCAACCGTTGGTGGGCTAGGTGGTTTTTTAAGGGATCGATACCATCTTCTCAAACTCATCCTCAGGACCTTTCCCTGAGAAATAATAATAATAATCATAATCATAATCATAATAATTATAATAATAATAATAATAAAATTGAAAACAATGCTAACTATTAAAATCCTATTTACAATTAATTCGCTGGAAAAAAAGAAAAAACTATTCATTCAAAACACTATTTACAAGTACTGTCGATTTAAAAAGCACTTAATTTAGCTTAGAAACAGTTAATTTAATTAACAAAAATTATTCGAATTAAGAAAAAACATTTCATTTCAACAAAAAACTATCAACCTCTAAAATAATAATAACTTATTATTTGTAAGGCGCAAAATAGCATTTAAATATGATCTAATGCGCTCTAGAGACTAGAGGGTGCTCAGTTTGACAATATTGACTCATTGTGGCGTATTCAGTGATTTAAAATATCTTTTGAAGATATTAATCTTTGTTCATAGAAACATTTCTGACATTTGGGAAGTAGATTTTGTACTGTGGTATGTCATAATTTAATTTAATAACTAAAGCATAATTCAAATTTGAATTAATTTTAATTTAAATTGAATTAAGTTCACCCGCCCTTTGATTTCTTGTCCGGCTTTTCTTTTTAAAAAATTCTCCCAGGTACTGTACATGTGAATGGCCTTTGTATTCAAAAACTCTCACTGTAATGCAAGATACTCACCCTTAAACTGCAAACTATCTGTAAAACTGTTTTTGTTGTTGTTGTTGTTGTTGTTGCATGCACATAGTCTTCTAATTTATAATTCTATCTGCCTATCCTTGGTAAACTAATGAGAAGCAAAAAATCAATAAAGTTTGTGAGCATTATCTGCTACATCTTAAAATCTTCCATGAGAGAAGATTAAAATATCTAGATCTGCTACACTCCTCTCCTTATTCACCATTTTCACATGAACCATAGTAGTGCACCTTGTTTCACCCCCCTCTCCCCCCCCCCCCCCCCCACCAACTTTTGCATAACAATTCTTTTCAATTTCTCCTGTTATTACAGGCGTCCTAAGAGAAATTGAAGACAATTGTTATGAAAAATTTGGGGGGAAAAACAAAGCGCATTATGATCTATGTGAAAATGGTGAATCGAAAGAGAAAAAACCGGTGAGAGAGAACATCTGTTAACACCTGGTATCGAGGGAACGTGTTATCTAACGTCACTCCATCCTCTTAAAAGGAATACTGAAACAACTCTTAAAATCGGAGGAACTGTGCTACGTCATTACGTGAGTTCAATACTAACTGGCTCACTTCCTTCAGTGTATTTGATGTAAAATTGCAATGACCCCTTTTAGTTTACGTTCTTAAGAGAATTACTGCATCACCAGTTGGCTTTTCAGTCAAAAATGAACGAGTCTGGTTTCCAGATTCTCCTGAGTGCTTATAGCTTCTCTCGATTTCCGTGTGACTACAACTGTTAACAGTAGAAGCCTACACCCGACTTCCGCTGTCGTGTTGTTGGTCAGTTCTTAGAATTTTTGGCTTTGTTTGCTGTTGTACAAAATTATGCCACTATTTTCCTGAAATCGACAAATATGGGTTTTAAGAATTGACTTTTGAAACAGCAAGGTCAAAATCAAGGTTGCCGGACATGAACAGAATTCCGTCAGTGGCTTTTTCCGGCCGTTTTTATGGTGGGCAGTTTCATATCTTAAAATAGGTTTTCCAGAACCGTTATACTGCCATGTCATTTATGCTGTCAAGTATTGATCTTTCAAAAAATATATGACCAAATCGTCTCCTTATTAAAGTAAACTTGATATTACAGGTGTAACTGGTATAACTCAAACTGTGTAATCTTAAATCTAAATGTCAGCTTATTCAAGAATAACGCCTTCTTCGGGCTTCAGCCCTCAACCCCGGGCCCCCAACATGACTGATACACACATATACATACCACAAAACGCACATTGTATCTACTACTTTCCACATTGCAACTAAGCGACGATGAACATCTGGATTCTCGCTTGTATGCTTTTCGCGCTTGCACGAGTTTTAAACTGTACTAAAGACTCAGAGGACCTCATGATATTTGTAAGTTTCTGACGTCATTTTCGGATTCCCCTGAGTGTAAATCTCCGAGATTACTTAAACTTAAGTAGAATCAAGCTGCGTCATCGCAACTACTGTACAATAGTGTATACTTGTGTGTAAAGTGCCATTTTCAGTCTGTTTTTGATGATTTCCTTCATTGTCCAACATACCTACTGTAACAAAAAATAAACGGCATCGCTGTGGAAAAATACTGAAACCTTCACCGGATAAATCATCCACGTTGAATTTTAGGAACGCGGGTGTTTGGCGTGAGGAGAAGCTCCCTGCGTTCGAATTTCAAAAACGACTCTTACGGATTTTGCTGTCAGGCTAGCTGTTCTCCATATTACTTGATTTCGTTTATTTTCAATTCAACGTCATTCTTACTTTGGTGTGCGGTTTGATTCAAGATTCTGCAGTTATAAAAGGAGGCCAGAAACATGCCATCAAATGAACGCCTTACTTCCCCGTTTCGGACCTTAACTAAGTGCGGAAAAGTTAGTACAACTATTGCATGATAAAAATCGTATCTTACATGCGCGGATTCCCGTACAGTGAATGTTACATTACGTTATGACTGATGGGTGCCGGTTTTGTTTCTTTTTGGGTTCATTTTCTTTGGAGTGCTGATTTTGTTGAAATTGCTTAACTGGAAAAAAGGTTTATTTTAATACTGAGTAAACATACATGAAGGAAAGTCAGAGCAGTGCATGATCGGTTTCTAGCCGGTTAACGAGGCTGCAAACCGAGATGCCAGTGATGCTGGCTCTCAACAAACTAATTCACCGGCCTAGGAGTCTCTTGTAATGGCTTGGTCGGCAATCGCGTTCCCTTTATTTGTCAGAACTATAAAAGTTAAGTTTCCTACATGGGGCCGAGGCCTTTAAAATTCATCAGATAAATCACTTAAAAATCATGAGCCCCTAATACGAAACATTAGTAAACCTTAGTAAGTAGACTAAGTATATCCATGAAGCCATGTCAGTACTATATTCTCAGTTTTGTTCCTGGATGTTACATTATAAAGCAAAAAGTGCTGAAACAAGACTGAATTCGAAAATTGAGGCAAATGATGGATTATATATTATTACCAACAACGAATTTTACGTTTGTCAGATTACTGCACGCTTTTTGGTGAAAATCGTTTCAAACGGACGTGTTTTAGAGGAAGATAGATATTTTCGGCGATTTTCTGAAGACTGCTGAATGATCCATTATTTGGTGTTTACGGAAACTGAAAGTGGAATTACAGAGCTGCGTCATTGCGAATTTTAATTGACTGTGTAAGTACAATATTAATGTTTCTCTTTAACGACACCTCCTAGGCCGGTGAATTAGTTTGTTGAGAGCCAGCATCACTGGCATCTCGGTTTGCAGCCTCGTTAACCGGCTAGAAACCGATCATGCACTGCTCTGACTTTCCTTCATGTATGTTTACTCAGTATTAAAATAACTGTTCGTTGATCTTGACATGTCACTCCGAAAACTCAGTAAACAGGCCAAACATGTAAAAGTTATATTAATAGATCCTGGAGAAAGCTGGACATCTGTACAGACGTGACTGTCAGATCTTCACGCATCGCGCATTGTTGAATTTTTTGCACATTATTCACGGAAGTTTAAGATAATTATTTGTTTGACTCTTTGTCTGTTCAGCATGGTATGTCCGTTGATTGATCAACGTCATTGTATAGTGGAGTAAAATCAGAAAAATAGACACTAATGATGTTGCTCGAAAGAAGTTACATTGAAGGAAATCAAAGAAAAGGAAACCGCCGTATTACGCAAGGATTTTAGTGGGGGAGGGGGAGGAGAGGGAATGCATTCCGAGGGATTAACTCAGTGGCGCTCTTTGTTAAAATGGTTCATTTAACATTGAGTCGGTTAATTCATTGATCTTTTAAATTGGAAATTTCTTGAATGATAAAATAATAATGAAGGCTTTTTTGCTTCAGGAAAAGTCTACTCTACTGATGCGAGTGATTGCATGCCCCAGCTCGTGATTGGTAAATTTAATACTTAAGTACTTTTTTCTGGAATCTTTGCTGATCAAGCCTCCAAGTTTAATTTCCGACCGTACCTTCAAAATTGGATGCTATAATTTCTTCTCTAAAGCCGCTCTTTACCACTGCTTTACTAACGTAAACGTGGTTGAATCTTGTGGAAACGAAGCCAGTCAGCCGTTTAACGGAGTCAATAGACTGCCACTGATTCGAATCAAATCTCTGTTGCTCTCTGAATGTTCAAGTGCTGTTTTAGTGGCTCTTTCAGACTTTCAGTCGCCCAGTGAAAGCTTTCAATGTGTCTTCGTGACTCCCCTCTTTAAAGAAAATAAGTATTAGTGCTCTGTTCAACTGATAAAAAAACGAGCAAGATAAAATCAAATATAGACAGCTAAATTTACGCAGGGAAACCAAACAAAGTGCAGAAAATAAATCGTTATTTTTAAGACTTAGAGAACATCACTTCTCACCGAATTTGAAGTAGACCGAAATAGATCTTGTATTTCGTTTTCGTTTCTCTGGTGTGACTCATACTCAATGAAATTGTTTTTCAAAGTTTATTATAGGATCATGTGTAATATTGAAACATCTCAATTCCAAAAAAAAGGTAGACACTCTGACTATTTTTGTCATATTTCCAAAGGTGAAAACTAAGCAAAAAGTACATCTAAGTTTAAATTAACAAAGTATTGTGCAAACAGAAAAATGAGCTCAAAAATATTACATTTGCGTGATTTTTCTAGTGGCTCACGTATAAATTGTTTTCCCGTAACGCTTTAGCTGATAAAATGTTCCTAACTGTTTTCAAAAGATTAACTCGACAAAGTCTTTCAAAACACTTAACAGAGAAAACACAAAACTGCCTAATCACATCGATAGGGAAATTATTGTTAATTTTAGCCCAACCGCATTTCAACTCGTATTACCACGCTAAACAACGAAAACAACACAATTAGCGCCCACGTGCCCAATGACAGATGATCGTTTTCCGGCGCTTACAGCCGTCAGTCAAGATGGACGCTTAGATGGCGTAGGAGCATAAAAGAGCAGAGGGTGTAGCAATAAATGTAGCAGTGATTGATAGTGATTGGACGATTCACTGTCGTATGTGTTTGTTTGGTTCCGCTAAATTGCTGTCCTCTACGTGCATTGTTGCATTTCCTTTGGTGTTAAGTCGAGTGATGAAAGTATTTTAAGCTGCGGTGACAGAAGCTTTAAGCCAGAACCCGCTGGAAATCCCAATTTAGGCAGCCAAGCAAGGACAATCAAAACGTTTCCCTGTTGTCAGCATATAACAACGAAGCAGAGAGCAGCTTACGGATTTTATTGAGCGTGGAGTTGAAGTGAACATGTACAACCGAAGAAGTATGAATCTTAGTGACAGTGAAACAGAGAACTCAGAGGGTTATGTCAACAAAGATTGCGACAGAGGCGCTGCGGAAAGGTCTACGGAGAGCGAGCGAAGAGACGGTTTGCCTCGAACCATCAGAAGAAAAAACTCCAAGGTCTTGACTCCCGAAGTTCTTGATCTTTGCGCGAAGGAAATTCAACAGGAAAGTTTGTTCAAAAAGAGATATGAACAGGCAGCCTTGTATGTGTATGGAACAAACCCAGGTCAGCACTGTGGCATGGAAAGTGCAGTTTTTTCAAGTCAGCCGGATGGAAACGTCTTTAAAATGCCTTATCTTACGGATCCTTGCTTCAGTAGCTTCGGATATCTCAGATAGAACTAAAGAAGAAGACCTCAAGCTGTTGAGTCAATTATCTAATAACGGGTCAAGTTAGATTTCCACGCGGTGATAAATGGTCTCGTAAACGAAGAAACATGTACTGGACGAACCGCTTGGATACCACCAGCAAAATATTTGAATACAGTGTATTAACAAATCCAAAGACATTTGGCTTTTGAAAGGCTGAAGAATGAATCAACTACATCAAGTAAAATATGGAAGGAGATGGCAGATTTGTTGAACAGCAACATCGCCATGAGCGGAACACTGATTATAATAAATTATTATTTTTAAATAATAACCTTTCATAGAAGAACACATTTCTTTTTACTATTAAAGAGATCTCAAGACACGAGAAACTGTTATGACAACATCAGTACAACTACTCGTACTAAAAATAACAAATTATGAAGTTTGTCAGCTCGGAGTCAACTATCAAATAGACGTCTTTTTGAGAAATGACTTTTTATCAAAATATGTTATATAATGTAGATATAATTCAAAAAACTTAAGTTATTTAAATGCATGTACATATTGTAAATTTTAGAGGAATAAAATAGTGGACTACGTGACTGTTGAGGAGACTTGTGATTATAATAATAATAGACCGGCTAACAGCACGCCAGTAATGCTATAAAAAACTACGGAATTCAATACAGCGGCATGACCTTGAACAACATCAATTGTCCGCATTCATCTCCTTTTGTTTTTTCTGCATAATGTTGACTTGCTTCAATGAATATCACCTTCAAATGTCAATTTTTGGTAGAAGAGATGTCTTTGATAACTCTTCCATACCGAGCGATGTTTTGTTAAGAAATTTTACCGAGATAAAAGCAAACTATTTTTGAGTTTCTCGGAAAGAAAAACAAGTTATATTATCACAAGGTTTCCGGAAGAGAGGTTGAGGCATGTATCGGACTTTGTGGTCGATGTGTTGATCATGATATCTATATTTATCCGTTGTATGATTGAGCGAGTATCGGTTAAAACAAGCCGTTACATGACTATTGCCTAAATCGCGAAAAACATCGGAAAATTCCTTTCTTAGTTTGTTTGGTAAAAAAGGTCTAAGGAAGGTGTGTCAATAACTGATCAGTGTTTCTATGAACAACAACAGGAAGTTATTCAAACGAGAAAGCGTGTTCAACTATAAGAAAAATAATATATTATAATTGAATGATTAAAACAAAATGAAACAACTTGACACAATAAAACTGCAATAACCTAAAACGCTTGAAACGTTTGACATTGAAGCGTTGTCGTTTCTTTTTTAAAAACGAATTGAGTACGCTCTTGTTTTTTTCTCAAGTTATAATAGTAAGCCTCAGGGGAAGATTATTTTTGTAGGTTTTGTTTGGGTTATTGATCGACGATCAAATTTTCCAGAAGGATTCTTTATTACCGTATTTTAGAACCGAGATAAATTTTTTGCACGCTTGTCATAGAAATGTATATAACTTAGCCTTCAAATTAGGACGAAGTTTATAAAGTTCTAATCAACATATCCAGAAATAGGCAATTATTTATATGTCTTATATTGTTACTCTATTGGTTCGTTGCTTAACAAAACGTTGCTGACTAGGTTAGAAAGATTCGGCACCTTTGTTGGTTGCGTGTTGACCGTTGTACACGTTACAACGGAGTAACTCTTTTCGATTACCCCTTTTACTTCAAGGTATTCACAACAATACCAGAAAATGCCTTTCCTTTAAATTTTAAAGATCGGCAACTAAAAAGAGCTGCGATCAGCATTTTAATTTTCGTATCCAGTTCTGGCAACGGGGGCAGTTATTTATCAGGCAAAACAAAATATATTGCCTCATCATTTCTTTATTGTTTCTTTGTTACAGATAATACGATTGTTTTCTGACTATGGCTTCGTCTTCTACAAATGTGTCCGTTGTTTGTTCGAAAACTGATTTTGATCCTTCGTTGGCCCTTGAACACTGAATGTATGTTTTAAGGGTTAACCATAAACGCTTCTTTAAAAAAACCGCACTCTAATTCGAACTAGCAGTGATGTCCGCGGATTATATAAAGTAGAAGGAAAACGGAACTCTTGGTAAAAGACGACGCCAAACAAATCTCTTTCCTTCCAGCCTCTCCCCCACAAAAGCTTATTTTGCTGCCACAAACTTGAGCTTAATTCTTGAGTTAAATTTTCTATTTTTAAGCTTGTTCAATAAGACATACAATAGACACTCAAGAAAACCAAATGTAATCAGGAGGGAGATCGAATTCTAATAATCGAAGGATTAAAAAAGAATATACACATAAAGATGTAGACAACATTTATTTTTAGCAAGTGATGGAGAAAAAAAAAATCCGTATTTCAAACAAATTTAGAAGTTAGCCAAGGGGATACCCTTTTTTCTACGATATTTTCTATTATTTTGTAAAGAATCACATAAAAATAACTTAAGTATCTATACAGCTGGCAAGTGTCTCGGCTAACCCTTAGTTTTTGAATTTCTAGGTCCCCCTTGAAGCGCATAACGCTACATGCAGGGACGCGATAAATGAGTTTCGAATATTCGTTTTCGATCGAAATGGATAGGATCAGTGTAGCAGTAAAGTATATCCATCCTTTCCTAAAGTTTGATGTGATATTTAACAATTACACTTCAGTATTATTTCCCTGCTATTTAGTTGTTACAGTTAATAAAAGTCTATTTCAAGCGGTCTTTTATCGAAAGACTTCCCAATATAATTCAATTTATTACGTAATAGATTTAACTTGTTGATATATGGTATCTCACTATTTTTATCATTTGAGCAAAACAATGAGATATATTTAAACATCAGGGCGTCTGAAGGCCTGAAACGCCTCTGAAACTACCCTGGGCATAATATAAAATAGTTATTGAGACTTTTATAGTTCAATTAGCCGTGGATCAAACACAAGTGAGAATGTCAAACAACTGTACCATACCAGATAACAACTGTTTACTATTATTATTATTATTATTATTATTATTATTATTATTATTAATTCTTCTCCTATTTTGATTTAGAATAAGTCCAAGAAATATTCGCAACTTTCTAAGAAAACATTTATACAAAAAGACTCCGTTGTTTTTAAATGTAACTCTTTTTGTTCATTATTTAATATATTTTTTTGTCTTATTCTCCTCCACTTATTATTTTTTCTCCATTTTATGTAGCTTTCCTCTTGTCGACTTTGTAATACTATATATGTGTTTTTATCTATTTATTATTCTTCTTATTATTATTATAATTGTCCTATTGTTTTTTTTCCTGAGGTTTTATTATTTCAATTATTGATGACTGATTTCATTTCGAGGGGTGAAATAATAATGTAAGGTCAGGGAAGATTCAGACCGAAGCCGTACTATAACCGTTAGCTAGCGACCAATCACGATAAAATAAAACAAACAATGCTAGGAAAGGAAAAGACGGTAAGGTTCTCATTGGTTTGAATTTGCACTGCCTTTCGGGTGTAGTCAATCAGAGATGTAATTCATAAGAAAGAAGAAATAGTAACATTCGTCCTTTGTACAAAAATATTTGGATATCGCCGAGAACTTTTTTTAGTACTAAACAACAATTTGCCATCATTAAAAGACTGATTGACAAGAACTGATTGAGGTTTTGTAAAGAGCGTATTTTTTAGTTTCATTGAACTAAACAATGACTTTTATCAACAATCAACAACGGGCATAACATGATGAAACGTGTACCAGAGTGGTCGATTGCCGCGTGAACTTTCGCCTTAAATACCCGGTAAGCAAAAAAAAACTTTCTCGAAACATCCGGTAAATGCCATAAGAAACAGCTTTAATTTATAGTTCCATTTCATGTTTCTGTAAAAAGAGTGAATGAAAATCGAAACTATCCTTGGTCAGTCCAAAAATTTTACTTTCCTAAGGTATATAACACGCGACAGGAAGAACTGTAGAAAAATCTGTCACTAACGTAAAATGTGGAGAGGACCGCAATTCGAACAAATGTAATGAGAACAAAAGCGTCGTTTACCACTCCTTCCGTATAAGACCAAGGGGTATTAAAAAGACTAAAGTTCATTTGTTCCTTGTATATCGTTCTGTCTGTAAGGCTATTTTTAAACAATCCAGTTGGGGACATTTGTAAGCAGATTATACATCAATTCGAATGAGATCAAGTATGTGCATATCGCCGGGCAAAAGGGTAATTTCCGGCGGCAAAAGACAACTAAAACTTGAGAATTATCCCTGAAAACTACGAAGATGTTAATTCAGCACGTAGCTGTAACTCAAAGACTGCTAAACTGAATGCTCATTTCAGATTGTTTAGAATGCAAACATTTCAGTAAGGTGCGGGCTTCCGTCAGCTGTTCCGTTGTTCTTAATAGATCTTATGCATGAATTATCATGACATATTAAATCAGTCCATGATTCAACCAATCGACACCCTGAATGAATTTAAACTATTTGAAGAATCGAGGAAGTTTACTATAAATGGCCACGGAATACGGCGTCAATTCTCGACCTTGACAATGTAGAGTCGGCCTTTTAATTAATGGGCGATTGTAATACCGGATGGGAATGTATTATTATTAAAGAAATAAATCAATGAGAGCGTGCAGTTGTAGGCGTCCGAAGACGATCAGGCAGTTTAAGATTCCAATGCATGAGCTGTATATCTTCACTCTACTTGATCACATTAAAAAAACGGGAAAATTACAATCACAGACAAAAGTAATCGGGAAGGTTGTACAACTTAACAGTAGTCCATTTTAATCCCGAAGAAAGAGAGTTTTCTCTTTTGCTAAATATCCCCCGTCCCCCCTATTCAATGTTGGGATATAACAGAACAATTACGCACAAAAACATCAACGTTTTGATCAACATTGGGCCAGGAGCGGGGGGAGAAAGGAAAAGAAGAGGTAAAAAAGGCAACCTGCCCAACACTTTTGACGATGATTGTAGTCAGTTAACACCTTTTACATAATGGTATCATAGCAGTATTAAACTAATTCATTAAGTTCAGTTTTCTAGAATATGATAAATACGAGGAAAAGGGCGTTGTGCAATAACAGCTCCTTAGTCACAGATAGTCTTCCTTTACGAATTATTTTTAAAACTGTCTCTTTGGACCCAAATGACGTTAATCGGTATTAAATCAATATGATTTGCTGAAACGGATAAAAGAGTGAACTCCGAGTGAGAGTGAAAGTCGTTGTCATTAAATCATTGTATCAGGGTTCCGGTAAGTTCAAAATAGCCAAAAAAGTGGTCGGAAAATCCCACACACAAGACCTTATCTGATGAACTTCAAGGATAATAGCTGCTAACAGTGTAATCAAACATGTTCATCTAAGACGGCACTAATTAAAAAATAAGTAGAAAGAAAAAGAACTCTACAGAGAACAAAATGAGTCAGAAGTGACCTCATACAGCTATTCAACAAAATCTAAATAGCTGCTATGACGCATGTTCCTTAATTAACTCTGAGACTCAGAGAGGTATTTGTTAAATCCAAAAATAACTTAAGCACTTTTTGAGCAGCTTTCCGAAACAAGAATTAACACGGATAAGGATGATCACGGAAAATCGTGCAAAATATCATGTAAATTTGAATGTCTTTTGGGATATATGCGTATATATTTGCCTGCAGAACAAGCGCTATTTCTGCTAGGTAAATGTCGACTTGTGTGAATACTTCGTAAAATGTGTCCTACCTTCCCAAGGCGTTTTTACTTGTGATAGAGGAGGCAGAGGGCATTGCGTGCGTTTACGGGATGGGGACTATTTTTATAAAGATAAGTCTTAAAAGACGATGATTTTTAACAGTCAATCAAGAAATCTTTGAATTCAAAGAATTGAGCAACAACATGTTTCATTCGGATGTTACATCGTAAGAAGGTAGATAAAACGAAGAACTTCGTGGAATGAAAACAAAATACGGTAAAATCTTATAACAGAACAAGTGGCGTGGCCGCTGCTGACAGCTGTAGTTTAGATCCGAGGTACAAGTAAAAGTGTCTAGCTGCCTAAGAGAACTGGAAGGCCATTTACAACAATCCTCAAATTTGACAGGTATCCGAAGTCTCTTGGTTATTTTAATACAATACGAGGACGTATTCAAAGGATTAAAATCATTTTACATATCATGTAACTGATCAATAAAAACGTAGCTTAGTGACAGCGTCAATAAAGCTTCATATTAGTTGTAGATTGTTGCAGAATTCTTATAACCCCGCTCGCTGGTTCAAACAAATCAACGGACTGTATCTTTCGATGTAACAACACGATTTAATCCAATCCAACAATCTACTGCGATGTACCATTCTGACACATACAACGATCAAAACAAAAACTAGAACTAAAACTAAAACTAACACATTCTAAGTATACAGAGGTTTTTCTACTATCTTTGTGTAAGGCAGTATTTTTATATTAATCACATGTACAGTAAAAGTTCCCATTGTAATGTATCTAAATTAAGAGACTAATATATAGTTTTAGCCAGGGCTAAAAGCTGTCTATTATATTTATAGTTTGTTCAAACAAAATATAAAATCGTGTAATGCTAAGCGGCGAAGGCATGCAAGGCCGGAAAACGGTGAAAAACAACAATAGGTCTAATCAGCAAAAGCAACTTTGCACGTGCAGCACACTTTTTTTGTACATTTCTTTGCCGTTGTTTTGTTTTGCAAGACTTCAGCGTGAAACTTCGAGAAACTTCTTAGGCCCAGTTCAAACGTCGAATTTCACATGTGCCGAATTTAATTGCTATTTTAGTCGACTAAAATAGTTAAATACGGCATTTGATTCAAACGTCGAATTTAACTCACTGAATTCTGTCGAATTTAACTCTCTTCGCTGTCAATATTCTCAGTAATATAATAATAATTTACTAAAATTCATTCATTAAGTTCGGCACATGTGAAATGCGACGTTTGAATCAAAAGTCGAACCTAAGTCGAATCTTCGACTGTATCAGTCGCAGATACGGCAAACGTTGCATTTAATTTAAACAGTCGAATTTAATTGATTCAAACGTCGCACTTCACATGCATTTAACTCTCGCGTTAAGTTCGGCACATGTGAAATTCGACGTTTGAACCGGGCCTAAGTTACACTTTTTATGGAGGAAATGTCGTACGAGTTCCCGTTCACTTTTTTTCACTGCCGCTCATTTTCACCTTACATTAGTGGCCACTAGTATTTCTCATTTTGTCACCGCCGCTACCAAATTTTTATGTTGTTCTTCCAACAAAAAATGTCTCCTTTGTTTTTTATCTCTCGCTCTAAATCCCTGTCGCCCTTAACGTTTTCTCGTTGAGCTTCGCTGGCCTGCCGCCTACTTTCTCTATTCCTCTGTCTTTCTCTTGCTCTATATTCCAAATTTGTGGACATGACAATTTATCTAAGCTTTAAAATACTTTAGACAACATGGATACAGAAACAATCTCCGCTTTCCGTTTTCGTCTTTATTGACTCTTTTGTTGTCTCTGCTTTACAAGACGCCGGTGGCTATACGATTTCCCGCCAAAATAACTTCGAGTTGCATTTGAGTTACCATACCTGTTGATTGAGTTATTTTACATTGGTATGCCTGTGGTTCGGACGGACGGTCTCTCGGGCGGGCGGGCGGGCGGTGAACGGTCACGTGGTTACCAAATTTTCTCGGATGGGTAGATTATTTCATTTTCTTACCCACGGTGCTCCACTGGCGCGCTTCGCGCGCTAGAGCTCCGCTATTACAAAATCGCACGTTCTTTCACCTTATTTAGCCCAAGAAAATACATGCAGTTAGATCATGTTGTATCATAAATATACTCGGACTTTGTCTACATTGCCGTGAAATCTCATGTCACGATATCTAACTCCTTTGCGCTCTTGAAATGTCAATTTCTAATTAATATTTAATGACAAAATGGTAAAGTTAAGCATCGCCTATTTCTTTCCCGTAATAGACATCTGAGTCTTAGTCTTAGAACCAATCACACGAGCAAAAACTAGTAAAAGTAAGGCATGTATAATTTTGCTGCCTCACCAAACTCAATATAATAGACAGTTCTCTTGGGCTGTGGAATATGTCAGTTCACCCATTTGACCGGTTGAATTTTCGAATTAGGTGTTCGGTTCTCACGGAGCTACCTTAACCGTATATGAATTTAGACTCCAAGCCGTTCAAAAATTTAAAAACTTGTTTATTGTCGCCAGGTTTTGGTTTATCCACATACAGCGATTTTCGTATGGCCTTGAAAAATGGTTTCGGTAAGTGTTCGTTATATGTTTTATGAGCCAATGGATGAAAAGATCAAAACATAGCCTCTTTGTTTTCCCGCCAAAGAAAACCCTTATACGGAGAAGGCATTGTTCGATTGGCCAATCGTGTTGTAGTATGACGTCAAAGCGAAGTATCGGTTGATTTCTGAATTTCAGTATAGAACAGCAACATTTTGGATTAATATTTTTAAAAAAGAAAGTATAAATTATGGACTTTATTTTCAGTTTTGCTGGTTACGTGAATAAAAAAGAGAAAGAAAGATTGAAGAACCATTTTTGTCACATGCATGATTACTGGTAGAATTCGCCCAGGAGAGATGAACGTTTTTCCAACGGTTTGCGGCCGTTTTTTCACCGCAACTTTTAGTTCAGAAGGAAGCCTAGACAATGGGAAGGAGGGCATTTTTGAAAGCTATCTTTGAGAGATGTCATTTCGCAGGAAAACTGTTTCCCATATTGAGGGAGCATGCACGTATTTACTCAGTAACCCCACATGAGTCGGCTGTAAATAAATGCAAAAAAACATGGATGGCTTTACACACGAGAACGATCATACACTGAAGGGCTATTTTTCAAAGGTGCTGGACCTTGTAAAGTATATGCGATTTCAAAGTAAAACGGAGTGATGTGACCATAAGCCGAAAACTCCTCAAGTAATAAGGGAGGTCAACGAGACGGCACCGAGGAGAGTTATGGCGAAAGTACTAACGAGCAATATCGGTGTTAAAGGACATGGAGTCAAGGGAAAGTAGAGAGATCAGACGAAAGTAGAAAAATGTACCGAAGACGAGGACGATGAAATTTCTCCCCAACTGACCAAGCACTCCCAATTTCAAACCGCGAGATTCCGTGTATATGCTCTTACATTCTTGTCCAAACAAAAAAGCCGCACTGCATATTGAATATCACTTCACTGGATATAACAACGGTGAGTCGCACAAAGAGACAAACAAATCACGAACGGGTCAGGGCGAAATGTATCTGTAATATTATGATTCTTCCTTTGAAACTGATCAAGACTGATAACAAAAAAAGGGCAAATATAGAGTTCGAAATTGTAAGAAGTAATTTCACTCAGCCAGGTGCATCTCCTGCGAAAAAAAAAAACAGGCTTAATGATGCCAGAAGGAAAGAAGAAGGTCGAGCAAGAAAGCAAATGAGAACCATCGTAATTAATCAGAGTGCCCCAGCGCATGATTTACATCTCGCTTAAAAAAATGTCAGTTTTTAAAAAAGGCAACGGTGAACGAAAAATGTGGTTGTCTGATTACCGTTCGCGGTTAACAGCCATCCTTTGTCCGAAAAACGGGCAGCAGATCCGGCACAACGAACAGAATTATTTTGCAAATCAATGTTGTAACTCGCTAGATATTTTCATACTATTTCTATATCTGCCACGTTTCCGAGGGCTATTTATATCCCATATTAATCAAAAATTGGTTCGTACTTGGTGTGCGTATATCGATCGAGTTCTGGATGCATTCGTTAAGTTTGAAGAGCACTAGAGAAGCGCTCCTTGATTGCTCTTCAAATTTCACAAGTGCATCCATGACTCCATATGCCCGAAGCACTTATTTTATGATATATTCGGATCACAAAGTTTGATTTGTGCAAACTGACTAACACAGAAAACCAAAGAAAAACAAATGCCAAAATAAAGAACGTTTCTTCTCAAACTGACAGTTAATGTTTGGTTATTTTGAAGAAATTTTTACGCCTTTCTGCCCCCACCGCTATAAACCCAAGAGTCCGCCTCCGCAGTGCATTTGAAACTTAACCGAGATGGCCGCCAGCGTAGCGGAGAGCTTTCGATGGCGACGATTTTACTAAAACTAGGTGACTGTGAACAGTGCAATTTCCTGTTAACTCACCATGGGGAATTTGTATAGTAAGATTGAAAATCGAAAACTCAGAACTCTCGCCCTACTTTCAACTTGCCTGAACGCAAGTAAAACATTGTCTCACTACGTTAAGTGTACTTCAAACGGCGTACACCGAGGGGCTTGCCGCGCAGGCTATCAACTAGCTTACTGAAATTTTCAAGACGCTCACGGGAAGTGAATTACGGGCAGTGAATTGTGGCTGATGCAGGCAAGGCGGTAGACTGTTCACAGTCCTCTATTTTTCCGTAAGATCGTCGAGATCGAGCGCTTTGCGTTTCGGGCTGCATCTTGCATGAGTGTCAAAACTACTTAGGGGGGCGGGATCGGTTAATCCCCGACGCCCGCCCCCTCGGTACATTTGAAAATCACGATGGCCGTCATTAACGGTAAGACGAGCTATATTTCAACGATCTCACGAAAAAATAGGGGACTGTGAACAGCTCAGTCTAGCAAGGCGGCATATAAACTACTTTGGACAAAGTGGTGGGGTAACCGAAAAGGTCGAAACCTTGAGGGATATGACAACAAACTCATCAGTTCTTTGGTCGTTGATCCCTCAGACAGAGTATATGGCACAAATCGAATTATAAAATGATAGTGTTAAAGGGGTAGTGGAAAGTGGAGTCATTTACGTTCAAAGCTAATGTAGTTGTAAATGTCTGATAGTCAACTGCTATAGTTTACTACCAAACGTCAGCGCTTTTCAAAAGTTCAACTGAATTATTTTTTATAACCGCAAACCATATTTTTAAGGTCTGCATGTCTCTCCGGACCTTTCCAGATGAAAAGAAATTAAATGCAATGCAAAGTAGGCTCTCCAATGGCTATGAGACCGAGACAAAGAACTGGTCCTAATAAGTAATGTCGATACTTCTTAATTTAATAGAAAACTGTGGCCGGGGATTTTTCCTTTTGACTGCGTTTACGACTAACTTCAAAAAAATTTCAGTTTACGCCACCTATGGACTAAACGTCTTGGCCCTATAAAGACCGAAATAGGCCACAAGTTTACTAGTTTCTGTAACTATTCCGTGCTACCCTCATTAAATAAAGTGTATTATTATTATTATGGAGAATTCACGAGTTAACTGTGAAAGGGCAAGATAATCTATTAGTATTTAAAAGTTCCTTCATTAAAATATTTCGAATAGACGCACATTATTGCTATCTCATTTTGATCAAGAGAGGTACTTTCATCCTCTCTTGTTTTAATTTATTAAAAGTTACACGAAAATGACAAGAAGACAATTTTTTCTTATTATATACATGCAGGTATGTTAAATGGGTCCCATTTTTGAATGGAAAGTATAGGAAAGAGGGTAAGGGGTAGGAACACAGGCTCGGGTTTGCGAGTTGAGAGCTTGCGAGAATAAACTTATACTTGGTGTATGGAACTAATGGAAACGTTTCATGTCAGTACAACACGTCAAAGTTTCCTGTCTAAGTTTAAATTTTCTATCGATCCTCGCGGAGATTTGGCCAAGAAAACTATGTGTTTCATTTGCCTAAACGGCAAAATTAGCAAAAAAAACTGAAAAAAGCTGCATTTAGCTTTAACCAAATGTTCAGTGCTAATGACAGTTTGATGAACGGTACAAAGAGAGTCAGGATAAATTCTTTCTTTTTAAGAATAAAACAAGAATATTTTCAGCCTAAAAATGGCACAATAACAAGAATATTCAGCCTGGTCCGGAAAAACGACTTTCTTATATATAAAAAAACAGTGTATCACACGAATCTTTGGTAGTGGCTTTTGAGCGTTCTATCAATGATACATGTATTTGATGCTAAGATCGTTATCATGCACAAAATCGCCGGCCAGTGTTGGCTGTAAAGGTCTAAAATTGAACGCCGGCTTTTCCGTGATTATATTTTACGGGTTGCAACATTTTTAACAGTTTTGAACTATATTTAGTAAAGTTGTCTCTGATCGCATGATTTCATTAAAATATAATTAATTGCCACGCTTAAAATAGCATATACCTGGAAAACAATGTAAAGAATTAAACAAAAGTAAGAGTGTATACATTCAGAGAGAAGAATTTTAAAACATTAAGAATGGATTTTGCAACTTTGCCGTGGTGGAGCATTCGTCAAGCCCGTACATCATTGCAAAAAATTAACGGTTCAACGTCGTTTTTTTTTTCGCTCAACAAATATAGCACCATATTGCAGCTTGTTGAACCACTACACGAAATATCATCTTTGCCACTTGCCTTAAGCTTCGGTAAACGGGCAACAAAAACGTGCATCATGTCTTGCAACATTGCTGGAAAACGAAGCTAAAGGAGTTGAAAAGCGATGTTGCACCTTTTTCAACCCACGTTCAAACCTGTTGACAACCTGATTTGTTGCCAGACAGGCTTGATGTGGGTAATAAAACCCGCAACATCGCTGTATTCTACTCCTGTTCTAGCAATATTGCAAGACAAGTTGCGTGTTTTTTGTCGCCCGTTTTTCCGTACCTTAAGGTGATGTTACACGGGACGATTCGCAACGACGATTTTAGCGCAACACAGCGTTGCAATGTTGAAAAGTGTTGCAACCATTTGAAACAATGTCGCAATAATGTTGCAACGCTGTGTTGCGCTCGAAAATCGTCGTTGCGAATCGTCTAGTGTAACATCACCTTTAGTTGCATATGGTCTCAGGTCGTAACGTCTATCTACGGTTTTTGTCACAGCTGATAAAGACTCAGTCTTTCGCGTCTGGGTTCAGTGAGGCGAAGTTTTACAGTTTCAATAAGGCTCATCGTTTTCAATTTAGCCTGCGGGGTATATTTAATCGTCCTAAGAGAAAAAGAAGATAATGATTACGCAAAGTTTTGAGGGGTCTATATGAAATGGTGAATATCAAACTTGTGCTATCGGTCATGTTCTAAACGAGCGGAGAACTGGTACGGCTTATGACCACGATGGCTCTAGGGATCACCTGAAAGGACAGCAAAAACATAGCGAAGTGAAGCATTTCTGAAACTATTATTGCTCAGTTTCGAACAAAGTACTTTGTAGTGCGCCATGTTTGTTGACCTTCACGCTGTCCCTCCTAAAGATCCCAAGAAGCTTTGCGGTCGCATATTGTGCCCAGCTTTTCGCTCCTTTATGGCGAATAGCGAGTCAATATGCACTTAATATAACTTATCCGGCCATCTTTTACCTATACTCTGTCACCAAAACTTAAGGGTGCTCCTGCAACTAACCCTCTTGTACCCCTTTTTTTATGAAGTCTGGGATTTGATTAAACCGCTGCTCTGTATGAAGTACTTTCAATTGGATTCTATTTTTCAAACAAAGAATATTTCAGCTACGGTAAAGTGAACCCTTTTTACAGTTATGTTTGCTTGCGGTGGCGTAGCTAGGGGAGTCCTGGGGTGCCCGTGACCTCCCCCCTCCCCTTTTTGAGATAATTTTTTTCTTGTCTCCATAATTCAGGTGGCGAAAAGGCAAGAATTCGAAGAACTAACATACAATAAATCTTTTCCAGTGCTAGATAGTTACCTACTCCATTTGCAGGACCGAACATCTGCAGTGGACCATATTTTTGTTCCTAAGTTAAAATTGTGAAGGTCAGAGCAGTTAGACATCCATTGGTTTATATAGACGACATATTCGATCCTTCTCGCCGCCCACGCTTGGATTATACCCCACTTTTCAGTCATTTTTACTCAGTTAACTCAAACTCGGATAACTCGAATTCCTCGCTCTCTCGAACTAATTTCCTTTCCCTTGATCAAAAAGCATGGTCACTGAAAATTACCTCGATAACTGGAATTCTGGTTCTTGTTACTGTACTTGAATGCCATTCCATTAGCCCTTCTTGTTGTATTATCAGTAAAAACACTAAAGACTTGTTGACACTTAAAGCAATTTGATTTTAATTCAGTTTGGGGCAAGGAACAAATGACATGTTTCATCATAAAAATGCCTTTTCAAGTTACCATTTCTGATAAAATAAGTTAAACTTGGACTGCAGCAGCACTGTACACTGCCGGAGGAATTTTGCAATCGACCCCGATAATTACAACCCTCGCTAACTCGAGCTGTCTTTCGTTTCCCTTCAGAGTTCGAGTTCCGGGGTTCAACTGTATATGAGAAGATCAGTCGACAGTAGTGGGGATAATGCAATTGAGCGCGCATAATATTGTGATCATTATCAATGGAGAGCAAGTCAAAAGAGGGTGCACAAGGAAGAAGAAGAACAAGGAAAGAATCAGTAAAGAAAGACAAGAAAAGGTTCATTTCCCAATCGACTTTTCTTGATAAAGCATCAAGCGTCTTAGATTATTGTTTTTTGATAGTATTGTAAGTTATAATCATACTTCATACATTTCATTCAGGCAGCGCTGCCCTTAGCTTTAATTACATGATATAATTCATCCTAGGAAGCCTATGAATGTCCAAGGTTCTATAATGAAAAAGGCTGAAATAATTCAATTTGATAATCAGCAAAACTGTTTCGTATTCCTTTTTACGTTCCTCCATCTGTATTTCAAAATAAGAAAATCCATAGTATATTTACAAAAAAATTGAGAGAGCCTGTCTTTCAAGGAACCTTCAAGACAGAATCAAACTTGATAAAGATTATAATATCAAAATCGAATTTTACTTGAAATGCACTGGACCAAGCATGTCAGTTGACAGCCAAGAGTTAAGGATTTCTTTTTCAGGGGCAGAAATATACGAAGAGAGGATGCTTAATCCTAATTGGCAAGTTTGGCTTAAGTATATATTCTCTGGTTCAAGGGACTGTTTGTACATTCCAATCACAATCGATTGGAAAAACCTGGCAGCAACTGACCAATACAAAAGGTCAAGCTCAGAGGGAGAGAGGCTGTAAACACTTTGATAACCTCTCAACACGTGACCAGCAGCTCTGATGGCTTCCTCATGTGAATCACCTTGTTCGACTCGGAGCATTATCATGTACATCATGCAAATCGCAACTTCAAACACTCTGTAAGAATCTGAGGTATCCCCATAATCAAGAAAGCTTATTGTATGACGTTTACCACGCCGATTTGGAAGGACAAGTATGTTCTTATCATTGAGGTCACCATGGATAACCTGTTTATCTAGATCACCAAGCTTTGGGATGACTCCATTCACAAACTTCTTGTAGACATGTTGAAGAAGTTCCAATTCAGAAGAATCATGGCTTGCAACAGATATGTATCTTTCAAGGATATTTAATTGAGCCAAGTCCCATTCTTGTTTCACTAGATCACTGAGGCCAGCATGTTGAAAACTCTGGATAAAGAGAACAACCGCATTACTCACATGATATTTCATCACCAGTTTTTGTAGCCTATAAATCACCTACCTTTAGCAGTATTACCACCTGACGTTAAGATCCGGGTACTAATTGGAAATCGACTGATTTCCCCACTTTTCTCACAAATCTACCTAATAAATTCGCATCAATGGTTCGTTACGAGGAGTATAGCGTTGTGTAATAAACATAAGCTGTCCAGCCTGATTTTAAGTCATCCATTCTAGTCACAAACCATAGAAAACGGCACCAGTACACCTGTAGTTGCCTAAAATAACATACCGTAAAATTCCGAAAATAAGCCCCAGGGCTTATATTTTTCAAAGGCCCTTTTTGAGGGGCTTATTTTTGGAGGCGCTTATCTACGGAGGGAAATTTGCGTTTCCAAATCGACTGGGCTAGCCTTACAGTTGGAAGTATAATTACCGTTTTTGCTTTGTTTTACTTTGTATTTGTGGGCAATTTTCCAAGTACAAGCCCCCTGGGGCTTATATTTGGAGGGGCTTATACATGGAGGGCTTATTTTCGGAATTTTACGGTATGATTTTCGGCTTGGTGACAGTGCCCAATGTACCCAAGATCACTTTATTATACTGATCCATCATTCTAAGAAACTGCACTTTTACAGCTTATTTAAACATGATTATAAAATTTCAAGTTATCTAGACTTAATTTGAAATTCAACCAATGGGAAAGACTTTGTTTATGAAAATTCGTATAAGTAACCACAAACTCATGATTGAAACGGGAAGATATAATCAAACTTCCCGTAACGATAGATTCTGCCCTATTTGTAACTCTGGTATAATTGACCACTCCAGAAAATACCATAACATACTATAATGCTCTTTGTTTGTCACCCCAAAATTTTGCGTAAGCATTGTCTTCAATTTCTCTTGGGAGTTAAAATGGCCCCAAGAGAAACTGAAAACAATGCTTATGCAAAATTTTGGGGTGACAAAGAAAGAGCATTATGGTATGTTATGGTATTTTCTGGGGTGGTCAATTGAAGACGAATTTCGTTTTCTCTTCCATTGTCCAAAATATCAATCCCAAGGGAGAAATTCTACAATCAAATCCAACAAACTTTTGTCGACTTTAATCAGTTATCTTACACAGAATTAATAATTAAATTGATGAATTCACAGAATTTTTCCGTAAATTCACATTTGTTGAAATTTGTCTCATTCAGGTAATGATTTACGTACTAATTTGTTGACTGTGGTAATCATTGCATTGCATTATCATTGTTATAAATTGTAACTTTATGTTAAAGCTTTTGCAATACCCATGCAAATAAAGCTTATGATGTTGTTGTTGAGTACCACCAACGCCCTGTGTACCCACGTTTTCTACTTAAAAGCAATCCACTGCTTTGTATACCCATCGGTCATATTTTAAAGTAGCCTCTAACAAGCAAAGTGGGGCAAAAATGCCCTCAGTTATACATTGGGTACCCGAGGTTTAAACACAACACCACTTTGTGCTGGTACCTAGGCATTAGTACTTAGGCAAGTGTGAACCGGCAATGCCCTATAGGTCACTCGAGGTGTAAATACAACACCAATTTGTGCTGGTACCTATAAGGCACTAGTACTTGGGTAAGTATGAACATTGCCTTTTAAATGCTCCGTATGCACGAGGGAATTAATGTTTTGATTTCATCTGCGATAACTATAAAACCAATCGCATTGCGTATAAGAAACGGATCTTACCTTCAAAACCTTATTTATCTTTGCCGTGTAACGACCCAGACTGAAGAGCAGCTCTTTTGGGCAACGAACATCTTTGAGAAGCTTTCCAGGCATGTAGCTCAGAAGTCGAACAGCATTAATTCTTGGAGGCAGCCCCTGTTCTTTCGAGTTTTCTTCACTGCCACTTAAACCATAAGAGGACAACTGGCATTCCATTGTTAGTTCACCACTTAACGACTTCATTGGAACCGGGCAAACGAAGCCACGTTCTTTCAAATAAAGCAAAAGCGCGTTTTGTGCATTAATATATGAAATGTTTTGTGAATCGACGTGGTTTAATATCTTCAACACGAATTCATCTTCACTGGAATTCCCTTCTTTGCTCTCTTGGCTTGGCAGAACACCTTTCAAATAGAAATTCCGGTCGTCATAACTGATAAATTCCTTGACTTTTGAAAAGTCTGAAATACGAAGACCGAATAATGAATGTGCAAGTCTAACTGCGCCTTGTTTATCAACGTAGGGTCGTGTTAGAGTTAAATGCCCTCCACCGCTTTCCGTCTCGTTTGAATTCACGTCCATTTTGTTATCATCCACAACAACTTCTGAATACCTGGCCACCCAATTATACACAATGTTAGAACGCTTTGAACACTGGCGGTTAACACAATACGCAGAGTTGTTGTTATTCGCTAATATGCTAATAAGTGGCCGAGTATTCTGAAGTTTAGTTGCCCGAGAACACCTCCAGGCTGCTTGACCACTCCACCAGCCAGCAATTTTGCTTGCAGAGCATGCGGCAATCATTTCAAGTACCTTGAACACCTCGAACTTACCAGAGGTTTTGAGTATTTCACTATTTGACTATGATGACTAATGATCTTCAGGCATTCGTTTCAAAGCCACTGAAGAGTAGCTTTTACACATGACTGATTTACAGCTGATTTTGCATTTTAAGTGTCTTAGATCGAGAGAGTTTTGAACGGATGAATTTTACCTGTGCAACCCGTTTACTCTGGACCGTGCTAATTCTGCCACAAAATTTTGCACAATTTGCCGATCAAAAACTTGCATGTTTCCGCGGGTCCCGAAATCCCGAAAGGTTGATCCTTGCAAGTTTTGTACGTTGAAACATTTGTCGGGACCCGTTGCAACGGGGTCAAGGTACATACTCTTAAATGAATTTAGCAAAGCAACTGTAATCGACACCCTTAATAACATTACGTACGTATAATTCGTTACAGTTTTGGCGTTTGTGAGTAATATGGAAGTGACGGTTCCTATCCATGAAGCATCTGAAGCTTCATTTTTCATGTCAAAACGTCCGTCAAAACTCAGAGCCAGGATAATGCAGAATTCGACAGAGAAATGCAACGACAGAAAAAAATTAACAAAGGTGATCGATCTAGTCACTTTGTTTCACAAGAGGTAAAATTTCGATCTAGAGTAAAAGGGAAACTGAGAACAGCAGCTTCAAGGGCAGTGGCTGGAAGAAAGACAAACGGTAATTAATGCCAAAGATGCTAATTCGAACGGTGATGAGTCATGTCTCCTCGGGTGCGCATCCTAACAGCTATTTGCTTCATGTTCAGTGTGTAGTCAGTCTTAACGGTCAAAGATAACTGGGAAATCGTCGGACGATACCAAAGATGTAGAAAGTGCTTAAGAGCATGGCACCACACAAATTACTGTAAGGAAGCTGACGGGACGTCATGTGTCAAATGCAAGAAGAATCAACAAAGCTCTATTCATAGCGAAAAAAAAGGAGGACCCACTTATATCCAATTTGAATCCCGATGAACCAGACTTTTTAAAAAACAAAAGTAACTGACCAAGAAGCAGAAAATCGTATCGTCCAAAGGAGAGATATAGTTTAGTAGGAAGGTGGGGCTCCCATGCACCCATATGACGCATTTTTCTAACTTACTTTTTCGTAATCCTTATGTCTTGTAGACGAATTTGTATGTTACCATCTTGAAATATTAAGGTAATTTATACGAAGTTTTTCTCGTCTTAGCTAAGACGCGTCTTATCTAAGGGCTGTTCTAAAATAGGAAGCGTCTTAGCTAAGTCGCATCTTATTTTAGACGAAATGTGCCGTTTATACGGAAAGTTCGCGTCTTATTTAAGACTCGTCTTTTTTTTCCTCGGCGTGTAAATGAACCTATTGTCCCAAGGCCCTTCATGGCGGCCATCTTGGCGGCCATCTTGGATTTCTAACCAAAGTCTTTCGTCGACATTCAATTTTGAATTGACTTCAAACAATTTTTTCTAGAAGAAATCAATCAAGTGTGTTATTTTGTTATTTTAACACACTTGATGAATAAGAATTATATATATGAGAATGATTCGGTTGATTTACAATTTTAATCTGATGCCATTTCCATAAATAAAGTAATTTAAAGTGATTTTTTTTAAGGACAATTTGAAGTTATGTTTTCCAAAAAACCCAAAACCTAGAGAATTTTAAAAAGTATTAAAAAAAGATGGCAAAAAAGCTGCCAAGCATTCCGGTAAATTAAAAACGCACGCAATTAAATGGGGCTTGGTGACAAGAGCAACCGAACATGCGCCGTCTTCCGCCTTAAATCTAACATGGCTTCGAACCCTTGAACTAGGTAATAGCCGTACGTAAGATCTTTGAAACTGGATTTTGAAGACTGTATAAAACACTTGTGTATCGTTCAAGACTAAAATCAAAAGCAAATGAAACGAAAAATAGATAACTCTGATGATCAAGAAGTTTTTCGAAAGCATCCTGCCGTTCGTTGTATTTTACATTTGACTGAGTAACATTTAGCATGGCGATTTCACGCCAATCAGTAACGTCAAGGGATTTGCCATTGAGAAGCTTTCTCAACTACAGAATATTCATCAGAGGAGTCTCATAGGGTCTCGAGTTTCTTATAGCATAGAAGATGTTTGTAATGAGATTCCAGAGGCTCTTGGTCGTCAACGAGGCTGTTACCAAAAGTTTAAGAAAAACCAGGATCGTTTTAGGGGTAGCGCTAACACCTCGTGAAATAATCTAGAAAACACTTTCCCCCGTAAGATATCATCCTCATCTGCCACGCGGCTGTTTCCTCCAGAGCGTATTTTCTGTGAAAAGCCTGAATTAAAATTGTGTGGGAAAACACCGCGATGCATAAAGTTCCCAATGTTCAAGGATGAGGATGGAGCTCTAAAGGAGCCTGCTTGGAAAACAGATTGAGCTTCGAGCCCTTGAACTAGGTAATAGCCGTCTACATCGCATGGTACAAGACGAAGATCTGTTTGCAAAAGAAGCCCAGTTTCATCCGTCCTGTGGTAAATCACTTAACCTGAAGTACGCAAATTACCTGCGTGATATAGCCTGCCAGAACCACGAGCTTTAAGAAAACTGATACAGATCATTGTAAGAATCGTAAGGCATCTGTACATCTGAACGCATTCACGGTTGTTTTTGGTTTCATTCAAGACTGTGTAATTAGGCAGAAAACCGTCGTGTTGCTTGCATCTCTGCGTCTTCTATAAATTCAAGAGTTAGAAAAACACGGATTCGACAACCCAGAGTAACAGCAATGAGAAGTTGAAAGCAAGACTTGAGAACCATGAGATTAACCAGTTCATCGCCTTTGCCAAGGTCAATCCGGATGACAAAGGTTGTATCACTTACAACCTGGTCTACAGTGCCAGCATCTCCCGCGGCGTTGCAGATATGCGGTAGCATACACTTATAAGCTGGGGTCCACAGACAAGTACAAGGATGTCGCCCTGCTCCTTCGTAGTTTCATCCAGCGGAGTCGAAGCCTCTTCCACAGCCTCCATCAGCCGACGATCTGGATGTAAAGTCACCAGATGAATTTCTCCCTGTCGAACTTGTGAAGTCCCTGTACTATGTCATTCCTGGTGATGCAGATGTGGAGAGGTGTGAAAAGACTGGACGCCTCGTTCTATCTATACGGTAGGCCAGGTATAAGATATTCCTTGTCCATTACATGCTCAAGTATCACCTAGCTTTATAAAATATGACAAAAGTAAATCGGGCGCTGTGA
Source organism: Porites lutea (assembly GCF_958299795.1). Taxonomy (NCBI): domain Eukaryota; kingdom Metazoa; phylum Cnidaria; class Anthozoa; order Scleractinia; family Poritidae; genus Porites; species Porites lutea. The sequence continues at coordinate 44,369,537 of NC_133201.1, read as the reverse complement.
TTGGTCAATTGGCCATATTTAAATCAAATCAAATCAAACATTTATTATGTAAGAATACATAAATTTAGGAAACGTCAGAAGTTATCCCTATCGAGGACCCTTTCTACATAAAATATAAAATAAATATACTACAATGTGAAATTTAAGAATAATTAAGAAATGGCTAAAAAAAATTTCACAATACTTCCTAAGTTTACTTCGAAAAATGCTGAAGTTCCTGTTCGTGCACTATCTCTTTAGAAAGAGAGTTCCAATGTTTAATAATTCTAACAACGAATGAGTGCAAAAAACAATTTACTCTAGCTAATAGCTGTGTTAATTTTAATGAATGGTTTGATCTTGTTTTACCATGACAGTTAAATTCAAAATAATCATTACAGTTAAGGCCATTAAGACCATGAAATAGTCTTGTAGCACTCTAGCAAAGATAGATAAGACCCCCTTGATTGAAGACTGGACCACCCAAGCATTACCAGTCTTTCTCCGTACGGAGAGTCCCTAGATGACATCGGGAGAGCGTATTTCGAGGCCCTACGTTGGACTCGTTCAAGAGCGTCAATGTTCTTCTGTAAAAAGGGTGACCAGAGATTACTATTTAACCATTGTTAATTTTGAGGTACTTTTATATAGAGCTAATCACTGTTTAGTACTGTTTAAAAACCAGCAGGAGTGTATTATTAGGTTAAAAAACTCGAGGCAAAGCCGAGTGTTTCTAAACCTAATAATACACAACTGCGAGATTTTTGAACGGCTTCAAACTCTCTGATATAGCACAACTCATTGTTGCACTAATGTTTAGACTTGGAGTTATTTTGGTCTAAGAAAATGGACGTCAAGTTTAACCGTGTTTTTATCAGATATAAAGACACTCATTTAACTTTAATTTCTTTAGTTTTTTATGAATTGTTAATGAGTTTTTGAAAGCTTTTTCAGGACATCTGCCGTGGTGTAACGAGGAGAGAGTGGAATTTGTCAGAACACATCCTTTTATGTACTATTGTACGACACTTATATAGCAGTAAACAACTTACTACCGTATTCAGTAGGCTGCGTCACTGTGAGAACTATGTCTTCGGCTTGGAGCTTGAAACAGCACTGGCCAAAGCCCTAGATGAGGTTTTTATTTCCCTTAGTTTCCTGATAATTACCGGAGAGGGCAACGAGGTTTTCATCTTGAGTGGGACAATATGAACAAAATAACGACAAACATCCATGGCTCAAATGTGGTGAAGAGTGCCGGTGGGATCATGATAGCGGAGCTCCACGTTCGCGCGCGTGGGCGTAGCCCCATACCTAAGAAAATGTGGTAATCTACCCATCCGAGAACTTTTGGTAATCACGTGACCGCACGTCGCACCGCCCGTCCGTCCGCACCACAGGCATACCAATGTAAAATAACTCAATCAGCAGATAGGTCAACCCAAATGCAACTCGAGGTTATTTTGCCCGGAAATGGCATAGCCACCCGCGTCTTGTGAAGCAGGGACAACTAAAGAGTCAATAAAGACGATAACGAAAATTAAAGCGGAAATTGTTTCTGTATCCGTGTTGTCTAAAGTATTAAGCGTAAATTAATTGTCCTGTCCACAAATTTGTAATATAGAGAAAGAGAAAGACAGAGAAAAAGAGGAAGTAGGGGGCAGATCAGCGAAGCTCAACGAGAAAAAGAGCGACAGAGGGCTAAAGCAAGAAATAATAAACATAGGAGACATTTTTTGTTGGAAGAACACCTAGGTGAGAATGAGCGGCATTGAAAAAAAAAAGTGAACAAGAACACGTACGACTTTTCCTCCATAAAACGTGTAACTAGGACGTTTCTAGAACTTTCACGTTGTAGTCGTTCAAAACAACGGCAAAGAAATGTACACAAAAAGTGTGCTGCACGGGCAATTAGACCTACTGTTGTTTTTTTTCGCCGTTCTCGTTGCCTCCGCTTAGCATTACACGATTTTATATTTTGTTTGAGCAAACTATAAATGTTATCGAGAGCTTCGCTTTTTGCCCTTGCTAAATCTATATATACAGGATGTGAAACCGGGGTTTGATGTCAGCAACAAAGGGTGATCGAGTACTCCCCATCTACAAACGGAGCAACCAGTGGTGACGAGCTCAGCCTCAACTAAGATCTCAGAGTAGCCTGAGCCTCTGCATTTGTTGCCAGTCACCATGCCTATATAATTCATTCTAGTATGGAATGACCCTGCAATCACTACATGCTTCTTGTAGCTCATCTGGAAATTTCCAGATGAGGGGAAGGGTCTTCATGCAACCACCAAGGTCGAAAGTGTTCTGGGCCCAGTTGTTTGAAGGCCGATTAGCGCTAACCCAGGGTTAATTTTTCACCCGGGTTTCTTTCTCTTTTGCTCAAAAGCATTTTCCCGGATAATTTTCTCTCTTCTTTTTAGAGCATCCAATCATCAACTTGTTGACAAAAAGAAATTAAACTGACAGAATTTACTTTTATAAGCTTTCATATCTGAACTCAAATTTCGCACTAACCCTGGGTTATCGTAACCCAGCTTTGAACAACCCGGTCATGTTCAGTAAATATGCCTGACCGACCTCCTAAGTGGCCTCCTCTGATCGCCTCAGAAGCTCTTTGATCACTGAGAACTCTGTAAAGGGTTGGTTGACAGGGGTAAAATAGTCAATTGCCGACTTTTTGGGAGGGATTGTTTTAAGAAAAAATTGCGTAAGCTTTTTCTCCAGGTATGAACATTATTTTTTTATTAATGCAAAATTTTACAGGTACCAGTGAACTATAATGAGTTCTTTCACAAAGTAACTAAACAATGAAAGCCGAAATACTTGCATGAAACTTAACAACGGGCTAATCTCAGAAAGAATTGTTTCTCCTCGCCAGTAATTTTTTTGTTTTGGATGTCGCAAGTAATGTTGGATTATTTTTTTAGTTGTATATTTTTCTTATTTTTCTTATTATTATTTACCACGTGCGCCTTTTGTGTTTTTTTTTGTCTTTTTGCTAAAAATACTTACTCCTGTGTATTAGATATTCCGCGTTAAATAAGTACTCCTTGTAGATTATCTAACTTATTGAATTCTTGAGTTTTGTAATCGGGATACAAGAGCACTAATATTGTATAAAAAGGAAAAAAGCGATTATAATTATCACGCTAAGTAAAACGGTTGTAATTTCAGATGTAGTTATTTGAAACCTCGTATACTGTCTCTATGATCACTATCGACAGTCTACTCGATGTAGCAAGATCAGACACTTGTCAAAAAAGTTATTTCTCCAGTGGCATTCTCCGAAAATCTTAATTATCCTGTCCATACTGTTCGCAATGAAAAACCGCTCAGTACAGATGATAGCCAGGCTATTAAGTCTGTTCTGTCCTATCGTGCTCCGGAGATAGGTCTTCAAGGGCCGGAGGCTGCTGAACGAACGCTTCGATGATGTTGCAGGAATGACGGCCAGAATAGATCTGACCTTGGAGAACTACTCTGCGGCGATCATTTCCAAAAGGCTATTGTTGAATACTTCAATTACTTCTGCAGCTGTTTTGATTTTTTTTCTCTAAGTGTATTGTGTTGAATTGACTGAACAGGCGTTAGTCTGCTTGGAGTAGGTCCTTGTCAAGATCATAGTACCTGGCAATTTGGGAACGGCACTATAATTTTCCGCCTAAGAGAGATGTCCGTCTCGTAGAGAGTCAAGTAAAGGGAGTAAAGAAATAGAGGGAACAACTTTAGGTGTCCGTTACGAGAGAGTTGACTGTATTTTCTTGTTTTCATTAGTGAGAAAATCGGACACGTAAGATTTCAAGTAGGCAGTCAGATTAAAGCTTACCAGTGACTTAGTGTGCTTAGCATGAGCAATCAGTAATAGAAAAAGAACTGTGTCATTGAAAACAGTGCGATTTAGACCTTGCAGAAAGTAGGTTAAAATAACTCGTACTAAACTGGATTACGCCTAACAGAATTGTAAGTATGTTCAGTGATGCAGGCAGAAAGCTGTAGGGGTGTGTTCGAGCAACTCGTTCGCTACACGTAAGGGACCAGGAATCTGATTTATATCTTTGTCTTTATTCTTGTTTGACTTCTGCTAACAATCATTTAATCTTAACCTTCTTACTCTTCATTTCTACTCAATCCTAACCAGCTAGTTCTAGTATAGTATAGCGGTTTTCATAGCCAAAGCTGTACATCAGTGTTGGACATGTTTGGGTTAACTGACCGTGGGAATAAAATCAAGGTGAACTCGGTGTGGGTAGTGTTTTGAGATTACTGAACCGACATGGTTCCGATCGGAAAGAAGACAAACCAATGAAAAACTAAAACGCTAGTTAAGAAACCCAAACAGGAACTTCAACGAGAATAGAGTGGTTTTCGTTTGAGTGTCGTAAAACCAAAACCAAAGTAATTACTCTGGCCAATCACATAGGACACAGACAATACATTGAACCAATCAAAACTCGAAGTAATTACATGTGGCTGACGCAAAGCGCGGGAAAATGCATGCGAGCGCGTCACAATTGGCTTTGGTTTTACTTCTGATTGGATGAAAAGGTGGCGCGAATCTTTTAAGCCAATCGCATCGTGTAGAAAGTGCAAAACCAATTACTTTTCGACACTCAAATGCAAACCGCTCTAACGAACCAAGGTCAGCTATAATATCACAAACACGACCACTTATGAAAAACTAACATCTGACAATGGCAAGCGAAGAATATTCCTAAAATGGCATTAGGTAAACTCAAAACCTCAAGTACAAGTAAAAACAAAAGATTAAAACAAATTCCAGTACAAGTTAAAACAAAAGATCAAAACAGGAAACACTTAAGTGGACAAATCAAGACTAACCTTGACCCACTTAATGAAACAAAAACGAAACTTAAAAGATGAGGTAGAAATTAAAATATTTTTCAAAATACTTCACATCAAAGCTTGTCGATTTCATTTCGATTAATTCTGATTTATAGTTGTTATATTTAGTAGACCGATATGTATACCTTTATTTTCAGTTGACTAATGGTTACAGTAGTCGTTAACAGTTCTTGGTGGGAGTTAGAAGTTGCACCAAATACTGAACTAGTGCAAAAAGTGTAACGTTCCTGTGGGCCGTTTTTTCCTAGTATACATTTAAATCCAATAGTATCAAAACTCGCGGTGCGAAACAAACAAAACTATATGTATCCACGTACATGTGATATACAAAATGATCAGAAAGCTGCCTCCATGTCACGTAGTTGCCTACTACTATGCATTTAAGTTGACAACCAATAATTAAGTGTTTCTTCTGCTGAAAAAGCATTGTAAGAAGAAAGGATTTTTAATCCTAATTGACAAGTTTGGCTCAAGTATAAATTCTCAGGTTCAAGAGACTGTTTGTATCTCCCTATTACACAAGTCTGAAGGAACCTAGCGGCTACTGACAAATACAAGAGCTCAAGTTCCGAGTGGGAGAGACTGTAAACGCTTTGATAACCTCTCAAAACGTGACCTGCAGCTCTGATTGCTTCCAGATGTGTATCACCTTGTTGGACTCGGCGCATAATGATGTACGCCATACAGATCGCAACTTCAAACACTCTGTAGGAATCTGAGGTTTCCCCAAAATCAAGTATACCTGCTATTTCATGACTATCGCCACGCTGAGTAGGAACGACCAGTACGTTCTCATCATTAAGGTCACCATGGATAACATGTTTATCTAGATCACCAAGCTTTGGGATTACTCCATTGACAAACTTCTTGTAGACATGTTGAAGGAGATTAAATTCTGAAATATCCTGGCTTGCAACGGATATGTATCTTTCAAGGACATTTAACTGAGCCAAGTCCCATTCTTGTTTCACAAGATCACAGAGGCCTGCATGTTGAAAATTCTGCGTAAAGACAGCAACCTTACTTTACTAAAATATTTAATCACTCTTATCTGTAGCTAAAAAAACATATGTGTTCCTAGAAGTATTGATACGTGTTGTAGTTCCCGACCCCAGCAAAATTATCCTGTTCACAACTGATTCAGAATCAAAGTGACGTGTCGGCCAGGTTCAAGCCTCAACCTCCGATCCTAATCTGAACTGAGCAGGAGAAGGATGGAGCTATACTTAGTGCTACTTACAGAGGTGAAGGTGGTTTAATGGATGATAGGAAGCGGGTGTAAAGGGAAAATTTTTCAATTTTTCATTTCCATTTCCCTCGTAAATGGAAAAAAAAAGATCGTTTCCTTCACAATCATTAGGCGACAGTAAGGACTAAACCTGCCCTTGGTCCTTTATTGCAGACCACCTTGCTATACCACGCACCCCTATATTACGAGCAGGAAGGAAATCACAGATTCCAGAAGAAGTCAAACGCCCTCAACGGCTTCGTTTTGTCCTTCACCTTTCAAAAATATTTAACCTGCACAGCCAAATCCCCACCAAACATTTACAAACTTTTACGAGTGATGGACATTAAGGGTCATTCTATGAGTGTGGGGATCTTTTCACATTGGCATTTATTTTGACTGTTACGACAACAACTTGGTTTTGTTTCCTCTAGAGGACTGAAGTTTGACCATTCCCCTGCATACACAAATGCATCTGTTCAGCACATCTGCTCCGTTCGTAAAAATTATCTTCATTGAAAAAAACAACAACAACAACAACCAAGCCAAAAAAAAATTTTGTACCTTCAAAACTTTGTTCATCTTCGCTATGTAACGACCCAGATTGAAGAGAAGATCATTCGTGCAACGAACATCTTTGAGGAGCTTCCCAGGCACGTAGCTCAGAAGTCGAACAGCATTAATTCTTCGAGGCAGCTTCTGTATTTTGGCGTTTCCCTCACTGACACTTAAACCATAAGATGACAACTCGCATTCCATTGTGAGTTTATCACTTAAAGACCTCATGGGAACAGGGCAAACGAAGCCATGTTCTTTCAAATAAAGTAAAACTGCGTTCTGCGCATTAACATATGAAATGTTCTGTGAATCGACGTGGTTTAATATCTTCAACACGAATTCATCTTCCGTGGAATTTCCTTGTTTGTTCTTTTGGTTTGGCAGAACACCTTTAAAGTAGAAATTTCGGTCTTCATAACTTACAAACTCTTTCACTTTCGATAGGTCTGAAATGCGAAGACCAAACAATAAATCTGCAAGCTTTACGGCACCGTGATTATCAACGTAGGGTCTTGTTAAAGTTAAATGCCCTTCACAACTTTCCTCATCCATTTTTTCGTTTACAGAAACTACAGAATATCCGTTCACTTTTTTACATACTATATGTCGGACCAGAAGCTAACACAATAGCACAGCTGTTGTTATTCTGTAACGTGTTAGTACCCGGTCCAGTTTCCTGAAGTTTAGCTCAACCCTCGAATACAACTGGACTATTTGTCCAGTCCACCAAACATTCCTGACTTTGAGACCAGACAACGCAGCACTCTTTTGGCAGTGTTTTTGAAGGTTCTATGATTTTTTTTGGCTTTAAAAGATAATTTTAGATGCTAAGATCCTTATCGTGACGAAAATGTCAATATTGGCAGTTGCAAAGGCTTAAAATTAGACCACACACTTCCGTGATTATATTTTCTGGGTAACAAAAATTTTTGCAGTTTTGAACCATATATAGCAAAGTTGTCTGTGGTTTTACTCGAGTTTCAATAACCGTCTCGTTTAAAATACATACTGTATCATACCTGAAACACGATATAAAGATTCAAACAAGTAAGAGTGTTTTTTCGGGGGAAAAATTATGAAAGATAGAAACTGATTGCATAACCGGATGCTTTGTCTAGCACTGACGTCATTGCGAGTATTTCCCGGTTCAACATAGTTCAATATCTCACTTGCCATTCGCCTTAGCTGCATATGCGAGGTACTGTGGTAAACGAGTTGGCTGACAGTTCTGTTGATCCCAAACATCTCAACCTAACCTCTTCCTAACTTCTGTAATACGGATTCCTCTGTAATTCGTACACGTGGCTCTAAATCCAATTGATGTCCACGTTGTCTGATATTGCGGAGGTTTGGTGGTGAAGTGGCACCATTTCCTACTTTCATATCGTGGGAGGGACTGAGTATGAGTCCATGTGTATGGGATTATCGCCAAAAGACCCACATAAACAGAAAGAGAACACGCGACGGAGATTGAGAGATTACGCCTTGAGATTACACCCTGAGATATATCAATGTCGCACAAGATTCGTCTGTCCAAAAACTCGAACATTTACAAAGCAACGTATCATTTGATTGCCGGACAAGTTTCGCGTGTCACAACGTTTTCACACAACAGGTTATTTTAAGATCGATTTTGGCGCTTACGTAGACGATATTTTTTTTCATAAACTAGTCAGCGAAAGTTACAAACCGGAAAAAAGGCTTTTTTCGACGGTTTACTTATCAGATACTTACATTTCCTTTCGTTTTTTTTTTTTTTTTACAGTTTATATTTGCGATAAGCCACATAAAGGAGTAAAGGCCCTGTTCTCGTGGGATAAAGTACTCTGAAATAGGTCTAAGAATAGACTGGTGTCTGGAAAGGCCTTGTCAGAAGCCTAGTGCGGGGGGTTGATCGCTCCGAGACCCCCGAGTAAGGGGCTTCTGACTCCATATCAAATTCAAAGATATTTGCAAGGGGAATTCATGCTCTTGAAAGGTTTTATTTCTACGCCTCTGAAATTGGACGACTTTGTCTTCACAACTTACTGAATTTTGATTGGTTCTGCGGTGTATGTAGTTGGTTCCAGACCTTCAGAGAGCGTGAAAAATACATAAGGAGGAGGAGAAGGAAAGGGCGATATTATGGAAAGCCGTTCCTTCGCTCTCACTCCCTACCCCACTCCCTTGATGTTTTCCTTGATCACATCTCTTTGCGCGCCGTCCCTGCAATCTGAAAGTCCGGAACCAGATACAAATAAAGTTGTTAAGAATTCGCAGAAACATTGTCAAGTTGCAATGGCTCCGAGTATACAACCACACGCATGCACTAATATATAGATTAGCCAAGGCTAAAAGCGAAGCTCCCGTGATAAATTTATAATTTACTTCAAACAATAATCTTGTAACCATCGCAACGAAATCCACTTAGAGTTGAGCATGCGATCAGTTGAAACTAGTGACCGTCACGTGGCTACTAAGGAGCCGCAAGGTGAAATCTCGCCTGCCACATTTTATTAGTTTTGAATGCCGCACACATTTGTCACCTTGGTTGGAACTATTTGATCGCCCAATCAGGAAGAGCGGTGTAATACGAAACTGAACTGCAAACGAGCCGGGCCAAGCATGACAAACCATTAGCCGAAAATCAAGTCACGGACAAAACAACTACATGTAGCAAGTTATTCAGGATCCAGGAGGGGTATTCTGCAGTAACTCCAAACTGAAGAAACTAAAACCTTTATTAAACGGTCGTTTAGCAGCAATAAAAAGCATAACGCTTCAAAAGAGGTCAAAGAATTCTCTAAACCGCCTCAGAGGTCAAATTCTGTCAGAGACAAAAACCACAGGAAATCAATGTACAGGAAGCACATCAGCCTATGACTTCTCAGTCGGCAAAAATAATATTTGCTCAGTCAAAACGAAGAATCCTCCACACTAAAACAGCATACTCCACCCGCTTTTCTAAGTTGCCAGTTTTCAATGATCAAGCGTTGTCTTGATGTTTGATGCTTGATCAGGGAGTTTGCACTGCGTGACAAAAGGCAATACTGTCTGATGCACTTTCGTTTTTGAGCCAATTTCCTGTCGTAAAACGAGATTAGTTTCAGCCCTTTCTGAATTAAGGATAGCAGAAGACGTGTCTTATGAAATTTTGAGACCTATTTCCGTCAAAAAATGTCTTTCGAGGAGTCCAACCGCAAATCTTATGGTGGAGTGGAGCCTGTTAGCTTGCTTAATTTTATTTCATTTCCACCACCAACACTTTTTTGTTTCACTTCCCCCACCACCACAATTCTATTGTGTTCCCTCCGCCACAACCACCACCATTACATTTCTATTGTTTTCCTCCTCCACAACCATCAACCCTTTTCTTATTCAGTTTAACTTCCACCAACACCAACACCACATTTCTATTGCTTTACCACCACCACCACCACCATCAAATAGACTGCTTAAAGAGAAGGTCAAACAGGCCAAAACCAGGCCCAAAAAGCCCAATTCAAGACAAAATCAGGCCAAAGGAAGAAAAGGAATTACGGGCCATTTATATAACCTATCTAATTGGCGGTGGTGGTGGGAAAACAATGAACACTTGTCTTACTTTATATTCATCGACCTAAAAATAACTAAACAACCTGTCCAACCGGTTAGACCACCAAAAAATAGCACATGACTAAATCTTAATGAAATTACACCGCAATTTATTCATGAGATAAAGACAAATGGCTATGAGGTCATCAGCTTTCATGTATTCCTACCAAAAAAAAGGCTAAAACATCCCTACTATTAATTTAAGTTGAAAACCAAGAATTAAGCGTTTCTTCTTCTGAAGAGGCAATGTACGAAGAAAGAACTTTAAATCCTAAGTGATAAGTTTGGCTCAAGTATACATTCTCTGGTTCAAGAGTTTGTTTATATATTCCTATTACACAAGACTGAAGGAACCTAGCAGCAACTGACCAATACAAGAGCTCAAGTTCAGAGTGAGAGAGGCTGTAAACGCTTTGATAACCTCTCAACAAGTGGCCGGCAGATCTGATTGCTTCTTGATGCGTATCACCTTGTTGCACTCGGAGCATTATCATGTACATCATACATATGGCAACTTCAAACACTCTGTAGGAATCTGAGGTATCCCCAAAATCAAGTATACCTGCTATTTCATGAATATCACCACGCTGACTAGGAGCGACCAGTATGTTCTCATCATTGAGGTCACCATGGATTACATGTTTATCTAGATTAACAAGCTTTGGAATGACTCTATTGACAAATATGTTGAAGACATCTTGGAGTGGTTTTGAGTCTTTAACACCCTGGCTTGCAACAGATATGTAACTTTCAAGGTTAGTTAACTGAGCCAAGTCCCATTCTTGTTTCACTAGATCACTAAGGCCCGCATGTTGAAAACTCTGGATGAAACCACAAACCTTGCATTAGTCAAACATTTTATCACTATACAGTAGAAGGCAAAAGTGGTATAAAATGACTATAATCTAAAGGGTCCTAAAGGCATGCTTGAAGTGAACAGGTTTGTCATGAATAACTTTCTGTAGTATTGAACAACAAAAAAAGTTGTCCTTTGAAATAAGACTGTTTTCAGTGTTAACTCCTAGAACTTCTTATCATTCATCATGCTATCAGAGAGAATCCTGAGCTCTTTGTCTTTGTTCTTTGAGAAGAACAATATGAGAGAACTTTCACCAGCAGAGGGTGGGAAAAACCATGATAGCACTTGATCGACATCCAAAAAAAAACTCAGGTTTCAACCGACCAGACAGAAAAAACCTTATTGAGTGCCCATCATTAAAATGTAAAATCTTTGGAAAATGTATTGAATGATGCAACAACCATTTCTATTGCATTTTTGTTGCATGTACAGACACTAAATCATGGTTGCCACGGTGAGAGGTTTCTGAAAATCCCAAGATTTTTCCCTGACTTTTTCCTAAGAAATGTAAAATTTCCCCAACCAACTGAATAAACAGTTTATCAATTAGTCCTGACAATGGACTCAACCCTTTCCTTACAGCCATCCCTTGCACCCATTTATTTATGCTTTCAGCAAGTTATTTACAGTGTATATGAATTGAAAGTTCTTTAACATGACTTGTTGTTCAATTTCATGAACAATAAACTAACAATACATCATGATTTATTTTCATAAAATGTACAAAAGAATTTTAAGTGTTAATAATATATGAAATAAATCATATATGAACTGTGGAAATGAAATGAAAATGAAGAAATGATCGTCGTAGTGGACGCAATTTATGCAATTGTGTAAAGAAGCCTGAAAAAAATTCAGGACTTCAACGGGGTTTGAACCCGTGACCTCGAGATTATACCGGTAGGATGCTCTACCAACTGAGCTATGAAGTCACTGACGTTAAGAGCAGGTCAATTGTGGGTTCATATGTTCCTGTGAAAGAAATGAGTGTTAATGATGTATGAAATAAATCATATATGAACTGTGGAAATGAAATGAAAATGAAGAAATGATCGTCACAGTGAACGCAATTTTATATGCAATTGTGTAAAGAAGCCTAAAATATTGCGAGGTCACGGGTTCAAAGCCTGTTGAAGTCGTGAATTTTTTTTTTCAGGCTTCTTTATGCAATTGCATAAATTGTGTTCACTGCAACGATCATTTGTTCATTTTCATTTCATTTCCACAGTTCATATATGATTTATTTCATATATCATTAACACTCATTTCTTTCACGGGAACATATGAACCAGCAATTGACCTGCTCCCAACATCAGTGGCTCCATAGCTCAGTTGGTAGGGCATCGCACCGGTATCGCGAGGTCACAGGTTCAAACCCCGTTGAAGTCCTGAATTTTTTTTTTCAGGCTTCTTTACGCAATTGCATAAATTGTGTTCACTGCGGCAATCATTTCTTCATTTTCAGAATTTTAAGTGTTAAAACAAAATAACATTGGCGGGAAAAGATGTACTCTTACAATTTCACTTTTCCACGACAGACCTCTTTCAAATATTTAAATTTTCTCTGACAAGAAAGTGAAATTCCCTGACTTTTCCCTGACCTTGAAGAATTGTTTTGGCTGACCATTTCCTGTTCCATGTATAGTGGAACCTCGATATAACGAACCTCTATATAACTAAGTCCTTGGTATAATGAATGACTTTCATTACCACTGTAATAGTAAAACATATGAAAAAGAACCTTGATATAATGAAACCTCTTTATAGCAAACAAATTTTGTCAGTCCCTTGGCCCTTTGTTATATTGAGGTTCCACTGTTTATACTGCTACGTTAGAAATTTCTGCAGTTTGGTTGGCTTAGAGCAGTGGCATTTCAGCTTAATTTGAAATACCTACATGTGAAAATGACAAACCTTGTTTGGGTAGTAGTATAAACAAATAATAGCACGATTTGCATGCGATATTTGGCATAAATAGCACTCGTGATATTTCAAAATTGTTTCAAATTTATAATTTTGTATAACAATTTTCAAATATCACTCGTGGTTTTTATGCCAAATATCACTACAAATTATGCTATTAGCAATACAAATAGACACTTAACAGTTCAATGAAACATGTAGTTCACACAAGGTTCCCAGGCATGTCTTTACTCACTAGGCACTAATGTGAACACATCCTTTCTTCAAATACCCATTCCACAATTTGGACTAGCACTAGGGACCTGAATGTCCGTGTTTCTGCTTAAAACCAATCCACTCCTTTGAATACAAATTAGTCACATTTCGAAGTAGCCTTTGACAAGGCAAAATGGGGCATACATGCACTCAGTTTCATATTGGGTACCTGAGGTGTGAACACAACACCACTTTGAGCCGGTAACCAGCCTTATTGCTGCAAAGACACCAGGCTTCGCAGCACACTAATTCAGTCGCGTACGTGACCAGCCTGGGTTACCTGTGCCAAATGCCATCCGCTTTTGAGCTATCTTGGATGTAAATATGTTTGTATGTAAGTTTATCACTGGATTTGCCGTGATTTCAAGTTTCGTAGTTACTAAAACAAGGAATGACCTACAATGATCTATAATGACCTACAATGACCTACAATGATCTACAATGACCTACAATGACCTACAATGATCTACAATGACCTACAATGATCTACAATGACCTACAATGACCTACAATGAGCTACTATGAGCTGCTAGGAGCTAAAATGAGTTAAAATAAGCCCTACAATGAGCTACAAAATGACAGACAATGATGTTAAGCTATGTTTGTCGTGTGTCACGCTTGGATGTGACACTAGGCTCATGGTATTAAATTGCCAAGCACATTTTGAAAAGGCAAAACAAAAATAAAGCCTGATCTCAGGTAACTTGAGAAACTTGAAAATAAATTATTGCAATCGCGTTTTTACCGGTAACACTATTATACCCTGTATTGATGGAAGTCATCCTGCGCCTGCGTGAATCCTGTATTGTCACAGTACTGTGACTTTTGTCCAAACCATCCCTTGCAACCTTTCCCGTTAGTTGTGTTTTGTGTTGTCTTTTTTTTCAAACAAATTAAACAGTACTTTGACAATACACTGGATTCACGCAGGCGCAGGATGACTTCCATCGATACGGGGTATAATAGTGTTACCGGTAAAAACGCAATTGCAATAATTTATGTTCAAGTTTCTCAAGTTACCTGAGATCAGGCTTTATTTTTGTTTTGCCTTTTCAAAATGTGCCTGGCAATTTAATACCATGAGCTTAGTGTCACGTCCAAGCGTGACACATGACAAACATCATTGTCTGTCATTTTGTAGCTCATTGTAGGGCTTATTTTAACTCATTTTATACTTATTTTAGCTCCTAGCAGCTCATAGTAGCTCATTGTAGATCATTGTAGGTCATTGTAGATCATTGTAGATCATTGTAGATCATTGTAGGTCATTGTAGGTCATTGTAGATCATTGTAGGTCATTCCTTGTTTTAGTAACTACGTTTCAAGTTTGTCCCTCGGATGGAGGCTATTTTGTTTGCAGTCAATCGGATTCAGAAGGAAAATCTAAAGAACACACGAGGAAAACTCAAAGCCCGGGAGATATCCTGCTTCGTATAAACCTTGTCACGGTTTTCGACGCCATTTTGACGAGTAGGCAAACGCGTGAGAAATTGCAGTGTCTGTATGAGAATCTAATGTTGAATAATTTTCGTAAAACAGCTGTTCTGAAAAAAATATCAATTGTAAACTAAAGGAACAAAGCAAAAGATTGTCCTAAAAAATTTTGGGGCCGTACCTGTGCTTAAATTTCTCCAGAGGCTTGCTTTAGATTTTCCATATATTTGTCTGTAATTTTCCCGCGACTTTCTTACAGACAAATGTATAGAAAATTTTACAAAGTGGTTCTAGGTCTTCTAGTGCATGTAACGCCCTCAAACTTTTTCAGGAGAATCCTTAGGAGTGAAGCTTTAGTTTACAAATCTAATTTTTTTCAGAACAACCGTTCTACGGAAATTATTCGACATTAGATTCTCATACAAACACTGTAATTTCTCACGCGTTTGCCTACTCGTCAAGATGGCGTCGAAAACCGTGACAAGGTCTATTGAAAGCCACGTTTTTGCAAGCGAAGAGTACAAATTAATGCAAATGAAGGTAAACAATTCCTGTGAATTGGAGCGATACGTTTCTCAGAATGATTTGAAAAACCAAATCAATGTTATTTAATTTAAGATATGACCCACTAATCGTTTTTCTAAGGCAATAACCTATTAGTACAAATGGCTTATTGTTTTAGCAAAATAGCCTATTAAATAGGGCCATTATTGAGGCCTTCGGCATCACGGGCTATTCACTCAGAGCCCATTCGCGCTCGAGAAATAATTGCTAAATAGTCACCCGTGGTGTGAGAAAACACCACTTTGGGGCGAGAGGGATGCTGAACTTTCAATTTGATCGACGCAAAACTTTATAGCGAACCGCACTGCGTATAAAAAACGTATTTTACCTGTAAAGCTTTATTCATCTTCGCGATGTAACGACCCAGACTGAAGAGGAGATCATTCGTGCAACGAACATCTTTGAGGAGCTTCCCAGGCACGTAGCTCAGAAGTCGAACGGCGTTAATTTCGCGTGGGATCTCCTGTATTTTGGCGTTTTCTTTACTACCACTTAAACCATAAGAGGACAACTGGCATTCCATTGTGAGTTCACCACTTAACGACTTCACTGGAACCGGGCAAACGAAGCCATGTTCTTTCAAATGAAGCAAAAGTGCATTTTGTGCATTAACATATGACATGTTTTGTGAATCGACGTGGTTTAATATTTTCAACACGAATTCATCTTCACTGGAACTCCCTTGTTTGTTCTCTTGGCTAAGCAAAACACCTTTCAAATAGAAATTTCGGTCGTCGTAACTGACAAACTCCTTGGCATGTGAAAGGTCGGAAATACGAAGACCAAACAATAAATCTGCAAGTTTGATCGCACCTTGTTTATCAACATAGGGTCGTGTTAGTGTTAACTGCCCTCCAGTTAGATCATTGTCCATTATTCAGGGTTCTCGGGGAACGAGGATTTATCATTAGTAAAGTTCGATGATTTTCCTTCTGCCTCGTACCCAGACGTCTCTCTCCACAGGTAGCCCCAGCTCGAAATATGAGTAAGGGCCTATACATGTTTACTAGGGTGGGGGACCCCGGACAGGTGAGTAACTCTAGCTCCTTTACAGGCAATCTTAACAACCCCGCCATCTCGGGGTACACTTTCTCAAGATTATTGAATGGTCGCTAAGCATGTAAACAAGAAAAATGCTGCCAAACCACGTTTCTTTGTGATTAATGCTCTTCTACACTCACGTGCTGCTCTTGCTGCAAGGTTCAGTGCTGTGACATTCTATTGTTACCTTTACTAATGATGCAAAGCCACCGCCAAAGTGAATTTAGCACGAATTCAATATCGCGAATCCGACCACTGATAGGCGGGTTACCCACCTTGAAACGTTTACGTGGCAAAATTTCACCCCAGCTGAGAGAGTTACCCGGTCTGGCAGACCGGGCTACCCGCCTTGAGAGATTATATGGACAGGTGGGTTACCCCACCTTAGCGGGTTACCTCACCTACCTGGGGTCCCCCACCTCCATGTAAACAGGCTCTAAAACGTCAAACTTCCTAGTTACACACTATTTTTATGGACGAATTGTCGTATGTGCTTACCCAATATTTTGTTTCCTGTGTTCACGTTCGCTTTTATTTTTCACTGCTGCTCATTTTCACCTTGCTGGCGCTAGCATTTCTCATTTTCTCACCGTGGCTTTCAATTTCCATGTTTTCTTCCTACGAAATTCGTCTCCTTTTTTTTCAATCTACGATAGTGTAAATATAAAAAATAACGCCGAAAAGACACGAGTTGTCGGATGAATTTCAGGCTACCCGGGAATACGAATTTCGCCTATTCCAGGTAAATTCCAGGTGAACCATGCATAATAGGACAAAAGAGTTAAGGAAGGGTTTGGGCACCTTGTCCCCATTCTCCCAACTTTGCCCTAAGATAGGCCAGAGTACTGCGAGGTCCAGAACTCTCACTTTCATGACGAGGCTAAGTGCAAATTGAGTTTAACTTGCGTGAGAATGAAAAATCATTTTCTTGCCCCCTCAAAATTTTGCATAAGCATTGTTTCAATTTCTCTTGGGGCGGCTGTGAAAAAAAAAAGGTTATGCAAAATTGGGGGGGGCAAATAAGGTGCATTATGGAAGATGTGCAAGTGGCGTATAGGCTTTAAAAGAAGGAGCATCTTGTGAAAGGTTGAACCCAGGAGTCATTTTATAAGTAGGTTGAGTATGATCGTCCGGGTTAACGTAGTCCTGGATAGGACTGTTACTGACAGTGACTGACGTTTCCACAACCTGTGCGGCAGTAATCTTCAGAGTCTAAGTGAGTCGTATAGCGTCAGTTGATTTTAAACTCTAGTCAATGACCTGATATGTCCCGATGTTATTGGTCGTCTGTCAGTTAAGCAGTGATACTATTGGCTCAAAAAGCTTAGCCACGAAAGGTAAGGAGTACTTTTCTTTCTTCACTTTGTGCCCGGAGCTTCGCACTCTCACCAGAGAACTATCACCTGATGCACAGGCTAAAAAATCACACAAAAAATTGAGGATTGGTCGAGAAAGCAACCCTAGATATTTTTCAGCCAATCCTGTATTAGCCTGCGCGCAGATGAAATTAAACTCTGGTTAACTCCGTCTGCGAAACAGCGCCGAAATCCTTGTTCTGGACTTCCAGCTGTGTACCCAGATTTGAGTACGCACCACGATTGGCCAGTTAAAAAAGGCCTTTGTTTTGTTTGTCGTGATCGCCAATCAGGTTGAAGGGAAATTCGAAACGCACTTCCGGTAATTCGTTGAGTCCTTTGGAGGTCCAGAACAAGGATCTCTGCGTTGTTTCGCAGACGGTACTAATCAGAGTTTAGTTATCGTCTGCACGCATGCTAATCCTGTATACACACAGTATGCAAGAAGGTACAACAACAACATTGAAATCACGAGAGACCAAAATACTTTTCAATTGCATTTTTTATATATATATACAGATGATATTCCGATAATAAAAATGATAACTTCCTACAACTGACATTTCTCGTCAAGTTAAATTTTTGCTTCAAGGATGAAGACCAAATAACCTGCAACAATTCTGTCGTCTCCTCTCTGTGTGACGATGACAGGGGCACCCAGCAACCAAATGTTTCCAAATACGTCAGAAGGTCTCAAATAAATTTCTCTATGCTTTAGTTTGGTTAACTTGGAGTTGAGCTAAAAACTGTTTATCTGTTCGGATATCTTGTAGTATCGCCTCCCACACAGGCGTTTTTAGGGAAGTTCGTCTTTCATCCCTCCCCACAGGATAAAACGAGCTCCCTAAAAACGCCTGCGTGGGAGGCTAGATATCTTGGGGAAATTTGGGTTCTCTCGAAAGTTCTAAGTGGTTTTTTGGTCTTCTCCGAAACTCTTAGTTACCCTGATAGGTAACTAACAGCTTTAGAAATTTCTGGATAATATTTGCTTCCTCGAACACTGAACAATTATTTTAAAGAAAAACGTCGTTGGGTGCCCCTCATGTTAGACCCATGTAAGAATTAAGTGGAAATGTTGCTGGGCAACCTGATCCAAGGAAATGCCCGGACCGCTCGGTTTGTTTTCTGAGACGATGAAAACATTCGGAATCACCTCGAGCTTTTAACGAAGATGTATAAAAGACTTCTTTAGTAGCAAAGGACATAATTTTCCCAGTATGCTATTTGTTTTTTCTTTCATCCTTTGTCTAGTTTTGGAAACTTAGCAAGTTATTCTACTTTTCTATGAATTTGTGATTCTTGTATTTAACTTGAACACCTTTGTGAGACCGGAGGTTGGACCGGAGTAAGGAGAGGAAGGCTTAACAGAGGGTGACTACCTTGACTGTAGATTCTGTAAAGAAGTTTGTGAAAACGACGTGTATTAAGTCTAGATGCTACCTTACTTATACTCTATTTCGTATTGATTTAAAGACCCTCAGGTGACAATTCGATGTATTTTGAAACAATTCTAGAGTATTTTTTTAAAAATTTCCTAAGCTATATGAATGAACGCCTATTTGAATGTATCAAACTAAATCTCATTCACTTCGCTTAGCACAACCTATCGGCTATTATCACTGAGTGTCATCTAAATTCAACCGAGATTGGCGTCTCTTCATTATGTTCAGTTCCACCTTCAGCGCGGCAAGCTCTGCTGCGTTCTGCTTCTTCTCTTCATCAAAGTCATTAGTGAGCACCTCGATCTCTCGAATAAATTTCTCTTCTTGTTTCTTTAAACTTTCATTAAACTTCTTCTCCATTTTGTCCAGCATCTCTCTCAGGCCAGACACCTCTTTTCGTAACTTTTCCACCTCGGCTGGGCTCGTTGTCGTAAAAGGCTCTACTTTTTGCACCGGTGGCGTCTGCTCATGTGTCTCCTCCTTGTGAACTGACTTTCGCTTTTCTAACGCGTCAGTTTTGGAGGCCAATATCGGCAGTGCAGCCTTAATAAGGGAAAGGAAAAAACACCGGAATCAATAATTCGCCACTTTAGGAACAAGAACGAGTGTGGGCCGAGTTAACATACGCATTGAATTCTGGGACTGTTACTATGGACAGGGAAAATACTGATTGGCGGCCAATAAATGAACGGCGCGTGGCCTGTAACAATCCCAGAAACAATTGCGCGACATATTTCGGCTCCAGTTCCCTTTTCGTTTTCTTAAGTGGCGAATTTACAAAAAGTTTCCGCAGATTCCGGTTGGAAAGTGGATGGAACATGACCTTTAGGGTCGTTCCAATTGGAACGTTTCCGGGAGCAATGAGATGTCTGAAGAGGTAGTGCTATTTTCCCGGTCGAAATGTTCCAAAAACTGAATTAGTGTTCCATTTCTTTAAACGCATCTTTGATACCAGTTTTAAAGGGAAACGCGATTACCGTACGAAATTTACCAGGCCTGAGTTTTGCTTACCATTTGCCCAAACCGTGAACCGACCGTTTTGCCCAAGTACATGCATACATGGCAAACAACCAGCGAATACCAATGTAGTTAAAAGTACCACAAATAGCTCTTGAAATGCTTGGGTCGGTGATCATTTCACCCTCGAGGGATGCGTCCCGGAGGCTACCCAACACTGAAAAAATCTTTCGAACACTTTCCAATTTCAAGCTAAGCCATCCAAAGATAACCTAAAAACACACAGTCTTCAATTTCACGATCCCAGATCATTCTGCGCAGGTTTAATTTACTCGTTCATGACAGTCAACTTCTCAAACTCATTAATAATTCATAAAGAAAAAACAAAGGAAATTTATGTTTAATGAGTGTTTGGAAATCAGAAGAAAAACTGCTCATTTTTGCATCCTTAATTTCTCCTTCTAAAATCATTTTCTTTAAGAAGTAATATCAAGCATTCGAAACATGTTTCATCAACCGATGAAACATCTCACCTCCGCTGCGCGTCGTATTTACAACAGTCTTCTCGGTGTTTCATCTGGTGATGAAACACGACGTCTCATGCTTGATATATTACAGTAAAACTTTTTGGGCTTCGTTTGATGAACCATCTTAATTAAATTTTCGTAAGTGTTCTTTGCTGAACACACTTGGCAAACGAATGGTATCTGCCCCCTCCACACACTTTCCCAAGGCTAAGAGGGGATTGGGGAACAAGTGGGCACGCGAGACAGGCCGCGCGAGACAAGCGAGAAGCGCGAGAGAGGAAGGATGGGAACGAGCGTAGAGCTCCTTTTCCCATCATTCCCTTCGCCCCCGCTTTCCTTTATAAACCCGCGGAACCGTGTAAGTGTTTGAACGACAAACAATACTGTAATCTGTACCACAATTTGCACGGCTCCGTGTAAACGGTTTGCACAGGTAGAAAATTGGTCCGTTCAAAAATTTGTCCGGACCCGTGTAAACAGGGTCGAAGAGACGCGCGAGGTCTCTCGCGCGGCCTTTACGAGAGTCTCTTTTTTTTCCGTATTGTTCCCTGCCCACCTTTTCTTCTAGCGGCTGTTTCTTTTCTCGAGCTTCTCTTGCATCACGTTTCCATGCAGGCTCTTTGGGTGGTTCTTTGGGACGTGAAGGAGGATGCTTGATTGTTTCCTACAAGAAATACAGCAGATTACAATTACCTCAAAAATCTAAAGGGTGAAGGTGCACACGAGTCATGAGGTCCTAGGGCTGGGGTGTAACCTGTTCTTCTTCTTCTTTTCTTTTCACGGGGAGCCAAAGACTTTTTTCTGTAACATAACTCTTCAAAGGAGCAAATATTGCCTCGAGATTTAGGCTAAGCATTTCTGGATTACCGTTCCATTCGTCTAAGATATTCAATGTTTCGTACAGTAACTTACCTACGATTACCGGAGGTTGTGTTTTTTACATTTTATTACCAAGATATCAACATTATAGCTAAAAAATGGGTCTCCTGAAAATCTCGGTATAAAGACAGAACGTCCCCTTAAATTTTCTAATGAAAGTTGCTACTCCTTTTCCTGGAACTTTCGATCGCATCCTTCTGGGTAGGTAACAGTTTCGGATGACAAAACAACCTAAAACTTTCGATTCGACCAAAAGTTTCCCTAAGAAACTCGAACAGATAATTAGTTTTTAAGGCAGCTCCAAATTAAACAAACAGGCTGCTCAAGCATAGGGAACACATTTGAGTCAAATCTGAGGTGTTCGGAAAGATTCGGTTGTTGGCTGCCTCGCTTTACTAACTATCAACAGCATATGAACATTGCAACTTACGGTAAGATGGTCATCTAAATTTCCACTGAGACGAGCCGAATCTAACCGCCCTTCCTGTAACAAAAGGGAATAAGTTACATATCAATTTGGACTAGAATATGGCGACGTTCACACTTGGTACTTGCGGTACTCGCTTGGCATTAATGTGGACGCACCCTTTTTTCAAGTAGCCACGCGAGAATTCGGGCACGTCTGATAGGGTGAAATGAAGTAACTATGTACACAGTCACATATCGGGTACTCAAGTGTACCCACTTACTTGCCTGCGTAGCTGGCGGAACTGTTTTTGCGCGTGTGAGAGTTTTGGCCGCCAGTCTCACATGAAGCAAGCGCCAAAGTTGCAAGAAAATTCCAAGTTCAAAATTTCAAAACGTCTACTCTCCATTCTCCAAAAAACACAATTGCCTTAAATTTGCAATCAATAAAAGTACAGTGAGCAGCTTCAGTAAAGAAAAAACAGCTTTTAAACATCATGTTTAAGCTTTCGTGTGAATGGGACATAATACTCTGCAAAACCTTAGATGGCGGCCTCTTCTGTGGCACCTTGGCTCTGTTAGCAGTCAAGTGATTTAACGTTTCTGTTTCTGGCGGATCATCAAACGATATGGGGGCTGTAACAGAGAACAAGAAACAGTCAACCAACAATTGAACAAAAGGACAAAGTCTTTTTCTATGAGGACAGCACTGTTTGGAATTATTACCAGTTTTGAAAGTAATCATATATAGACATTTGTCTTAAGGCCGATTTAGACGGCACGATATTTGCTTACAACTATCGTGCGCGACTGGCATGCGTCACGACTTTACGACAGATCGTGTGGGGTAAATTAGACCCAGGACATCCGTACTACACATTGTGGATGTCGTAAGTATAAATTGTGCGCGTGTGGATGGTCGAAAGTCATGATATATGCTACACGCGCACGATAGTCGTAAGCAAAAAAACGTACCGTCTTAATCGGCCTTTAAGAGAGACCTTTAAAAGATGAACACTTAGTACTACGGGGGGGGGGGGGGGAGTAGAACCCCATGTTATAGTGACTCACGGGGATAGTCTAAAAGTTAGAATGAAAATTCTTAAAAGAAAACCAATCTGGGCGTGGCTGAGGCGGCTTATTTGATATCTAAAGGAGACCATATTCCAACACAGAATGATTGACATTTGCATTTTTTATACGGATACTTTCTCTATACATGTACCTTTATGCTTTATAATCAAAATTAAAGAAACTTCCAGTCATCTCTGCCTCCATAATAAATGATTCTGGTATAGTTCTTTTTAGGTGCATCATCCGCTCCTTTCATTTTTGTCCTTTTATCTACAGCCATTGCACACTTTGGAAATGTGCCAACAAATTTATGCAATCTGCCTCTGGTATTTGCTTGGAGTAAGCAAAAACAGTGAAATTATATGTTGCGCATTTTTTCTTATAATATTATGAAGCAGTGAACATACCTTCTCCAGTATCACTTGTCTTAATCTCAGGTGTTGGTTTTTTGTCAACCGGTTTTGACCTTTCTTGTACATGTGACATCTCTTTAACGTGTGAACCATCTACGGCATCTTCAGCAGTTTTCTTAAGAGGTGCCGATTTCTCTGTATCTGCTTTTTTCTCTGGTTTTCGTCCTATAATATCTGGTTTCTTAGCCTTTATTGGTAATGGTTTCTTGGGTGGGAGAGTAGGCTTCTGTGGTGCCACTGGCTTTTTTGCAGGTGCTGGGTGGGCCATTTCTGGGGTATGATCCACGTTGGGTTCTTCTTTAGCAGGGTGAGATGAAACAGGCTTCTTGGGTGGTTCTTTTGGTGTGACTTTGTGTGCTGTTTTTTCTGAGTCGGAGTCATCTTTTGCAGAGACAGATGGAGCAGGTTTTTTATGTGTTTCTAACATGGTAATGAAACAAACGTGACTCAGTCAAACTCCTGCTAACAGAGAGTTGTGGGCAATTTCAAAATAACTGATCCGACCAGCCAGTTCCAGAAATTAAAAGCGCCGTAAAAGTAGTCGGAAATGTCATCCGTCGCTTTGCCCCACCCCCCAAATGCAGATAAAGGAAATCAAAACTAAAATCAAAAAATATATACATCATGTTATTCTATTCTCGAATGAAAAATTGTAGTAGCCATTTTTCTTTGCATAATTTGACAGTTGGTATAAAGCACAATCTTATATTCCTAGACTTTTACTCAACTAAACAGGGACAGCCATTGGCTGATTCTTAGTCACATGGCCTTGACTAAAATCAAATGTATCCGATCGTGATACATTAAGCAATGTATCCCACTCGTGATACATTACAGCACATGATGAAGGCATGGTGGAAAGTGGCATGAGAGAGGGCGGGAAAACACTGCTAGTTTTCTTTTTTGTGAACAAACACAACAACACAAACATGAAGCCTCAAGCTAAAAAGCATCGATTTTCAAAGTTATCCCAGAAGAGAAACATAAGTGCACATGTACAAATGTTTTAAACTAACAGTTTTGAGATAATTGGTTGAAATGACTATGCACATACTAGAGGCATTATTTGCATCATAAGCTTCTCTAACTTTTGTAGATCTTCTTCCTCTAGCTGAAGTGACTAAGAATTTACAAATTATTGGTTGTGTTTTCAGCCGTGATTTGAGCTTTGAAAATGGCAGCATGATTTCTTTGACAAACGATGCAAGAAAACGGTGGCATGAACATTGCAATGGATTCTCATTGTGATTGGCTGCTTGTAATTTATGACTGTTTGATCCTGTCTTTTTATTGTTTTATTTCAGTGGGTTAAATTAAATTTTAGCGCAAAATGCGCCACAATGCCCGACAAAGTGATAACAATATAATTAGAGTTTTAACATCAGTTTCATTGCCTCCGAGTGTCACTTATGTCCAGAAATGGAGAAAATGGCCTAAAATAGCCAGCCTCTGGTGATATATCTCCTGAGTGTAGGAATACTCACTTGGTGATTTTTTAAGTTCATCTAAGTTGACTGGTAGCACAGGTACACCTTTCTTGGCTGTGGTAGGTGCAACAGGAGCCTGGAAAAACAAAACAATAAAATTAATAATTATGAATAATGATAATAGCAAGAAGAAAGTTTGAATTAAGAATACAGTTGAATCTCCTCGAGTACTCGATTGCTACAAATATTCCGGCTACAAATCAAGCTGACGTTCACCACCCCACCACATACTTTATCTACAGCCATCTTTTATGATCCATGTTAACTATTTACAGCTGTTACATTCAATTTCAATTCTTGCTCATTACTGCTTTGACCTTCTTTCATGAAATGATCCCCCAGGTGATGATCTGTTATCTGAAAATGATCCCCCAGAACCAATTTCAAAATTTTGAAAATGACTCCCCAGCAAAATGGCCGCCTGACCCTTTTACCCCCCACACCCCCTACTCCACCACCACCTTGCAGGTAATAAATGACAAGCCCTTAAGCGTCCTCCTATAAAGTAGCAAGTTACTAGAACTGGTTCTCACTAAATATTAAACAATTATTATTAGCAGGCCAGTTATCTCTTCCTCAAGGGTAGAAGCTTCATGGAGGTTTGAGCATATCCCTTTTTTGTTCTGAAAATCTTAAAAGCGAAACCAATTACTGAGAAGTGAATTGTAGCAGGGTTCTCCAGAAAATTTACAGTAGGAGGAAAAAAAAAAGACAGTCACATGGCACAGCTGATCAAGCTGATCATTATAGCACTAGCTCCCTTCCATGAGGGGATTCCCCGGGAAAAGTTGAAATTTGGGAGCTCTGATGTGAAAATTGCATTTCACGGCATTTTATGTGAAAAAGAAAAGGGTTTAGCAACAAAAAAGATAAGGAAGCCCAGTGCTCTGAACGTGTGAACAAAAAAATGTTGAGAAGCAAATATGAAGGATTTTATCACTTGCTGGTGAAATTGAATTGTTTACAGAAAGAAAGCAAAATAGGGCCCTGTTGCATGTATCCTACTATAACTGAGGTAAAATATCATTTTTTTGTCAGTCATGCTTGCTAGCAAATTTATACCCGTGTTCAAAAAGGTATGAATAGTATCAATATTATTACTTTGTCTTTCACTGACGTCGTATCTTCTTCCTCAGCAGGCAGCAGTTCAACAAAGTTGTTAGGAAACATGCCAACTTTACCATTGATCTCTCCTTCCCACCAACCATCACTCTCAGGAACGTCCTTGTTAAGTATAGTGATAATGTCACCTTCAACTAAGTTAAGTTCATCTGAATTTTCAGGTTCATAAGGAAACATAACTTTGGCTCTTTCACTGGGCTTCTTACCTAAAAATGATAATAAAATCATAAGTTTTGAAATTCATACATGTACAATGTACATGTATTTAATCCCATGGGAATTAACCGAGGGAAGAAACAGTGTATTGGCAAACATACAAAATAAATTTTCAGTGTAACACATGATGTGTCAACAACAAATATCCAGAGGTTCAAACCCTAATTGCATGGTCCCTATATTAAGAGCAACCTGTAGAGGGTGTGGGAATTCAAAATAAAAAAGACTTCTTATACATTGTACTCACTATCTGTCTTTGTATTATGGCTAAGAGCCTACAGTTAATTTTGGAAATCCACCCAACCTACACATTTGTCAGTTATTTGCTAGCAGATTACTGACTAATCTGTAGATTGCACGCACTATGCATGATTTCAAAGAGCAATTTCAAAACGTGTTCCGTGAGATTCTTTTCTTCAAAACAATAATATTATTTCGTAGATTCAGTTTTTGTGATATCCCAAATAATCAAGGTCTCAATAAGTGTTATCAGCCTTGGCCTTTGGCTCAGCTGATAATACCTCCACTTTGATTATTCAAATCATAAAAAACCTCATCCAATAATTATTTATAATGCAGGGGTACAGATGCACATATAGTTTGAACTTAGAGCAGACAGTGACATTTATGATTTATTAGCAGGGTGTTCATCAGGGTTTTCAATAAGGTTATAAATAGGTGGCAAAAGCTTTACAGTAGGCCGGGAAGGAAAAAACTGGCACCAAAGGCACAACTTGCCAGTGCTGAAGGCAAGAGATTCTAGGGGGCTCCGGGGGCATGCAACTCCCCCACCACCACCACCACAACCTTCCTGTAAAAATTTTGAAATCTGGGCCTCTTAGAATGCATTTCCAGCATTCTGGAGTGCTTGAACAAAACACAGACATCATCAAATTTTGGCTTTTTTATTCGGTGACCTCACATGAATACTGTATTTAAAGTAGGTGGCAAGTTCGTGTGAAAGAGCCAGCAAATTTTGTCGGCCACTGGCTCTTATTGAAAACTATGGTTCATTGGGCATCGGATATTAGAGAATTAACCTTCATTTATTATGCAGAATTCTCTGGCTGACGTTTAGTGGAATAAAATTATGACTATTTTCAATTTAGATGTGGAGCCTCTTTCAAAATATTCTCCTGAGGTGTTACACCTTCCTCCTGCTACCGGAATTTTTAATGAAAATTTGTATTAGTCCAGACTGTCCACTAGTCAAGAGTTTCTAAAAACATTCCATCAGAGGTAAGGAAACATACAGTAGTGGTAGGATATCATCTCCAGTAACTGAAAATCTTATTTTGCTGGTGCTTCGATCTAGATTTAATAAAATAAATGGATTAATAAACATGTGCTGTCTTAAAAGTGCTCTTTTAAAAATTTACAGTGTACCTTAATTAGTCCCAGGAGTGACCAACATCTATTTTCTCCCAACAATATCCATACATGATCAAGAGAATGGGTTATCAGAATTATTAAAATGATCACTCAAGAAAAAATGTTTTGATCTTAAAACCAATTCTCTCAACTAGTTTTTCGAGGATATGTATGTGGAGATCAGCGTAGAGAATTTGTATGTTGATATTGGGGCTTGAAGGGTTAAAGTGCTTACTTGGTGGACATTGAGGAACAGGAGGTGCTGGCCTTGACTTAGCACTCTAAAGAAAGGAAAAAGCAATGGAAGTCAGTGACTTTAAACCCCGAGATATTAAAGCGGCTGTGTCACGGCAGTCCGGTTCATTTTGTTTTAAATTTTGCCAATTACTCGCCCTCAATTGCTATGGAACTTAAAGTAAGCAAGGAAATTACATGTAAATGAGAAAATCAGAGACTCAAGACAAACAAATATGTCTCCTGAGCATTTTTTTTAAGGTTGCATACAGCAGAGATAAACTTTGAAAAACTGTTAGGCTGAACAGTTTTCAAAAACCCTAATTTCAATCCGTTTCAGTCTTCTTCAGTTTTGCCCATCCATGGCATCTGTTGTATCTGTTGTGTTATTTTAACCTTCCTTAAAAGTTTTAAGCGATTATTTTTATGTTTCTCTTAATTTAACGCACATTTTTTAATTACCTAATTTGGCTGAATTTTGTGACACAGCTCCTTTAACCATGAGAATGGATTATTCTATGATAGGCCAAAAGCAAGTGAAGAAGGACATGAAGAAGCTTTGGAATAATGTTTCCTTACCGTCACAGGTGCTTTGGTTTTCACTGTGGATGGTGATTTGCTCGGTTCAGCGTGTAAGACAGAACTCTTCTCTTTCTTTTCTTTCTTGTCATCGTGATGGACTTTCTTGAGTCTCTTCTCAGCTAAAATGTCAGCACTGATGAGGTTGCCAAATCCCATACCCCCTCCAGGTAACTTCTTGGAAGATGCTCCCACACTGGAGGATCTTTTTATTTCAGGTTCCTCCTCATCCAATAAACCATCCAGATGCTCCACACTAGGTGCTGTAGCTTCCACTGAAGAAAAAAATATACAATGTATTGTTAAGAAACCTATTATTAATAATATATCTGTATCTGATGCATTAACCCATTCGCCTCTGAACCGCCCGTAACGGCCTGTGCGGATACGCATCCTCTCTACCCCCTGTGACATCATCAGTTTTAACGGTCAAGGACAACTTTGTAGGCTAACTTGTGCAGAGTGAAGAGATCTTTCAAACCATACCAGAATGAGCACAATTCAGTCAAGGCCACCGGAGAAAGAGGCAAAAAACCATGTAACATTGACCTGAAAATCTCCATGAAAATCTTGTTCCATTCCCCACCTACCTTTCCTTTCACCTAATCCTAAGATCCTAAAAGCTTTCCTAAAAACTCTTCCCACCAAAATGAAGCCTACTAAATACGCAGCAAGAGAAAAAAAAATGAGGCAAGAAAAGCGAAAAAAGAGGGGAGGAGAGAAAGCGAAAAGTAAAAGTCAAGACTGCTGTGTCACTTTTAAACCCAAAAACTATCTTGAAATTTGGCTTTCTGCACATGCCCGAACTTCGCAAGTTGATATTTTGCATCTGGATCAGAAGGCCGTGAAGTGTATGACCTGTAAATGACCGACCGGTAAGTTTAAGCTCTTTATAGCAAGACAGTGACTAGAAAACCACTTGACTAGCTACAAAACACGTTTTTCGGCAAAATCTCCAGGAGCAAATGGGTTAAGTTATGTTTCACCTTCATGTCTAGCATGCTCATGACTAGTGTCAAAGAGAAAATGAAGCCTGACTTCTTGCATCAGGAAAAATATTTTTTTTAAACGCAACAGGTCACACTTACTTTTCTCACGCAACAGGTCACACTTCACCTTCATGTTATGTAGCACACTTACCCCTCTTTTGCAAAATTTTCTCTTGACTATAGAGAAAAATTTAATAAACTGACAAAAAGACAAGTAATGACTAAAGCATAATAGACTCCCCTTGTTTGCGAACTGAATCATACAGTATTTTGTATCTGGCCATAAGAATTATCGCTTTTCTTACATGTACTAATGGACATTACGGACACAACATTTCATGACCGCATACTTATTTTATTAGTGTTACAGTTTCTATGGAAACTGTAAACACAAAAAGTAAGAAACATTTAAATTCCTCTTTGTAAAATCCTAAGAAATGAATAGCACTTTGCAAAAGTTCTGCCAAAGGGGTCTCATTTGAATGGTAATACCATGAGGATTTTATCCACAGATTTTAAAGTAAGCATGACAAATATTTTGCCATAATATGGTCTACGAGACAAAGGGATAATTCATTTCTAAATACTTATAAAAGGGAGAGCCCCCTTCGCCGCCTGGAATTCCCAATGCCCCAATGCCCCTACATTAGCTGGGTACAACGACAATCGTCGTTTGTTGGAAAGACCAAGTGTGAAAACCAAGAAAACATTGGGAGACAGAGCTTTCCAGGTAGCTGCTCCTTTCCTATAGAATAAGCTGCCAAGGTCTGCACGCGAAGCAATGAACTTAGAATCTTTTAAGACTTTAATTAAGGCATTTTTTATTTAAGGAATCATTTCAGTTATCTTAGTATATCTATATCTTTATTTGTAATTATCTTTTACTCATTTAATGTAAATATTTTTTATGATTTTGATAGAAAGATTTGTAAAATTTAGTTATTATTTACTATTGTGATGTGCTTTTGAATATTTTATAGAAAAGGCGCAATACAAAAAAAAAATGTTATTGTTATTGTTATTGTACAGATATTTTCTCGAAAAACACATGGTTTATTTTAGACATACAATGGAATTACCAACAAACAGTTGTATACAGTGTACACGTACATGTATGGTGTACAAGGGTGAGCAAATGAAGAATCTACATACGAGTACAACAAACCTAGCCTGAGAAAACAGCTGACATTGTCATGACACCACCACTGGTTTCCCTATAAAATGACATCTGAGAAATGAGTGCAGAAATTCCATACTGATGACACATCCCTACCCAGATCTGGGTTGTGCTTCTGATTGGTCGTGCCACATAGGAAAATAACTTCAATCAATCAGAAGCACCTGATGTGAGTAGTGACACGTCATCAGTATGGAACTTCTGGGCTTGTTTCTCAGACTTCATTTCGCAGGAACACCAATGGTGGAAATGCAAAATGTTGACTGTTTTCCCAGGTTACAACGAACCTGAATGTTTGTGTTGTGTCTCCATTTGTGCAGCATCCTTTTCATCAATGAGCTCTACAAAATTTGAAGGGAAGACTCCAGTTTTGTTGGCCAATTGTCCTTTCCACCAGCCTGCTTCCTCTTCACCCAGAACATTCACGATTTCACCGACTTTTAAAGTCAATTCATCCTTGTCCTGGGCATCATAATCAAATGTTACTCTTGCCTTCTTTCCTGCAACTAAAATGATTATTAATTAATTAAAATAGCGCCCAATGACCAACAAATGCTCTAAAGGCTGGCTTTCACTAGCAATGGAGTCAGAGTTGGAGTTTTAAAGAGCCCTTATGACTTGAATTAGTGAAAATCAAAAATCAAAGTAGTTAGTGGAGTCATTAGCGAGACAGTTGGCTTTTCACAAGTGAGGCAGAGAATTTGAATTCACCCCAGTTGAGAAACAAATCCAACTGGTGGTGAGAGAAACCTGGGAAGCTGGATTGTAAACCCGATCCACTGACCACTCAGTAGGATTGTATGATGCTTTGCGATCTTTTTACAATAGTTGGCAAGATAACCACAAAAACAGGCGGCAAAGACCTAAATCTGTGTGGTTTTTATTAAATATTACTCAACCCTAGTGTTGAATAGGTGGCACATATTCCAATGAAAGCAGCACAATTGTCGACTGCTGCCTCATTTTAACTGGGCTGTAACATATAGTTTAACATGATAGCTTCAGCTCAGTACTATAGAATTTATAATCTTTACCAGTAACCAGAAGTTCATAAGTTTGACACTCCTGTTAGAAGAATTTGGAAGAATTTTTTTTTTCTGAGTTGCTTATATAAACATCATAATCATTCTCAACCAACGTTTCAATTTATAACTGACATCCAAGAAATCACCAGAAGAGATCTGAATCTCGGTGAAAAAGAAACATTTGCAATGCACCAGACCTGCGACTTCTTTACTTGAAACATAAGTCAGCTTAAAGCTTACGGCCGCAGCTTATAGGAAAGTGAAACTACAGAATGACCTTATACGTTTGCAAATATTTAAGGCTTCCACGATCTGAGATCGTGAGTACAGGAGCTGTCAATATTAACAAACGTGTGTATTAAAAGCAACAGGAAATACTTGAGAAGAATCTATGACGCTCTTTATAGTGACTTCTCACGATTTCTGTACAATTATTATTTGGGTAACCTAAAAATAACAACTACGTGAAAATCAATGGCTTGCACATTGTAGCTTGAGTAGTCCGCGGATACGTGAGCCTATGTACATAAAGTTATAATAAACTCATGACTGTAAAGTGAACTTACCATGTTATTTTTACCAAACAAAACCTTAGTCGACCTGAGGATTAAGGAAAAATGCCAACGTGCAAAAGCCGTGAAAATTTCTCACCTGAATCGGTGTTATTATCGGAGGACTCCGCAACTATTTCCTCAACAAAATTACTGGGAAACATCCCTCTTTTTCCGTTCAGTTCTCCCTCGCACCATCCTACATCCGTATCAACTATACTTTTAATCACGTCTCCAACTTCCAGAGAAAGTTCGTCGTCTTGTTCAGCCTTGTAGCTGAAGGTTACGCGAGCTGTGCGACCTAGGAACAAAGAGCCATCTCCGATTCAATTACTCTTCATTGACCGGTTAGAGAACCGCCTCGGTTCATTACGACAACGACATCCTCAAAACAGATTACAAGGCCTAGGGCAAAGCGATACTTACTCATATCAATAAAATAACAGAACAAAGACAACAGCAGCTGAATTAGAGCCGTAAAAGACGCCTACATTTGGAGAGAAACGAACTAAACAATTCCTGTTAACTGCAGAAACATGGAATATTTTTCCAGTGTCACTTGGAGGTGTACTCGGAAGTAATGCCGAAAGACACTATGGGAAATATTTTGTAGCTTAGCATCCGCGCATTAGGCTTCAGTTACCTGGGCAACAGGAGGCAGGGGCGGTGGGGGAGGCGGGGTCTTTTGCTGCTTGCAGTGCGCCTTTTCTCTTATCTCAGCCAGCGCGGTTGCAAACCACGACGTTATGTTAGGCCCAGTTCATACGTCGTGCTTCTGCCGTGCCGAACTTAATTCTTGAATTAAGTTCGACATAAGCACGGCAGAAGCACGACGTCTGAATCAAAGTTTTTAATTTAGTGCGGCAGAACAATTAAGTTCGACAAGGTCTGCCGTGCTACACGACTCTGG
>NC_133201.1:44294041-44331541 GCF_958299795.1 Porites lutea | reverse complement strand
ATTTTCCTCTGTGAGGCTGCCAAGAACCCGCTTTGCGCCGAGCCGGAGTACGGTTCTTTTCCCCTGGTCCAATTAGCCATGATAGACTTCGCATCATTTGCAGGATTACATTTCCAGTTTTGTCCACCAGAATAATTTTTACTTTCCCCAAGTGGCAAGTGATTTCGGCGTCTTCTGCTGGCGTTCAGCTCTTCTCTTTCCTCGCTTCTTAAATCACTAAACGTCCCTGGCTTTGCTCCAACTGTGAAATCGTCCGCATTGATGGAATAAAACTTGCGACTGCGTCCCATTTTCCCCGCCATAACATGAATCATTTGCATCGATTTATTGGTGGGTTTTATATCTGGTAATTTGCAAGCATATGTATTTCGACTATCGTTTTTTGCCACGACATTATCGGCTTCAAGATGGAATTCTCTCATTTTACCTTTTCTCTGTTTATGAAAGTCATCCCGCACGCAAAGCGAGCCTCGGTGGTCTTTGCTGTCCTTTAGTACGTAGCAAGAATCCTTTTCATGTTGGTCTTGGGTTCTGGAATCAGCGCTGGTTCTCAAATCGTGATCCGAGAAACTAATACATAACTCATCAAGAGACAAAAAGGATTCCATTTTCCAGAAAAGTGATCTCTCCCCACGCAGATTTTCCTTGCTTTTTTTTCCGAAGAGAAAAAAAGGTGTTGTATTTCAGTTTTTCACCAAGGGTTAAAGACTGCTAACCTTATCGGACTTTTCCGTCGTCTTCAATCTACATCTCGAACGCCATAATTCAAAACAAACGCTGCAGTTGTATAGTAGACTGGAAAATGCTCAAGCTTAAATACACGATTTTCGCAAGGCGAAAATATTAATTTGCATATAGTGCGCCCGAAGCCTTTCAATCACACACCTGTCGTGCAAACCAATGTGCTCAAGTTTTACTAAGTAAAGAAAAACAAAGAAGTGAAAGATGGTATATTTTAACCCGGCCTTCGGACATACAAAAGCTGTCGCTTTAATATCCTGATTTTCTCTCGCGTAAATAATAAGCAGTGTGGAACTTTTTGAGATTTAAGGCTCTAAGAATGAAACCTCTCTGGGCTTTAATATTTCGCTATTTTAATTTTTGGAGATAATTTAATGATCGATCAGGCTTTTTAAAGAAAAATAAACCCGAATGTTAACCTCTTTAGCAGCGGCAAGAGACCTTATTGCCATGGAGATCAAGATAATTAACTATTCTCAGCCGGCCCTCTAATTAAAAAAAAAAATGAT
This sequence comes from Porites lutea, assembly GCF_958299795.1. Taxonomy (NCBI): domain Eukaryota; kingdom Metazoa; phylum Cnidaria; class Anthozoa; order Scleractinia; family Poritidae; genus Porites; species Porites lutea. Next base: position 44,330,291 of record NC_133201.1, on the reverse strand, counting down.
CCCGCGAAGTTTTGGAAGTTGGGCTTCCATTTGTATAAGAGTATAAATACAAAGGAAGATAGCGGGCAGCTACTTCGAATTGAATAAAATATGCCTATTTAAACAGCAGATCACCTGGGGATGTTTTGGCCGAGCCCAAAAGTAAAATGGCAGATGTCAGTCTTGCACCTGAGGTTCGAAATGAAAATGGCATGCTGATTAGCTTTCACTAATAAAAATGAAGACGGAGCGTAAATCAGTCAGAAATTAATAATAATTTTATGAGGACTCTAAAAATAAAATTAACTGTGGGTCGGCACTCGTCTCTTTGCACGCAGCTGCAAAATTTGAGATTTTTCGTGTGTGCTTCCGAAAACTCTAAACTGAAATCGCGAGGTTGGCAATTTTTCGCGTTCATTGTACAATTTGCGACTTCTGCAAGGTTGAGGAACTTTCGTGTACATTCCCATTTTCCCGCTTTTTTCTCGCTCTAAGTCACAAAATTCGGGAGAATTGCAATAAATTGCAAGGTCGACGATTTTATGAGATATTTGCAATTTTCGCATTTCTTTGTCAAGTTGTTGAGTGAGTCAAAAGCCATGCAATTGCGGATTTTACAAAATTTGCGAGAATTGAAAAAAAAAGGATTTTTTCGTTACCTGCCATTTTTCGCAGTTCTTTGTCATGTTGATGATCGAGTCGAAAACCAGTTGCAGATTTAAGACCATTTAAAAAAAACTGAATTACGAAAAATTTTAACGTTGATTGGGTGGGGCCCTCTCAACCTTCTCTTTCATTGCTTTACACTGACACAACTAATTTTCGACTTTTTGCAAATTTTCCAATTTTTTTTCAAAATTTTTCCAATTGTCGTTTTTTTCAGGTGTGTTTAATGTATGTTTGCTGAGTGATCAGTCACAACTAAAGCGAGTCAAATGTCTAACCTTTAAAATGATTCTATAGATAACCTCAATCACGCATAGAGAACTTAGCAGGTTTGTAACTTGGTTTTGCAAATTAGACATATGTAAACCTAGTAGGGCAAGAAAATACAAACAGCAGAAATAAACATGCTAGTAAAAATTCATTTTATGGAAAACTTAACGCTTTGCATGACTGTTGTTTAAACATACTTTGTCAAAGTATAGTTCAGGCACCTGCTTATTGACACTCCGTTGTTACGGACAGTTTTCACGGCAAAAGCCCATACTGTGCAGGCAATCTAGGGTCAAAAATTAGCTTTTGGTTCGCCGAAAGGAGTACACCCCTTTAGAATCACGTTCACGGCAAAAGGCAAACGCTAGATTCAACTGAGTCGAAATTTTCTTAAATAAAGAGATGAGCAGGTGAAAACTGTCCAAAATAATTTTTTGTGGATGAACCTGAAATGAAACTACTTATTCTTTTGTGGATAAAATAAATAGTGGATGACAGGTTATAAGTAAATAAGCTTTTCTCCGTTCTTAAGTAGTGTCAAATGATGGAATACGTGGACGACACCAAGTTCCTTTTATCACTTCCTCCTCACGACGTGAGTGAGGCGGTGGTTGCGCTTAACAGTCACCTCATGTAAGCTTCAAGGTGGTGTCGTGCAGCCTCGTCCCCAAGGCTTTTCCCTCAAAAAATGGGTGGGGCCGAAAAAGGCCCTGGCATCGGCTGGTCACGTGTCTCCTCGCACACCCTCAAATCCTGGGTATAATAAATTAGAGCCATGTGAAAAGCTAAAATTATGCGTAACCTCACAGCGCGCGATCTTGGGCGACCTATTATATCTTTTGATTAACGAAAAGTTTTACAAGGTTTTGTTTTTGTCACAGATACTGGCTAAGGTAATTTTTTGCTTTCTTCCGATTTCTATGAAGGGGACAGCGAGAAACATTTGTAAAACTTCTGTTTATAGAGCGGTATAAATGACAAACAAGCTATCTTACGTGCATAAGTGTTGTACTGGAAAAGTCCGCTGTCTCGACTCTTCTGACATTTTGTTTCATTTCTTGCGAAGTGGACCGCCGTACACAGCCTAGTTCTATATCATAGCGACACGCGCTGGTTTAGACTTATCCTTTATGGACTGTATGACCCGTATTTTTTAAAAAAATCATTGCATGTCATTGACCTCTGCGATCAAACGACTGGCAACAAGGAAAGACTTGGTTGCATTTAAAATCGACAGAGCTGTAGTCGATTCCAATCGATCAGTCAGTCTTCTCTTTAATATAAGGAAAATCCTTTGTACTTATCCTCGGAAGAGAAAAGATATATTAAAGAGTTCTTCAAATGTTTCAGATCGGCGACCTGTCATCGTTCCTGGCTGGAGGGCTGACTTGCATCCGGCGCGGAGATTTGTTTGTTTCATGGTCGGGTTGTAGAGAAGACCAGACTTCATAAAGCATTTTGATGAACAATTCTATTTCAGTAAAGTTCAATTTGTTTAAATTCTCTGCAGATCTGGAGGCAAAGGCCCGGATTTTTGTTTGACATTGGAAAAAATCACTTTCCGCTTGATCGTACAGTAATTCCACAGTCACGATGAAGTTTAGTTGAAGTACTAGTCGATAACAGTGGGACATAACAGCTTGTCTCAACGCGGAAGCATTTGATATATTTCGTACGTGACAACGTCGAGCCGGTACCAGCGGTACGCCCTTTCATAAACTTCTAGCATTTGAATAATGCGCAATTAAATGGATTTTAAGCTTTTGAATCGCACACACGCGAAAATATTGACAGATTTCGCGATGATATTATTTTCGATTGTTACTCCCTTCTGTCAGCCCAAATTAGCGGGTTGCATATAAATTAGCTTCTCAGGAATATTTAGGCTGCACACGTGACCAGCCGATGCCAGGGCCTTTTCCCGCCCCACCCATTTTTTGAGGGAAAAGCACTGGGGACGAGGTTGGGTGTCGTGCGAACTCGCTTCTAATAAATCCTGATAAAGTCAAACTATTGTTAGTGAGCGTACCTAACCTGACAAGAGCTTTGTCACTACCCCCTGTCTACCTTTCAGGAAAACTAATTTATCCCTCACGATCGGTTGTCAAGGACGTTGGGCTGTGGATAAACTCTAACTTCCCTTATGATAATGATGAGCCTATTCTTAGTTGTCTTCAGGCTGCCTCTACAAATTAATCTGCATTTCGACGTATTTGTAACTTGCTCGATAGAAAGACACTGATCCTAGCCATTAATTCTTTTGTGTTCACCAGGGTTTTTCATTGTTCAACACTAGAGTGGAATAACACTTCTTAGAAAAACACTCGTAAACTGCAGCTTATTCAAAACTTTGCCTGATTGTTTTAGAGCTTAGGGAGTTTGATCACATTTCAGAGAGGCGTAAGTCAATTGGATGGCTCAACGTCTACAACAAACTCTTTCTTAACGATGTGGTCATGGTTCATAAATGTATAAATAATTTAGCAGCACCTTATCTATCCAATTTATTCAAACCCAGATTTAGCGTCAGCAAATGGTCTACTAGAAAGTCTGGACTCTGCAGTCTAAAAATCTAATTCGAAAGTTCGAGCGTGTCTACAAAGTATATTCTGTACCTGCGCTTGTTTGAGGGCGCGTGACCGATCTATCTCCAGACCGTACTCAAGTATTACGTGCGGTTTTTTCACAAAATTTAACCCAACAACATTTGAAGAGATAAAATGTATGGCGGGCCACTTTTTTTCTATTCAAAATAAAAATCTTCGCATTCAAAATGATCAGAAACTGATAACTGACTTTTCGATCTATGAATGCCTCCACTTGACTGGACCGGAAGTTAACTTTGCGATTGACGTCTGAGAGTTTCTTGAGCTTTTCTGCTTAGTTCAGAGATTGTTTCAAGTTCGATTGCATATATATCCAGATGTTGCCTTGCTGTTTGCGTTTTAACTGGAATGGTCATCGTGGCATGTTACCTTGCGCGGCATTGCGTGGTAAACTGGTCCATTCAACTGGAGGCACTGATTGTACGAGAGCAGCTGTGGAGTTCGACCCTTGTCACTATTCATTACCGTTAATTCAAATTGTTAATAAATTAATAACCAACATTATTATTCATTCAAAATATTTCCCAGATTCTGATTGGCTAAAAGCACATGTTTAATTCACCATAACCAGTTACTGATGACCCAATTTGGAAGAATTTTATGTTTAACGAGGAAATGACGTCAAAAATGCAGAGTTCGTGCAGCTTAAGGCACCGTTAACCGAGAAGACCTGGGGACGAGGTTGAGTTGTTTTGGTTGCGGAAACAAAATTGGCGGTCATTTCACTCGTTTCAAAAGTAAGAACTAGGCGAAAAAATAGCTAAAAACATGGCAAGAACAGCAAGAAGACAACTCGAAGGGCGACATCTGCTATTTGGAGAATATTTGCGGAGCTGGACAAACCTAAACGTGCACTATCGAAGATGAACTTAACATCGATGAATCGATGGAGGTAAGCATGTTTTAGCCATGTTTTTAAACTAGGAATTATTTTGAATGAATAATGAAACAATTATTGAATTCGGCTTTCGTATCATATGAAGAATTATGGAGATCTCGGAGGGTGTTATCCGTCAAGGCTGTAACACCCTCCTTGATCTCCATAATTCTTCGTAAGATACTCAGCCTCATTCATTAATTGTTAGGTAAAACGCGAGACGATAATAACAGCCGCGTGAAACCACAGTGAAATGCGAGACAAACCACATAAAATAAAGCATTGCATCGTAGAAAAACTTCCATTTCACTTTACTCAGCAGCAGATTCAAGAACAGGACAGGTAAGATTTTAAATCACATTTAATTTCCATGTACAGTTTACAAATAAAAGTGTGGGTTCCCTGTGTGATAAGAGGGGAAAAAAACTGCAATATATTACAAAAAAATATACCAAAATATATCAATTTTTTGTCTACAAACTGTAGGTCAAACAACAAAATCGCAATAATGTATATAAATACATTAGGTATCAATGAAAAAATATAATATGTATACATTTTCGCACAGCTAATCGACAGCATTGCCTCGTGAAGACGAGAAGAAAGCGGTTTGAAACGGCGCAAACACTAGAGAAGTGAAGGATTGCGTTCACGGCATACGGCGAAAAGCAGAAATGGCCATAGGATAACTTATGTATCGGGCAACAATTAAAAAAATAAATAACTTGCATACATTGCCGCGGCGAGTGAAAGCTCCCCTTCATGTTGAATGAGGCAAACGCGGCGAGTAAGCTTAAGGTGATTCCCTAGTAAAAGAACCTAACATAGATTGTAAATGAAACTTGGTACACTGATGTAACAAGTCAAGAAGATGATAAAAAAGTAATAAAAAGTGGGGGTCACCGTGCTCGTTTTGACGTCACAATGCTGACAAATACGGCTATTTTGGACCCTTTGACAAAAACCGCGCGTAGCCCAAAACTAGACAAAAAGGAAAGATTTTTTCAATGATGTATGTGGTATCGCACAGAATTTGACTTTAATGTATTGTTTATCCACTTACGTACCATAAAAATGCCTTTTAATGCCCTCGTTTTTACTTTACGCTCCAAAGTAAAATTAAATTGGACACGCGCTATTCGACACGTGATAGCTCAATCCGTACAATTTAGTAAAATTGTCAAAAAAACTGAACATAGATTTGTGCCAATTTTTTTCTCACCGAAAGGAAGCACTGTCCTTATTAAAATCATGAAAGAAAAAATGGAGGTCACCGTACTCGTTTTTGCGGTAGAGCTGCAGAAAGTGGGCACCAAATGCATTTTCCTTAATTTTTGAGAGAGGGCTGGGGCGAGTTTCAAAATAGAATGTATGTGAAAGGGGGAAGAAAGTATTAAAAAATCCGTTTTTACAGAATTAACATCGAGATATCACATTTAGGACACAATGTGATAAAGAAAGCGTTTAAATGAAAATCAAAGTGAGTAAGCACAAATTAAACATCCACTATCGAGGTTCTCCGTGAGGAAGTCGAACTCAGCCACACGCGTACTGCTTACGTTATGCACATTCCCACCACATTGAGCCTCACCTCGGCAAGAAACAACCGCAAGCAAAAATTGCAATAGCGTTTCTCTTCGGTCAACTTCATTTTAATAATGTTACTTAACATGCTCTTTTTTACGGCATCTTGTTATGCGCAGTAAGAGATGCGCAATGCAAAACCAGGGAATCACCTTAAGTGAGAAGAGGTCTTTTTCGGCTTTTGTTACACACGCCGAGAAAAAAGCTCTTTTCTTCACTTTTCGAATGGAGGTGAGCGACAGCCGAAGGCTAATGGTCATGTGATCGTCCCTGCTGTCGATTGCCGTGCAAGCTTTTCGTGACTATCGTGAGAAAACAAGAAAATAGAGACCTTTAGATTCTAGGACGAGAACGACTACATGGGTGTGCCACCTAAAGTGCAGCCTATGTTTGTTAGCTCTACCTAAAGAATCACTGGGTTACACTGCGCTCACGGACGTTTGCCTTGCGCTCTCTTCTAAGACAAAAAAGCTTTAGTCTGTTTGGCCTAAAATCAAGCTTTGTTTCCCCTAAAAATTTGACACCATACTGGGCCCCGAAAGACGTGTGAAAAGTTCCTCCATAACAGAAGGGTGTTTTGCTAGAGTTAACAAACGTTTTGCTTACATGAGTTTCAAAATAAAGGTGCAAAAACTAATCAGCATAATTATAGCACACAAACATTGTCATCAAACTCCTGGCCTGTAGCCTGAACAAGCCAAGCAAATATAAATAAAGCATATATACCTAATTGCAAAAACGTTGTCATAGAAAAATGAAAAAAAGGAAAAAGCCAAATAGGAATTTATTTGGGTGGTAAGCCTAATGAATTCATTGCCAGCGTCCGCACATGGATGTCGTATTTGCCTGTTGAAATTTACTATTGTTTTAAAGCTGAAAGACAATAAAACTGAAAATTCCAGCGGGGAAATGCAACCGCTGCAAATGAATCTACCATGAGAATGTGGCTTAATTAGCCTATTTAATTCCTATTTGGCTTTTCCCTTTTGTCATTTTTATTGCAATTAGGTGTAACGAGAAATATTCGTCAAATGGTCTCGTTAAGTAAATTATATACTTCACTTTGCGAAAGAAATTTATCGCTTGTATTCGTGTTACGCATCGAAAAAGCATCGTTATTCCCCCATGACACGGTTCCACGTGCCACACAAATCTGTGTAAAGCCCTTCCGACTTAGCACACTGTCCCATTCGGCCATTTTGTTTATTGGAAGTTCCCTTCATCCCCAGGCTCTCATTCTACTGAAAATCGCACCTGCCGCAAGGACTTATGGGTTGCATTTGTGTTCTGAGGAATGTTTTATTAGTCTCGTATTTCGAATCCTTTTCCCTTTGTCTTTAAAACGGGCATCTTCCATATACGTGCTAAGAAGCTGTTTTATTAAAAGGCCAGGAATAAAATATATAAAACATTTAAGAGCGGCTGTCTGTAAATATCGAGAATTTGCCGTCAAAGCTGAAATTTCGAAATACTTCATTTTCAGTGAGGAAAAACCCTTTGGTGAAATATTTTCGAAAATCACAATCAAAGTTTCCAAAGGATTTTCTTTTTCGAGAAAACCGCTAAAAAGTGAAATGCTGCCCCACGTCATATAGTCACCGGTCTAAAACCTTTGAATTTTACTATTTTCAAAGCCCTCGGGAAGAAAGGCGTTTGAAGGAAACAAGTTCATCTTTGGCAGGTAAGTAAGGCATCCCAGTTACAATACTATTTGGTAAAAATATTGCAAGATAACGTATTTTTTACTCGGTTAAATATCGCCCGAAGATTCCTATCTTCAGCACTTTCATAAAAAATGAAATTTGGCCAAACTTTAAAGGAAAAAATCACGGCTTGGTACATGAAAATTTTAGAAGAATCATTATACCTCAGAAAAGTCCTACTGTTGTAGTATAACATATGAAAAATCCAGCTTGGGCAAGTAAAAAGCAACCCGTCGAGAGAGGTAAACGCGAAGTTCAGTATTCAGGTTTAAGCCCCCCGGTCAATTGTTTTATGCGGAGACAGGTCGTGCTGGAGGCACGCTTTTTTCTATTTTAAATTACATACTTTAAATCATATGCTTCAGTAACTGCATGTTCTACTGTCGAAAGTACAGTTACAATACAGTTACCATAAAAATTATCAAATTGATCAATGATAGGCTTTCCAAGTAAAACCTAAGATTTAACTGCTGAATAAAAAAGATATCCGCTGCTCTCAGTGTTTAGTAACAACAGACGTAGCTTGGAACCCCCGGGAAAAAAAATCGAAAAGAAACCCCCACTCCCCCCGTCGGAAATTGCCTCCGTTTGGACCCCCCATTCCCCTCAGCAATTCAGTTTCCTATCGTGCTTTCGTGGGGAAGGTATGGATGTTTTCTGGAACTATACAATGCACATAGGCGATAGCAAATTATGTTGTTTCCATTCTCCGCCCCCAGTGTCTACGCTTCAGACCTGACTGACTACTTCCCGCCCTGCTGGTCATGCGCAGAAGAGCCGGTACCGAGATTTTGCGGTGTCGAGCAGCCTCAACATTTTAAGAACAAAAACTGTTCAAGATTGTAAAACAGCTTAAATAGGTCCAAGCTCTACACCACATACAGCATCCCGCGCGGGTCAGTCACAACACCGATCAACATCAAGGTCACAACAGCTGCTGTTTCAGACGATAGCTGAAAAAATTCAGCTGCTTTTAAATGTCAGTATAACTATCATGCCAAGTTGGCAGCCCTGTTTTCAACGTTCACGTTCCCAGTGCCTAAACATATTTAATACAGTCGTTATATAATCATCATGTAAGTACGAGTTTCAGAAAACAATTACAATAAAAAAACATATATGTATAAGCCGTTTTGAAATATTGATCTGCGTTGCATTGCCTGGTCACGGCTGTGCCACTCGAAACTCGTACGATTTCGAAAAAAATCTAAAATCTTCAAAAGAACCCGACTAAAAAAATTACAAATGACATGCCTTACTACTATGTAAGTGCCTACCTTTTACCTTATCTCCCTCATAAGTACAAACACCTAACAACTGATCAAAGTTATATTCTCCACAGAAAAAACCTGATTAAATATCTTAACAAGGAATACCTAATAACTAACGTAAGTATTAACTCTTTACTACAATTACCTGACTTCTACGGACACTGTACTTCTCCATACAAATTCTAGAATCTGTTCCTAAGTCATAAGTAAATTGCATTGCTTCCCTGCAACAACTAAGAGCTAAGTAAGCCCTCGCGAATAAGGTCACCTTTTTCAGGCCCTTACAACCGGAATTACTTAAACCTACTTTCACGTCCTAAAATTCAGCAAAAAAAGGGTCCTACTTTTCCAACTTTTTCCACAGGAAGTTCTTAAAAACTGCGAGTTTTCAATCATATTGCATACCGTTCTTTTTACAGTTAAGAAGTTGGATCGAAGTCTTTCAGTTCATCGATTATCTCCTGCATTGTTGGTCTCGCCCCAGGCTCTCTCTGCAGGCATCGCCGCACCAGGCCACGAAACACACCGTTCTTTACAAGCACGACTTGTTCGTTACGCCTTCGAGGATCTGGAAGTTGTCGGATGAACATTTCGCAAAGAAGAGCACCAAAGCTGTACACATCAACCTAACAACAATAAAACATAATTTGAGGAATTCAATATTGTTAAAAAAAATGCACTTTATTTGAGTGTCAATGTATTTAGCACGAAAGTACTAATTGGGGACACTATTTTAACGTCTCCAACTGGAGACAAGACCGCCATTTCACGTGGTCATCCAAGACACGCCAACGTCTAGCCGCTTACAGTGCAAAGGGAGTACCTTCATTTCTCATTTACTTTAAGACCCTGAGTATTGGTAAGGGATTCAACGAGTTAACGGAAGTGTGTTTCGAATTTCCTTTCAATATGATTGGCGAACTGGCAACGGCTTCTTTAACAGGCCAATCATGGCGCGTTCTAAAATCCTCGTATGTTTTGCAAATGTTTCTTGCCGGGGTTTGGTTACGTTACGTCTGCAACGCAGGCTACGTTTTCATTGCAGGGACATTATTCGGGGCAGTTGTTTATCACAGCCGAACTGAGTTTGCCGAGACAAGCAGGAAAATTACAGTTGCCGATAAACACTGAGTTCCATTTGGAGGTACAAAAGCTCTTTAATATGAGAACCTATGAGCGGAATTTAGAGCAAAAATAGCGATTATACGGGGACTGTACGCAGCCAGAAAAAAAACCCTTTTAAAACAACATTTTTCTAACCTTTATCAAAAGTTATTATATGCCTGTTTAAACAATGAGCTAAATATACGCTGTAGTGGAAAAATCACTGCCAAAAATGACAGATATTTGACTAATTTTGAACAGGTATACATGTATCTTATAAAACGAGAAATTCAACAGCACACTTTGCAATAAAATTGTCCGTTGCATAACTCAAGAGGCTGAACAGACACAGTTTTCTACTCCGCTTGAAAAAAAAAACTGACAACAAAACATAACTTTACACAGTGCCATTATAAAGCCAAAAAACTCACGCGGCTGCTTCTTCCGTAAGCCCCGACGATAACAGTGGAAAGAGGATACCACAACCGATAAGATGTATGGAAAGAAGCTTGGGTAAGGGCCACTTATTAAATAATTATGACAATGTTAACAGCCTTGAACAGTGACTAAAACGTACCTTGACTGTTTGGCTTGATGTAAGTGCTTCAGGTGCACTGTAAATCATAGCTCCAGGAGCCACTGTCATGGTCTGCTGTATGACATTAGCAGTGCCATAATCCGACACTTTGCCTCTCCATTGTTCACCTTGTCGCCATAGCAACACATTAGCACTGCTGATGTCACGATGAATGATAGGCTCTGGTTTCTTCTTATGAAGGTAGTTCAGAGCAAGTGCTACATCCGGAGAAATGACGGCTATTTCTATCTCGGAGAGTTGCCGCTGGTCCAACAAAGTGCGCAGACTTTTCTCCATCAGCTCGGTCACAAACAGAGGGTTTCCCTCATCACTGGTGGCGCCGATAAACTGTAGTAAGTGAGGGTGGCGGCATTTAGAAGCGATGTTCATTTCTCTTTCAAACAGATTTATGTTATGAGGAGAAAGAATCAACTCATGGATTTGTTTCACTGCTACAGTACAGCCACAATACGTTCCCTCATTGACACTTCCCCATCCTCCCCTCCCAAGGCATTTCTCTGTGATTTGAATTTCGTCCCGGGGAATAACCCAGTCACGTGTTTCTTGGCTGCGCAATTCACTTATTGTTTGCTGAGCTGTTGAAAGACTTAACTGTAGTTCAGAAACTTGTCCTCGGCAATTTCTCAACTGCTGTCTTGTCTCCCTCAATTGCATCTGTGAATTTTCTTCAAGTTGCTGAAACTCCCTTAGCTGCCTTTCAGAATTTTGTTCCTGTTCTTGAACCACTCTGAGTTGCCGCTGCAAATTTTGTTCACGTTGCCGCGATTCCGTAAGCTGCCTTTCAGAGCTTTGTTCCCTTTCCTGAAGCTCTCTGAGTTGCCGCTGTAAATTTTGTTCACGTTGCCGCGACTCCGTAAGCTGCCTTTGAGAGCTTTGTTCCCGTTCCTGAAGCTCTCTGAACTGTCTTTGTAAATTCTCTCCTCGTTGCTGCCCATCTCTTAACTGCCCCTGGAAGTTTTCTTCACGTTGCTGAAAATCCCTCAACTGTCCGGTTTCCAATTCAGAGGTCCGCCTTGTCGAGTTTGCTTCGCGTAGGTCTACTTTTAGGTCTTGTATTTTTTCTGAAAAGATAATTAAAAAAAGATACAAAGCAATCAAAATCACTTGAGTAAAATGGGAAAACAGACTACGTTTTACCAGGAGCATATGGTTTTAACTAAAAAAAACCCTTGACTTAACATAAAATGCACTGAATTTCTTCTCTTGAAACTGAGTGACAACTGCGCATAAACGAAATATTGATATGAATAAAATGAAATTTAGAATCTATTATAGTTTCTTTCGCCCAATTGTCACTTAACATTGCTTGTTTGTACAACGTCTTCAGCTTGCAAAGCTGAGTGCCAATCGTATGGAAGCTGATTTTTGTTCCGCCCACGCCTTTTTTTGTTATTTTCCAATGAAAGACAGGTTGTTAGTCGGGAAGGTGCGAAGAGACGAAGATTATGGCGCCAATTAACGCGAAATTTGAAAACATCTGAAGTAACATGAACTCGTAATGTAAAAACCCGATAATAATATGATAAAAGTTATATGCACTGGAAAGGTGTCTAAGAGAAACCTTTTTCTGTTGCATTCTTTATTGCAAATCGTGAATATATATCCTATCCTGCGGTGAAGCTGGACATTTCACTCTAGGGGAGGGGTAGGTGGGCATTTTCCCAGAGACGTATAATGATCCGATAAATCTTAGAAAAAACTTTGTAATCCATGACTATATACGGGCCGTGTTTTGACCAAAATCTAAAGCCATGAAATGTCACGTTAACTATCAGTACAAGCATGTAGGAACCAGCGTGATATACCGTATAAAAAAATGCCGCAGTGTTTCATAATTTTTAAGATAGAATTGTAATAGTCTGAATGGTGTAGACTAGCCCTTGCCACAAGTTGCTCGGCAACTTTTTGGCACCTTTTGGAGCAACTTTTAGTTTTTGGGGTAACTTGATTAAATTTTAAGCAACATAAGGCAATTAAACAGCCCTATGATACTGTTTACGCCTTGTTATATATCCTTATAAGAACATTTCAGTTCTTTAATGTTATAATTATAGATATCATTTAACAACGTGCAAATCGAAATTTGTGCCCCATCCCCCACCCCTCAGCCACCTAACACCCACCTCTGCTTCTCAGTTAAACTACCCACAGGTTTGAGGTCAGCCGTTCGTGCCTTTTTCATAATGATGGCAAACATTGAATCTTCGGTTAGTTTAGAGGAAGAAAATTCTAACTCTCTAACTCTGGCTACTATCAGCGAAGCCAAAAACGCTTGATTCAAATCTAAGTAAGCTAGAAAACCAAAGAGAGCAAAGATATTGATCTCATGAAGGAATTTCGACTCACAGCGTTCTTTTTCACACGATACTGACTGATTTATGCGACCAATACGAATTTTTTTCCTTTATTGTAACTATTTGGTGATATATAATTGTCATGACCTATTTCTCGGCAATCACGTGTAAAGTAAAATCACTTAATTAAGTACTCTTATTGCGCAGGAAAACGAAAGACATTCCACAGTTGTACGTTTGAATGTCACCTGTAGCAGTTGTGTTTACAAACAGGGCAAAGAAGGAAGTAGTTTTAAATTGCATTATTGTAATTAACTAGCGGCGTTTGTCTTAAAAACGCGAAAATGGCTGTCACTCATGTCATTTTGATTTTATCGAAATTTTGAAGCAACTTGTGGTTAGGGCCAGTGTAGACTACCAATTGTACCGAGTTTTTTGGTAATCCTCGAATAAACGCCGCATTCCTCTGGTTGTGTGCGGCGATTATTCGAGAACAGCGTTATTTGAACGTTTATTCCAGGGCAGCGTTTACATGTAATCGACTAAACACAGTACGCCTATTGAAAGAACAGGTATAGAAGGGGTAAAAAATAGTTTTTGTTAGATCCATCTCGTTTGGTAAGTTTAATTGCTCGATTATTTACCCTTACGAAAGTGTGCAAAGAAATATTCAAAGATTTTCGATTCAACAAAGCGCAATAATTTTTGCATCGAACACCTTGATATGGCGGCTCTCGTGACAATCCTTAAAAAGGAGGCTTACACGCTCACGCTTGTCAGGTTTTCTTTTTTTACAGCTTTATTTGTAACATTTTGCTTTGTAACATTTCGCGCAAAAGAAGTTATTACGTTTTGCGCTAAAAATTTGTTACACTTTGCGTTATGTAATTCCTACATTTTGTTCAGAAAGCTGTTTTAAAATGCTTAATAATATACACGAAAAACTTACTCAATTCTGATTGGCTGAGAAAGGAATGCAATATGTGTAACACGAGTGCAAATTACAAATGCTTTCTGATTGGCTGAAAACACAAAAGAAACCAAGAAGAACCAATCAGATTAGAGCTGTTTTAACAACAAAGATTAAAGAAAATGGCCATGTTTTTCAGCAGACGACGACGGGATTTACTTTTGTAAGCAAAACAACAATAGAAACTTTTAAAAAATATTCTAAAAACCCGAACACAGTAAAAAGTACGTCTTTCTGGCTAAATGTATTGAAAATGCGTTGCTAAGAGAAAAATGCTGTCAACAAAATCGAGCAAAATGGGCCAGAGAAACTAAAAAACAAGCTTCTTATAACAGACCACGCTAAAGTAAGAAAATAAAGAACAAAAACGGTTGCAACCACACGCAAACCATGACAGCTACACTCTTCAGGCACTTAAATGAACAAGGATACAATTCCATGATAACAACAGGAATTTCAACCTCTTTGAGTCTTTTGTGGAGCGAAGACCTCTATTAAAACATCCATGCGATGGTCTGTTTTTTTTTTCCACCTCAGTAGCAAACGAAACCGAAAATTTAAACATCTGGTCCAAACTAAACCAATGGGCGAAAATACCATAACTCACATAATGAAAGTATCCGTAGCTGGTACTAGCCTTAAAGAAAGTGAGAAAAAAGTTTACGAATCATTGTGCAAGAAAAACAACAGTCAGGAAGCTGAAGAAAGCAAAGATTGTAGGTTCAGAACATATCGTCAATGTCACAGGCCAAAGAGGTATAAATTTCCTTAACGACTACGATGAAGCCGACGAAAAAGAGCTACGATGACTCTTGCAGTAGGCCAAATGAAATAATGAAAACTCCAGCGCTGAGAAAAAGCAAATATTATATTAATACTGGCAGTTTCCGACATCACAACAACTGTGGCTCCACTCAACCATCGATAGCAGCGTCGAAAGAAAACAAATTAGTAGTATATAGGGCCTACGAGGGGAGTAACCAATCAGAGCGCGAGAAAGACAATAGGGGTATTGTTTTAGAGGGTCACGTCACTCATTAGCATAGGATACGTCATTAATTTGTTCACGTGACCCAAATGGACCAATCAGAAAGCAGCCAAGGATTGGCCTGTGTGAACTCCACGCCCTTCGCAGTCGAGGTGACAGAGTTAGTTTATGCGTGCGAGAACCTCAAACTGCGCCCCAGTCCCCTCGCATGGGTGGCAATTTATCAAAAAAAAAACATCGTGTTGGATAGATCCTCGAACGGAGGCAGCTACCCCCAAAGCGTCCCAGATCCCTCGCATGGGGAGGGAGGAGTGATGACGTCACCGGAAGTAACAAAGCAGCGCGGCCGGAAGTCAATATAAACACACTGTATTTAGGTCAAAATCATGTTTTTTTGCTTAATTTGATCCCGAACGGTACCTATTTACAGTCGGGACATAAGCGACGTCCTAATGACGTCACGCCCTTGAGTTTGATACATGAAGACAAGAAAAGGTGTTTGCATTTTGGCTGAATGGGTCATGAGCGTAGAATGAGGCCATGGAATGAATGATTGAAGCCTGTCATGGACCATGGTTTTGTCAGGCTGTGATTGACATCAAATAAAGTGACTAAAAAGAAAAAATGGAATAGAGTAAATGTGGTTGCTTAGAGCCAAGAAGCAAACTGAATGACAAAAATGCGACCGTTGCAGCGGATGAGGCAGTGGTTTAGTATCCAATGAGTGACTAAAAGAAAAAATAAAATGGACTTCATTACGATCGGGACATAAGCAACGTCCTAGTGACGTCGCGTCCTTGAAAAGGTTCGTATGTTGACATAAAAAAGATATAATAAAGTCCATTCCTGGCAAAAGTTAAAATTTGCAGTTATCCAATGAGTGGCTGTGAAACAAATGAAAAACGAAGCTAATCAAGGTCTGAAAATACGTAATAAGCTGGTCCATCCGTGGTGGTTGACAATAGTGAGTTTGCCAGGGATGGGCCAGCCTTGAAAAATCATAACTCTCTCGAGTATCCAATGGGTATCTATTGAATGAAAAAACATATTTTGGGTGTGAAAAGACGACCAATAAGGGGTGGCGCCACCATCCAACCTCCCCCTTCTGGGTGTTACAAAATATCTAACTCGAAACCTATACTGTCCCAAAAGTCGCAGCCCCCACAGGGTTCACAGAGCGTGGAAACATGGCGCACATGAATCCAGCGTATCTTGCACACTGAATACAATCCATTAATACAGCGCCTTTTCTACAAGATTCAAAGGCGCTGTTTACAAAAAATTAGATAGAACTAAAAGGTAAAAATAATCACAAGAAATTGACATTAAAACTAGACGCTAACTACAAAATAGATAAATGTACAAAATAGATAAAAAATCAGATGACAAATAAAAACATCACGATTCATAAGCTCGCATAAAAAGAAATGCTTTAAGTTTGCGTTTAAAATCATCAATTGAGTTTGCAAATTTAATATCCTCAGGTAAGTTATTCCAAAGTTCCGGAGCAGCAACAGAAAAAGCTCGTTTACCATACGAACTGAGATTAAAATAGGGTTTAACTAATAAATTTCTATTAGAGGATCTAAGATTGCGGCTGGGTGTATACAATTGAAGGAGTTCCTGTATATAGATTGGAGCTCGATCATGTAGTACTTTGTAAGTAATTAACATAATTTTAAATTCAATACGAAAGGAGACAGGGAGCCAGTGAAGATCCCTCAGGACTGGAGTAATATGGCAAAATCTTGGACACTGGTTGACAAGGCGAGCGGCAGAATTTTGAACATGTTGAAGCTTCCGAATAAGATAGGATGGTAGGCCGTACAATAAAGAATCACAATAATCAAGTTTAGAAACTACGAAGGCATGAATAATGATCTTTGCAGCATCATAAGTAAGATATTTGCGTATGAAACCAATGTTACGAAGATGGAAAAAGGACGATTGACAGACTGCATTGACATGAGGTACCATACAAAAGGACTGATCAAAGATAACTCCAATATTGCGTGCACTGGGGGAACAGGATACAGTTTCATCACATATATCAACAGAAGATAGTGGTGGCCGAGGTCAATAGGAAGAGGATATTACGAGAACCTCGGACTTGTCTTTATTTAATTTCAGCTTGTTGGAAAGCACCCATGCGTCCATGTCCCGAACACAGTTTACCAATTTGGCGTTACTCAGATTCATATCAGAAACAGACGACGTCCTGAACGTAATATATAGCTGAGTGTCATCAGCATAAAAGTGATAGAACATTTGATGACGTCGAGCAATCTCGCCAAGAGGGGATGTGTACATTGAATATAACAACGGGCCAAGAACGGATCCCTGCGGTACACCAAACTCAAGAACATGAGAAGCAGAGCACGCACCATTAACCTGCACAAACTGTGTACGATAAGAAAGATATGATCGAAACCATTCCAATACAGTTCCAGTAATTCCAAAGCGATTGGACAGTCGGGAAAGGAGGATACCATGATCAACAGTATCGAACATTTTGGGACCCAAAAACGTGCCGCCCAATTCAATCGACATCGTCGAGGACAACCACAAAGGTGGATGGGCCAAAGGACTGTTCGACTAAAGTCGAGATCGGGGAACACCAATACAAACCAAGAAAAAAAGGGTATGAGGGAAGGAATGGACCCCAGGCCTGGCAACAAAAAAGCGATATGAGTTACCAGCCATTTTGCGGCGATGCACTTCGTGATCCAGGTTACGGGCAATCGGATGATCCCAGGGCAGTGTGCGGGATAGACGGGTCAACTCATCTGTGCTGCTCCGCCGGAACAGGGCGCTCACACGGGGCTTTCTGAGTGGTAGGTGCCAGACCGCTTGCAGCAAGTCAAACAGGACCGTGAGGAGTACAGCGTACAACACGAGCGCTTCGAGAGAATTCACCATACTGATCGTCTGGACTGAACAGAGCGGAATGAGGAAAAGACTAGGAGCGTCACGTGTTTTAGAGAATCCTCCTAAGAACTTAATTGGTGGAGAGGCATCACGTGGGCATGACGTGGACAAAAGGACATTCTAGGGGGTACCCCCCACGGGTACACTTTTTTGTCTATGGACCAAGGGCCTGGCGCAAGGAGGGGATTGGTCCAGGATGGGGATTAATAAGGCGGAGCGCAGCGGAGAGGTCGCTTTTACGCTTGACGCTGTCATCATGAACTGCAGAGGGTTGGTGGATCCAAAAGACAAGCCGTTTGGCAGAGTGTTGCCCTTGGAAGTACAAATTAAAATTGTTTTGGGTCGAGTGTTTTTACACGATGGACAAGCGGAAGAAGTTGCTGCAAGAATTCAAACGGTTGCCCAAGTGCGATGTGACAGGCCTCCCACAACACCTCGGACAGGATCAATGGTGGAACCAAGTGGTGTTTCGCCTGCATACGCCCAGGACAACCCATTGTCATCATTGCCACCGAATATTCGACCACAAGTTATCGGTGAGTGAGAGGGGTTATGGCATTTGTTGTGTTCATGGCTGAACCATACGCTTAGATCGTTTTTTATTTTTAGAGATTGGCATGATGGTGGAAATGGCTCGTCAGCCCCCGAACCTGAACAACTTCATGAACGTGGGTATCGCGTTTGTCATTGACCGGTTTCGGCATAGAATACCCAATTGTCCCATTGGTCAGTGCCCGCTCATGATTGGGAGAAGGAAACCGTCCTATAATACCATGGACAAGGTCATGGGACGAGTAGACGGAGTGATGAAGGTCATGGAAGCGATGGGACACATTGTTGTTGTGAATGTACTTTGAGATTTTTTATTAAACTTGTTACATGTGTATAATAGTCTCTTGTTTTGTTTATGAGCGTTGAAATAAAGCGTCCAAGGTGGGATAGACCGCCTTGTCTTCTTCTCGGGTGCCTACAATGGCGGTGTTGTCCTGTAAGGTGGAAAGGGATATCTGATCATAGGTCATACCGTCACAGGGTTGATATTGTTGTAGGGTGGGATTCCACCAATACCATTGTTCCATATCCAAATCAAACACATAGAGGGGTTTCAATAAGAGTTGAGCCATGGCCACACTCCATCCCGTACCGCCCAACACATGCTTGCGTAACTCATCAAAATACCCCAAAGCCAAGACCAAGGAAGCAGGCTTGATCACGTGATGATTACGCTGTAAATACTGAAGGGCGATGGGATGGGAGACATGTCGACCTAATTGAAACGCAGCCCGAATGACGAACGGCATGGCAGCGTCCAAGTCGGGCTGGGTCAAGGGCGCGAGGGACTTGCCCCAAGGGGTGGGATGATGACCACACACGCATGACCATACAGGTGACATAAACGTTCCACATGCGTATCCACGCCTTTAGCGCCTCCCGTGTAAATAGTCAGCGGCATAGTCTGTGGAAAAAAAATCAAAAACAGTGTTTAGGGTTAGACAAAGGATTCCAAGCCCACATGGTGTGCGGTTCATCATCCGCGTACATCAGGGGTTCTTGCCATTCCTGGTAGGTGAAGGTTTGTTCAAAGATACGTCGGGCATCGCGGAATTGACAGCAATTATCGGGGATCCAATCCAGGCCTTGGCCTCGGGCAAACGCGTCGTCTTTTTCATCCTTACAATGGTTGCATAAGATCACATCCAAAAGACGATCGCACTTTTTTTGCCGCAGCACACGTTGGGCATTCACTTGGGAGAGGGTGGGTAACACATTGGAATGTCGACGCAACCAACCACTTATTTGACAGGCCCGTACGCGAGCGCAACTATCGTGCCAGATCCCGCTACCGCGTTCCCCGTGGCTATGATCCGTGCACCAATTACGACCATGATCGTTGGTGGCCATGACATTGACGGTGACAATGGGAAGACTGCCTAATTCCCTGCAGCCCTGTCTTTCCAGGACGACGATCGGGTAAGAAAACTGTGGCTCTTGGAACAATCTATACAGACCATTGAGGGTGATGACACCCAACCGCCATCGTTCGGGGGCGAGATATTGTTGACACCAGTGGTTGACATCGTCCCTTAATTGATGGTAAGGATGATCCGACAAAAACGGTTCAAAAGGTAAACCATGCACTGTCTTGGTCTGACGATCCATTCGGGTCTTGGCGTCTTCGGATAATAGGTCGTACGTCAGTCCAAGGGGTAACGTGTATTCGAACAACACATGATGATGGCCCGTCCAATCACAAAACGCCAGTTCTCGAATAATATACTCCTCCCGGGAGATGGCAAACCCCTGACTGTACACCAAGAGACCCACTACGCGTAAAGACATGATCACTTACCGTAGAACAGAAAGGACACCAACTGATAAGAAAAGTCAGGAAACCCACCGTTTTATAGCGGAGGGAGTGGGCCGAGATTACTGTAAAACCACATCACACGATCATCACGAGACGCATGGAGTGGTGCGGGTGGAAAAAAGATCTCACCATGATCACGAGAGGAGGGTTGATGGACAGGTCATCGGTTATATAAGACATGGGGATGGTCAGGTTGGAGTCATTCGGCGGAGTGATTAGTCATGAAGCGTCAAGTCACCCAACCAGCCGCTGTACCCACTGGACGCAAACGACGTCGAGCCAGTTCCAAAAAGAACGAAGAACAACAAGCCCAAGATCTACATCTACATCTACATTTATTAAGTTGATAAAATCTTCTAAGACATCACATCAACTAGACCTAGACACACAAACTACACAACCACCCACCAGTGAACTAGTGGTTGCCCTGAAGGCCCTGCCCCGAGCTGAAGACCCACCACCACCACCCCAAACCGTGAACGAGTTGATGGATTGTACCCTGAAAGACTACGAGGAGGAATGTGTGGAGAAAGGGACGGTGCCCCCGGAGCTGACCACCGAAGTAGGGGAATGGGAAGACCAGGAGCTGAATCGGATGGAGACCCACTTGAACGACCTCTTGTATGAAGCGTGCCCATTTCATCCCGCCCAATTCATCCATTGTGTCAACCCCTCGACCGAATTTGGCCAGTTAAGGCACAAGTGTCCCTAAGAAGAGTGTCCCGTGTATTTGTTTGAGAACACCCGTGACATCATGCTGGACTAACTGAAAGACACCTATCCCCGAGTGCGAGCCCAATTGCAACGAGGGTTGCTGAAGTACAAATGTGGGTTTACCCCCAAGATGAAATTGAGTCGCACCACCAAGAATTACAACAAAGTGTTTTTGAGCGGTGGGATGTTTCGGTCAGGACACCCCTGTGGCTATTTTCAATGGCTCCATGGCCCGCTGTGACGTCCCTGAGAGCAAGCGCAACTTTCCCTGAGACGATGGGTCAATGACAATGGGAAGGTGCCCGCAAGATGATGGAGCGATGGGCATGTGCCAGTCCCCCTCCTGAAAAAACACTGTCTGGACACTGGGAAAGACTAGCACATCGATGACCCCATACCCAGGGAGTGGCTCTATGGGATGGCACCGTCTTTTTTGTCTGAGTCTCAATTAGCACAAGCCCATCGAAAGGAGAGGGAGAAGCAGTGGTTGAATCAGTTTGCTGAATCGGCTGAAACCCAGGAAAGGGAGAGTGAGAGGAGGCGTCATTTGCATAAAAACTTTGGTAGCATGACCTTGTTTTGAAAAAAAAAAATCATTTAGGTCTGTGAAAAAACTATTAAAGAAAGAGAATGGAAATGATCTTGTGTCGGTGTCCTCATGTCGTTGCCACGCACTTACGAAGATCGCCATGAACCCGGGGCCTTGCGTGGGGTCGGACCCTTTGCTAAAACCCATAAATTGAAAACCCCGCAAGCACAACGGATTCTCCAATCGGTGTTGAGTTATACGCTCCAAAAACCCCGACGGACGCGTTTCCCGACGACCCCCACGTTGGTCTTTGTCTGAGACGAACAATGGCAAATGGACTTGGTGGACAGGCAAAAACTCAGTCGATGGAATAAGGGGAACAAATATTTGTTGACCGTGATCAATGACCTGTCCAAGTATGCCTGGGCCGTCTCCATCAAATCCAAAAGCAGCCAAGACATGATACGAGGATTGGAAGGAATTCGCCGCCAAGCCTCGCCGCGGCGGCCACTCCGCGTGCAGACAGATCAAGGCAAAGAATTTTACAATAGAGGGGTGCAAGCGTGGTTCAAGAAACACGGCTGGCATCATTTTTCGACGTATGGGGATAGTAAGGCCTCGCTGGTGGAACGATGGCATCGCACCTTGAAACAACGGATGTATCGTTACTTTACAGCCCACAATACGTTACGGTACGTGGATGTGTTACAACCAAGCGTGTTTTCATCCCAAACAATCGACCTTCCATTCCTTAGTAGTACGGGTCCCTCGCAGCAAACCGAAAGTGGCCCAGTGGCTATAAAAGGATCCCACGCACCCTCCGACGAGCATCCTTCTCCTCCTCATCATGAGTGACATCCAACGCGTTACGCTCATCAGCGATCCGACCAACGAGTTTCCCAAAAATGCCAACAACAGTTCCAAGGTACGACTGCCTGAACGTCTCACCTTACCGGGCGATCGATTGCATGCCTCGTTGTTGTCTATGTCCGTACCGGATCATGGACAGAGCAATGGCGTGATCGCAATGGATCCTCATACCCAAGTCGTCAAGTTCAGCGTGACGTATTTGACGCGAAAATATATCAACGGGGAGTATCGACGGGTCACTTCTCAAACCAAGGAGTATAGGGTGGAATTGGAAGATATTATGAGTGCCAAACATCCTGTGACCTCGGGCAACCTGTTTTGGAAACGATTGATGCAAGAAGTGCACAACAAGACCATGCAGGCACTCATGTACGAACAAGATTATGCCAAGACCTGTGATGAGGATGAACGACCCCTGGTCAGTGTGAAAAAAAACTGGATGGCCATGATGACCTGGAAAGACTATGTCCTCATTTTGCATGCTGTGCCTAAAGGAGACTTGCTGAACGGCAACAAGACCAAAGCCCTGACTACCTTTTCCCGGGATGTGGGTGTGGCGGAAAAGTTTGGGTTCATCGAGAAACCCGAAGGATGTGCAACGTATACAATGAGGTCCCAATCTCCAATTCACTTGCCCCGCCGTGACCTTTGATAGCCAAACACCCCCCAACGATCCCTCGAATCGAACCGACTATTATTGGGAAGGAGAGCATTATGCCGGGACGCAACCCAACCATTAATAATAATAATAATAATAATAATAATAATATTTATAGAAGGAGCCCAACTCGCCAAGGCGGTTTTCAGTGGGGCCCTCATGCATTAATCTAACTAATTAATTAATAATTACGAAAAAAGTAAAATATGTTTACAAGTAAAACAAATTTAAAAATTTAAAATCTTACAATCGATTATACAAAAAAATATCAAGGTTTAAAATTAGCTGAGATCTTTTAAAAAAGTAAAATTTAGTAAAATTAAAGTTGAAATCGGTTTCTCCAATAAGACACTTGTGGATTGCAATGCAGCGATGAAAAAACCTTCTTGTGGACAGTGACTTCAAATCTAGACTTTTCAGTGCTTCAGTTGACTAGCTTCGGGGTGGTTGCCCCAGCATAACTTTAGCAGCTTTATTCTGTAGATCTGTAATTCTGACATGATGGTGTCATTATTCTTGTCCCCCTATATAACGTCTCCGTAATCAAAAAGAGGAAGGATTAGGGCATTGTACAAGGCAACTCTAGCTTGTAGCGACCAAGGAAGTGAAAAATAAGTATCAAGTGAAAAATAAGAGGCTTCGTCTGTCCAGGATGGTGAAATGGCAGTTTAACAACCTCAATGCCACCTTTAAAAGGTTGTTGGGTACGAGAGAATGCACAGTCATGGTCTATTATGATGTAGTAGAATCCAGTGTGATGGGGAGTGGCAAGTTTTCCCTGTTGCGCGAAGTGCAATTGTTGAGAAAAGGCAATGCGCGAAGTATGGTGGAACCCCTACACCACCAATGGATTAAAGTGCAAGGGAATCGATTGGATATTGTGGAAGTGGAGATTGCTACACCCGGTGGACCCCTGGCTATCTTACCTCCCGGGAAAACCATCGTGACCATTGGACTCAAACAGCTATAAAAACCACCACGCACCCCTGGGTCAAGAGCTCAAAACGGAGCAGAGATGCGAGGAGGGAGTTTAACACGTTACCACACGCCCGTGGTCACGACCCAAGAGGGAAAAGGCTTGGCCGAAGAGTTGATCAAAATAGCCGGTCCCCTGATCATGCAGCAAGCCGAAGCCGGACTTCGAGATATCCAACGAGGACAGAGTTTGGCCGACACCTGGTCCAATCGAGGCGAGCAACTCACACGCAGCCTGAAACGCAAAGCTCCCGCCCTGGCCTGGACGGTCGGAAAAAACCAAGCCAAACGCACCGCAAAAAAGACCTATAAAAGAGCCACCCAACGCATACGGGATATCTTTGGTCTATCTTCGGTCTACAAGATGAAGTGGATGCCCAACCCGATGGGTAATAATGTGAGCCGCCAGGCCTTTATGCTTTGTAATCATCGTTCATGATGTAAAAAATAAAAAAATGTGACGCAGGGGGTGTCATTTTGTTCATCATGATTATATGCATGTGGTCACCAAGCAATGTCAATCCGTCAAAACCTGTCTCAAGTGCCAAGCCCAGTACACCGTTGTTCCTGACCAACATCACAAGTGTGGGCACGCCAAATGTCCTGTGTGTCAGGAATGTCAGGAATGGGTGTCCATCCAGGACCACAAGTGTTACATTCAACCCGTGGTGGAGGACGAGGAGCCAGAACCAACAGAGGAGGGGGGAGGTTGCATGGTGGCACCACCCCCTCCCCTGTTTGTTTACGCCGATTTTGAAGCCATGCAGAATGCGGAGGGCGTGTTTGTGGCTAATTTGTTGTGTTATTCCTCAATCGAAGAAGCGACCATTCATGTGTTGGACGGGGAGGACTGTGCCCTGCAGTTTTTGCAGGCGTTGGATAATCCAACAGAGGTACCGAACAGGGATCAAGAGCGGGAGATTCTCGTAGTCTTTCACAACTTGAAAAGCTTCGACGGCATGTTTATTCTGCATGAACTGTACCAGCAACAATGAGAGGTGGCAGACCAACTGACGGTGTGGGGGACAAAGTCCTGTCCTTCAAGAGCGGACCCCGCAAATTTATCGACTGGTTGTGTTTCTTGCCCATGCCACTTGCGTCCTTTCCAAGCACCTTCAATTTGACCGAATTAAAGAAGGGGTTCTTTCCCCATTTGTTCAATACCCCGGACCATCAACAGTACGTGGGCCGAATCCCCGATTTGGAATTTTACGATCCTGATGGCATGATGGCCAAAAAGAAAGAGGAACTGACCCGTTGGCACGCTGACCAGGTTCGTTGTCATGTCCCCTTTGATTTCCAGCAAGAAATGATCGAGTACTGCAAGTCCGATGTCGCTCTGTTAAAAGCCGGTTGTGAAGCCTTTCAGCAAGAATTTGAACGTCAGGCTGGCTTCAGTCCCATGACCAAGTGCATTACCATCGCCAGTGCCTACAATCTGTATTGGCGCAAGCACCATTTGACCCCCAACACCATCACGGTCGAACCTCTTGGTTGCTGGCGAGTCGCGAAGGTCAATCAATCGCTCAGGGCCCTGCAATGGATCTATTACCAAGAACACCAACTTCCCAAGCAGGGGGCTAGTGCAGACCGCATCTGCCACATCCGTAACGGGGGTGAACAGTCCGTCCGGACCATCGCGGATACCTATTTCGTGGACAGGTACGATCCCCTGACCAGTACCGTCTATGAGTTTCATGGTTGTCTCTATCATTGTTGTCCCCACTGCTATCCCAACAGGCAAGCCAAGCATTATGCTGTACCAGACAGAAGCGTCGAAAAACTATATCGAGCCACTCTATCCAAACGCATGGCCCTGCTCCGTCATAGAAATGTGGGAGTGCAAATGGGACCAATTGGTCGACACCGTCACCGTCCAAGACCCCACCCATTTGTTCAGTCTCATCTCCGATGCCGCCCTCGATATCAGCACCCTCCGCCTCTGTACCGACGACATCTTGGAGGCCATCTACACCATCGTCCAAGAAAATGCCGTCAAAGTCATCAAAACCAACATCTTCGTAGTGGCCTTTACCACGTGTCACGCTCGGCTTAAACTCTACGAGTCCC
Organism: Porites lutea; assembly: GCF_958299795.1. Taxonomy (NCBI): domain Eukaryota; kingdom Metazoa; phylum Cnidaria; class Anthozoa; order Scleractinia; family Poritidae; genus Porites; species Porites lutea. Next base: position 44,304,269 of record NC_133201.1, on the reverse strand, counting down.
TCGACACCCTTCAAAAGCAAGTCCTTTACTATGATACCCACAGTGTGGTGTACAAGTGGCGTCCCGGTCAGCCCGACATCGCCATCAGGGATTTTTTAGGTGATACGACGGATGAATTGGACGGGGATGTCATCACCGAGTGCGTTTACGGGGGCGCCAAGAACTATGGGTAACAGACACGTGGAGGCAAAGCCGTTTGTAAGGTACGGGGTTTCACCTTGAACGTCCGCGGCTCCGCCATCCTCAATTTCCACAGGACGAAAGACAATATGTTGGTCTCGGAATAAGACACGCCTCAGGACTCTCGTCGTACCTTGAACACTGTCACACCCTATCATTTCCGAAAGGGATTTAGAAAAGAAACAAATTCAAGTGGTTCCGCGTATAAAGCAGTATGGGTTGGTGTTTAACAAGCATTTGATCGATATAGCCATCCGATCGAGTTATCCCTATGGCTACGAGAGGATTGGGGACGAAGTCGACCTTTTGTTAGAGTTGTAAACCATTTTCAAGGGCGTGACGTCACTTGGCCGTCACACACGTCCCGCTTGTAACCCAGGCTACTGTCGAGTTTTTTTCATTAAATAAAAAAATATATGATTTTTTTCACTCCAATCCAGTGTGCGTGTGTTCTTTTTTCCTTCTGGCCGCGCCCCTTTCCAGAACCTGGGACCCAGGGTCACGTGATGCCTTTCCCGCCCTCTGATTGGTCCATTTGGGTCACGTCAACAAATTGATGACGTATCCTATGCTAATGAGTCACGTGACCCTGTAAAACAATGCCCCTATTGTCTTTCTAGCGCTCTGATTGGTTACTGCACTCGTAGGCCCTATATACTACTCAAATAGTAGTAGTACTGAATTTCTTCATAGGTAGTCTGCTGGGTACACAATCGCGTCGAGAAAAATGACTAACCTTATTTAAACCAACGGAATTGCAAGTCCTGTTATAAATACATTTCCTACCACGAGATCTCAATTCAACTTCTTTTATTTCCTCCACAACACAATTTTCTGTCTGTACAACTAGCTCATTACCTTCTCTTGTCGTCACCTCGCTGCCATCAAAACACTCTAACACAAAACTTGCTGATAATGCAAAATCCCAACACACAGCATCATACATGTACAGCGTCACAATATACACAATTAGATGAAAAAACACAACACGCAATACAAAAACAAGCACATTAACCGTCACCCTGCTAAACAAAATTGAAATAATAAAAAGAGTTGTTACAGTTATCACAGTAGTTCCAAAAGAAGCCTCAGTCCCTTTTGACAATCGTCTCTTTCCTCCGGAAACAGATTTTTATCACAGGCAACTCGTTGTGTTCCGCAATGCAAAAATCAAAATCACTATTGGCACACTGATAACCAGCTACACGAATCTTGCGACTCTCAAACTTGTTACATGAATTTAATCATGGGAATTAACCGAGGGGAGAAACAGTGTATTACAGTGTAATGAGAAACATACAAAATTTTCAGTGTAACACATGATGCGTCAACAAGGCTGAGAAGGAAAAAACAGGCACTAAAGGCACAACTTACGAGCGCTGAAGGCAAGACATTCTAGGGGGCTCCGAGGGAATGCCCCCCCCCCCCCAACCTTCCTGTAAAAAATTTGAAATCTGGGCCTTTTGGAATGCATTTCCAGCATTCTGGAGTGTTTGAACAAAACACAGGCTTTTTTATTTGGTGATCTCACAATGAATACTCTATTTAAAGTAGGCAGCAAGTTCATGTGAAAGAGCCAGCGAATTTCGTCGGCCACTGGCTGTTATTAAAAACCATGGTTCATTGGGCATCAGATATTGGAGAATTAACCTTTGTTTATTATGCAGAGTTTGGTAGAATAAAATTATGACTATTTTCAATTCAGACGTGGAGCCTCTTTCAAAATATTCTCCTGAGATGTTACACCTTCCTCCTGCTACTGGAATTTTTAATGAAAACCTGTATTAGTCCAGACTGTCGACTAGTCAAGAGTTTCTAACACATTTCATCAGAGGTAAGGGAACATACAGGAGGGGTAGGATATCATCTCCAGTAACTGAACATTTTATTTTGCTGGTGCTTAGATCTAGATTTAATAAAATAAATGGATTAATGAACATGTGCTGTATTAAAGTGCTCTTTTAAAAATTTACAGTGTACCTTGATTAGTCCCAGGAGTGATGAACATCAACTTTCTCCTAACAATATCCATACATTATCAAGAGAATGGGTTATGAGAATTAATAAAATGATCACTTAAGACAAATGTTTTGATCTTAAAACAAATTCTCTCAACTAGTTTTTCAAGGATATGTATGTGGAGTTAAGCCTAGAGAATTTGTATGTTGATATTGGGGCTTGAAGGGTTAAAGTGCTTACTTGGTGGACGTTGAGGAACAGGAGGTTTTGGCCTTGACTTAGCACTCTAAAGAAAGAAAAAAGCAATGGAAGTCAGACTTTAAATCCTGAGATATTAACCATGAGAATGGATTATTCTATGATAGGCCAAAAACAAGTGAAGAAGGAAATGAAGAAGCTTTGGAACAATGTTTCCTTACCGCCGCAGGCGCTTTGGTTTTCACTGTGGATGGTGACTTGCTCAGTTCAGCGTGTAAGACAGAACTCTTCTCTTTCTTTTCTTTCTTGTCATCGTGATGGACTTTCTTGAGTCTCTGCTCAGCTAAAATATCAACACTGATGAGGTTGCCAAATCCCATACCACCTCCAGGTAACTTCTTGGAAGATGCTCCCACACTGGGGAATCTTTTTATTTCAGGTTCCTCCTCATATGATAAATCATCCACATGCTCTGCAATAGGTGCTGTAGCTTCCACTAGAGAAAAAATATACAATGTATTGTTAAGAAATCTATTATTGATAATATATCTGTATCTGGTGCATTACGTTATGCTTCACCTTCATGTCTCGCATGCCGATGACTAGCGTCAAAGAGAAAATGAAGCCTGACTTCTTGCATCAGGAAAAATATTTTTTTCAATGCAACAGGTCACACATATTTTTCTCACGCAACAGGCCACACCTCACTTTCAGCCTGAGAAAACAGCTGACATTGTCATGACACTACCACTGGTTTCGATATAAAATGACATCTGAAAAATGAGTGCTGAAATTCCATACTGATGACATGTCCCTACCCAGATCTGGGTTGCGCTTCTGATTGGTTGCACCATATAGGAAAATAACTTTAATCAATCAGAAGCACCTGATCTGGGTAGTGACACGTCATCAGTATGGAATTTCTGGGCTTGTTTCTCAGACTTCATTTGCAGGAAAACCAATGGTGGAGTTGCAAAATGATGACTGTTTTCTCAGGTTACAACGAACCTGCATGTTTGTGTTGTGTCTCCATTTGTGCAGCATCGTTTTCATCAATGACCTCTACAAAATTTGAAGGGAAGACTCCAGTTTTGTTGGCCAATTGTCCTTTCCACCAGCCTGCTTCCTCTTCACCCAGAACATTGATGATTTCACCCACTTTTAAAGTCAATTCATCCTTGTCGTGGGCATCACAATGATATAGTACTCTTGCCTTCTTTCCTGCAACTAAAATAATTAACTAATTAATTAAAATAGCGCCCAATGACCAACAAATGCTCTAAAGGCTGGATTTCATTAGCAGTGGAGTCGAAGTTGGAGTTTTAAAGAGCCATTATGACTTTAATTAGTGAAAATCAAAAAAACAAAGTCGTTAGTGGAGTCATAAACATGACAGTTGGCTTTTCACAAGTGAGGCAGACAATTTCAATTCACCCCAGCTGAGAAACAAATCCAGCTGGTGGTGAGAGAAACCCGGGAAGCTGGATTGCAAACCCGATGCACTGACCACTCAGCAGGATTGTACGATGCTTTGCGATCTTTTTACAATAGTTGCAGGATAACCACAAAAACAGACGGCAAAGACCTAAATTTGTGTGGTTTTTATTTAATATTACTCAACCCAAGTGCTGAATAGGTGACACATATTCCACTGAAAGCAGCACAATTGCTGACTGCTGCCTCATTTTGAAAGGGGCTGTAACACTATAGTTTAACATGATAGCTTTAGCTCAGTCCTATAGAATTTATAATCTTTACCAGTAACCAGAAGTTTATAAGTTTGTCACTCCTGTTAGGAGAATTTGGAAGAATTTTTTTTTCTTAGTTGCTTAAATACAACATCATAATCATTCTCAACCAACGTTTCAATTTGAGTTTGAGTTTGAGTTTATTATTTCCCATAATATTATACAGTACATACGGTGTGTTACAATGTAATAAATTTGGGAGGAAGACTAAAGAAACCCTTACGGGCTTTTACAAGTAGTCTCCCTGAAGGTAACAAAAGATCTATTGAAATTCATTGAAATGGTATCAGTGAAATAGATTATAATTAACGGACAGAGATACAATAATTGATCTTACACATATATTACAAATACTTCACTCTGTACTGAGTACTTATTTACAGTACTATCACTACATGGGATAGGAGAAAGGGTTGAAAGATCTACTTGAATAACTGAAATCGAGTCGGTGAAATAGGTAATTAATAGAGAGATCAATAATTACAATAATAATATAATACATTTATTAAAAATATTTCACTATGAATATATTTGAGTACTTATTTACTCTACTACAACCACATGGGATAAGAGAAAAAGTTTTAATTTTCTTTTGAATATTTTTATAGGTGCCGAGTATTTTATGTTCAGAGGTATTCTATTCCAGATATCAATTATTTTGTTTTTAGTAGAGTATTTTCCATAATTTGTTCTGCTAAAAATCTTATGTAGATGCCCTTTTGCTCTAGTATTATGGCCATGGACTTGTGCATTTCCTATACAGAAGTCGTTGAAATAAGACGGAAGTACGTTACTATTAAGGCTGAAACTGAAAGAGCCAATTAAAAAATCATTTATTTGATAAATGTTTAGAAGACTTAACTTAATAAAGAGCGGAAGAGATGGTGCTGTATACGGCGAAAAGGTTATAATTCTCAATACTTTTTTTTGTAGTTTGAACAATGTATCAAGCCTTGTAGGATAGTTATTTGCCCAAACAATATTCCCATAATGGAGATATGGGTAAATTAGGCTATTATACAACATTTTTAGATGCGTTTGATTGACGTAAAAACGAATCCTACAAAGCAGACCTGTAATTCTTAAAATCTTTTTAGTTATATAGTCAATATGTTTCTTCCATGTTAAGTGTTGATCAATTACAATTCCTAAAAATTTACTATCTTCTACTCTCTGCAATACAGTCCCATTTAATGTGAGACGCAAATCTCTTCTTAATCGTTTTTTGTTGGATTTGAAAATGATGAAATTTGTTTTTTTTATATTGAGAGTCAGTTGATTAAGTGTTAGCCATTCTTGGACTTGAGCTAATTCCGAATTTACTGTAGTTTCAAGTTCATGCATGTCTTTCCCTGAACAGAACATATTTGTGTCAACTCAAATAAGATAGTAGACAATTTAGTGGTTGAGTTAATAAGGTCATTAATATAAATTAAAAATAGTAAGGGCCCAAGAACAGATCCCTGAGGAACACCACAAGAAATCAATCTTTCAGATGATCTTATTTGATTATATTTCACTATTTGCTTTCTATTAGAGAGGTAATCTTTTATCCATGCATGGCAACTCCCACGTATACCATAGAAATAAAGTTTACTTAAGAGAATATCATGATTTACGGTGTCAAACGCCTTTGATAAGTCAAGAAATATCCCAACAGTGAATTCATTGTTTTCAATGGCTTTTGTTATTTTATCAACAAGTTCAATTATAGCGTAATTTGTTGAAACATTACTTCGAAATCCATATTGACAGTCAGTTAATATTCCATTTTTATGTATATAGTCAATGAGTCTTTTATACATAAGCTTTTCAAGTATTTTAGAAAAACACGTAAGGACCGAGATAGGTCTATAGTTAGAATAAATATTTTCTTCAGATGCCTTATAAACAGGTGTTACAGGCGCAACTTTCAAATCATCTGGGATTTTGCCAGTAGTGAATGTTAAGTTAAAAATGTAAGATAATGGAACAGATATATATGGCGCCACACGTTTAATAACTTTGCTGCTAATCTCATCAATACCACAACTTGTCTTGGTTGCCATTTTATCTATTACTTTGTGTACCTCATCATAGGATGTATCATATAAAAACATAGAGTCGTTATAACTTCCCGTTAGAAATTTAAAAAATCCATCACTGTCTCGATTAAATTTTTTTGCGAGGTTTGGTCCAATATTAACAAAATATTCATTGAAATCATTTACAATTAAGTTTGGGTCACACACTTCTTCATTGTTATTATTTAGAAATGATACCGGTAAACGGGTCTTAGATTTCTCTCTACCAAGTAATTCATTGATTGTATTCTATGTTGATTTTATATCATTACCAAATTGATCCAATCTTTTGCTATAATAGTTCTTTTTAGCTATTCTTATAAGGTGATTCAGTTTATTTCGGTATATTTTATAATCTCGTTCATTTTTATGACTCGGATTCTTTATAAATTTTCTGTATAGAATTTCTTTTGTTTTTGATGATTATTTTAATCCTTTAGATATCCACAGGTTGTTTGGTCTTTTTGATTTGTACTTTTTCATTGGGAAAAACTTATCATATAGTTCAAAGAAGTCTTTAAAGAAAGCTGTATATGACTCTGTCGGATAATTCTTAGATAGCGTTGATTGCCAATCGCAATTTTTAATCTTACAAGAGAAAGCTTCTAGAGATTTTTCGGTAATTATCCTAGTTGTATAGTCTTCTGCCATAGATGTTTTAGGACATTTTTGTAATTCGTGTTCTGTTATAGTGAATATAGGAAAATGATCGGATATACCATTTAATAAAATGCCATTCAAATGTTCCGTTTTAATTAAATTGTTTGTAAAGATGTTATCAATTAATGTAGCTGTAGATTTAGTTATGCGAGTGGGTTTAGAAATAAGTGGCGTGTAGCTGAAGACGAAAATTGATTGAAAAATTCAGTTGAGAAATTACAATAATCGTATTTGTAGTAAAGTTAAAGAATTCGTGACACTTTGTACAATGAATCGTGACTTGTTAATCTTGAGTGAACAATAGATCAATTACTAGCTTGATAGGAACCGGAAATATGATCCCTATTGTGTTAGCAAGCGTGCAAAAATGTGCATCGTGTAAAGTAGATAGTTAGATGTGCCTTCCGATCGGAATAACGTAAAAGCTACAAGCTACACCCTTTAAACTGATAAGATTTTGTCGGTAGGATGGAATGATTACTCAAACCTAGCCGCTCAGGATTTACGTAAGTAATGTAGGAGTAATAGTGTTTTAAGCTTTCAATCGAATTAGGGTGTTTACTAGAAAGGGAACCACATACATTCCCTACTATATTTTCCCACGTATGATTTAGCTACCAATATGTATAAAAGTACCTTGATTTAGCAATAAACGATGAATGTGAATGTGATCAGGACTTGAGTGTTTGAGTCTCTTGGAATATTGATAGCCCGAAACCGGCCAGGTCTAGAGATATTCAAGCAGTCGACAGTCGACACTTATCTGTTGGCCACGAAATCAACTCCCGTTTACAACATATTTAAGTAGATCAATATTAGAGTCACCCATGATATAACATGGCTTATTACATTTATCTAATTTACTCAAGAGAGTTTTAAGGTCATTTTCAAATTTATTAAATCTGTTGTTTGGTGGTCGGTATATCGTGCCAATTATGATATTCTTGAATTTTCCATTAATTATTTCAATAAATAGATTCTCTGTGTCATCCGTGTCATCTTCAAAAACAAAGTCATTCCTCAATTTAAATTTTAAGTCATTCCTAGAAAAAATACAGATTCCACCTCCTTTTTTATTTTTCCTAAGCAACTTGGTTGATTTGTATCCTGGTATTTCAAAATTATCACAGTCATTATTATTAAGCCATGTTTCAGTAAGGGCTATTATTGTGAATTTATGATCCAGCGAATTTAAGTAATTTTTTAGTGCATCAAACTTATTCCCTACACTTCTTATATTTAAATGTAAGATCGATAACTTGTCACTATTGGAATGCCTTGTTTGGATTAGATCGTTAAATTCTTGAGAGGAATAAAAATTAGTTCTGGGATTCAAAGGGATATCTTGTGAGTTGCCATTGAATAAAATTTCGTCACTATGCGAGAACGGTTTGAAAATAATATTATTTAATCTATTTCGTTCAGATATTTCGATTTTGGTCATTTCGAGATCGGCTTTTAAAGTATCATTGTCAACACTATTGTAAGGCAAGCAGATGTCAAAACATTGCTAACATGTGAACTTGTTATCAGTGCCAGACAAATTATATTTATCTAACCGCAGGCAATGCCTGTTATTGTGATAATCGTTTGAACAGATGTCACACGTCAGTGACCTTTGAGACTGAGTTATTACACAATCACATAAATTACAGCTTTGCATTTCGTTTCCGTCTAACACAGTAGTGACATTTTAGATGGTGATTTAAAATAAATGAAATTATTTGATTTACTAATACGGTAAATTAAAATGAAGTTATTTAAACTTATCTTAATATTAATTATGTCCACTTTGTTAGCCGATCCCATTCACTCCACATTGGCCGCGCCTGTTCCTCTATATCTCTGACCATTTATAAAGAGTTTGTCTTTTATTAGAAGTGCCGTGTTCCCATCTTTTTTCGCTTTCTTATAAACTGGATATAAAGCTTTCCTGAAATCAGCAATTACCTTGGGAAATTGCTCAGCAATACCAATTTTTGTGCCTTTGAGTAAGTGGGCTGATTTCCGGATGTACTCCTTGTCTTGGTATCTAAGGAATTTTGCTACAATCGCCCTTGGCTTTTCATCTTCTCTTTTTCTTCCAAGGCGGTGAGCCCGCTCGATTTCAATGTCACCATTCTCATCAATGCCCATCTTTTCATTTAGAACTTCTCGAATGATGGTTAATGGATCTTGTTCGCTTTCTGGTAGGTTGTAAAAGAGCAAATTGCACCGCATGGAGCGTGCCCTAAGGTCAATCAGGTCTTGTTGCAGTTTTGCATTTTGTACTTCAATGTTTGCCACTTTATCACTAATATTCTTAAGAGCATCTCTGTTCATCTTTTGCTGCTTGGCTAACTCGTCGGTGGTATTGTGGACGAAAGTGTAAGACTGCTTGAGATCTCTTATGTCTTCATCAACACGTGCCAGATGCTGTTCAATGTGATCTAATTTATCAAGTTTCTTGTTCATCTGAGCTACAAGCTCAATTAATTTGGTCAAATCAGACTCATCGTCATCATTTGCTTTCCCCTTCTTTGCACTTGGTTTAACCGGTGTGCTCGTAACAGAATTATTTAAATCTTTTGCCGGACGCTTGTTATTCGCCGCCATACCTGATACCTGATCACTTATTTACAACTGACATCCAAGAAATCACCAGAAGAAATCTGAATCTCGGTGAAAAAGAAACATTTGCAATGCACCAGACCTGCGACTTCTTTACTTGAAACTTAAGTCAGCCTAAATCTTACGGACACAGCTTATAGGAAAGTGAAACTACAGAATGACCTTATACGTTTCCAAATATTTAAGGCTTCCACGATCTGAGATCGTGAATACACGAGCTGTCAATATTAACAAACATAAGTATTAAAAGCAACAGGAAATACTTGAGAAGAATCTCTGACGCTCTTTATAGTGACTTCTCACAATTTCTGTACAATTATTATTTGGGTAAGCTAAAAATAACAACTACGTGAAAATCAATGGCTTGCACGTTGTAGCTTGAGTAGTCAGCGGATACGTGAGCCTATGCACATAAAGTTATAATAAACTCATGAGGGTAAAGTGAACTTACCATGTTATTTTTACCAAACAAAACCTTAGTCGACCTGAGGATTAAGGAAAAATGCCAACGAGCAAAAGCCGTGAAAATGTCTCACCTGAATCGGTGTTATTATCGGAGGACTCCACAACTATTTCCTCAACAAAATTATTGGGAAACATCCCTCTTTTTCCGTTCAGTTCTCTCACGCACCATCCTACATCCGTATCAACTATATTTTTAATCACGTCTCCAACTTCCAGAGAAAGTTCGTCGTCTTGTTCAGCCTTGTAGCTGAAGGTTACGCGAGCTGTGCGACCTAGGAACAAAGAACCATCTCCGATCAAATAAAAATACTCTTCATTGACCGGTTAGAGAACCGCCTCGGTTCA
>NC_133201.1:44124041-44289041 GCF_958299795.1 Porites lutea | reverse complement strand
TCCACCAGAATAATTTTTACTTTCCCCAAGTGGCAAGTGATTTCGGCGTCTTCTGCTGGCGTTCAGCTCTTCTCTTTCCTCGCTTCTTAAATCACTAAACGTCCCTGGCTTTGCTCCAACTGTGAAATCGTCCGCATTGATGGAGTAAAACTTGCGACTGCGTGCCATTTTCCCCGCCATAACATGAATCATTTGCATCGATTTATTGGTGGGTTTTATATCTGGTAATTTGCAAGCATATGTATTTCGACTATCGTTTTTTGCCACGACATTATCGGCTTCAAGATGGAATTCTTTCATTTTACCTTTTCTCTGTTTATGAAAGTCATCCCGCACGCAAAGTGAGCCTCGGTGGTCTTTACTGTCCTTTAGTACGTAGCAAGAATCCTTTTCATGTTGGTCTTGGGTTCTGGAATCAGCGCTGGTTCTCAAATCGTGATCCGAGAAACTAATACATAGCTCATCAAGAGACAAAAAGGATTCCATTTTCCAGAAAAGTGATCTCTCCCCACGCAGATTTTCCTTGCTTTTTTTTCCGAAGAGAAAAAAAGGTGTTTTGGTTCAGTTTTTCACCAAGGGTTAAAGACTGCTAACCTTATCGGACTTTTTCGTCGTCCTCAATCCACATCTCGAACGCCATAATTCATAACAAACGCTGCAGTTGCAGAGTAGACTGAAAAATGCTCAAGCTTAAATACACGATTTTCGCAAGGCGAAAATATTAATTTGCATATAGTGCGCCCGAAGCCTTTCAATTACACACCTGTCGTGCAAACCAATGTGCTCAAGTTTTACTAAGTAAAGAAAAACAAAGAAGTGAAAGATGGTATATTTTAACCCGGCCTTCGGGCATACAAAAACTGTCGCTTTAATATCCTGATTTTCTCTCGCGTAAATAATAAGCAGTGTGAAACCTCTCTGGGCTTTAATATTTCGCTATTTTAATTTTTGGAGATAATTTAATGATCGATCAGGCTTTATAAACAAAAATAAACCCGAATGTTCACCTCTTTAGCAGCGGCAAGAGACCTTATTGCCATGGAGATCAAGATAATTAACTATTCTCAGCCGGCCCTCTAATTAAAAAAAATGATCCCGCGAAGTTTTGGAAGTTGGGCTTCCATTTGTATAAGAGTATAAATACAAAGGAAGATAGCGGGCAGCTACTTCGAATTGAATAAAATATGCCTATTTAAACAGCAGATCACCTGGGAATGTTTTGGCCGAGCCCAAAAGTAAAATGGCAGATGTCAGTCTTGCACCTGAGGTTCGAAATGAAAATGGCATGGTGATTAGCTTTCACTAATAAAAATGAAGACGGCGCGTAAATCAGTCAGAAATTAATAATAATTTTATGAGGACTCTAAAAATAAAATTAACTGTGGGTCGGCACTCGTCTCTTTGCACGCAGCTGCAAAATTTGAGATTTTTCGTGTGTGCTTCCGAAAACTCTAAACTGAAATCGCGAGGTTGGCAATTTTTCGCGTTCATTGTACAATTTGCGACTTCTGCAAGGTTGAGGAACTTTCGTGTACATTCCCATTTTCCCGCTTTTTTCTCGCTCTAAGTCACAAAATTCGAGAGAATTACAATAAATTGCAAGGTCGACGATTTTATGAGATATTTGCAATTTTCGCATTTCTTTGTCAAGTTGTTGAGTGAGTCAAAAGCCATTCAATTGCGGATTTTACAAAATTTGCGAGAATCGCAAAATAAAGATTTTTCTCGTTACCTGCCATTTTTCGTAGTTCTTTGTCATGTTGATGATCGAGTCGAAAACCAGTTGCAGATTTAAGACCATTTAAAAAAAAAATTGCGAAAAATTTTAACGTTGATTGGATGGGGCCCTCTCAACCTTCTCTTTCATTGCTTTACACTGACACAACTAATTTTCGACTTTTTGCAAATTTTCTAATTTTTTTTCAAAATTTTTCCAATTTTCGTTTTTTTCAGGTGTGTTTAATGTATGTTTGCTGAGTGATCAGTCACAACTGAAACGAGTCAAGTGTCTAACCTTTAAAATGATTCTATAGATAACCTCAATCACGCATAGAGAACTTAGCAGGTTTGTAACTTGGTTTTGCAAATTAGACATATGTAAACCTAGTAGGGCAAGAAAATACAAACAGCAGAAATAAACATGCTAGTAAAAATTCATTTTATGGAAAACTTAACGCTTTGCATGACTGTTGTTTAAACATACTTTGTCAAAGTATAGTTCAGGCACCTGCTTATTGACACTCCGTTGTTACGGACAGTTTTCACGGCAAAAGCCCATACTGTGCAGGCAATCTAGGGTCAAAAATTAGCTTTTAGTTCGCCGAAACGAGCACACCCCTTTAGAATCGCGTTCACGGCAAAAGGCAAACGCTAGATTCAACTGACTTGAAATTTTCTTAAATAAAGAGATGAGCAGGTGAAAACTGTCGAAAATATTTTTTTGTGGATGAGCCTGAAATGAAACTACTTATTCTTTTGTGGATAAAATAAATAGTGGATGACAGGTTATAAGTAAATAAGCTTCTCTGCGTTCCTAAGTAGTGTCAAATGATGGAATACGTGGAGGACACCAAGTTCCTCTTATCACTTCCTCCTCTCGACGTGAGTGAGGCGGTGGTTGCCCTTAACAATCACCTCATGTAAGCTGCAAGGTGGTGTCGTGCGAACTCGCTTCCAATAAATCCTGATAAAGTCAAGCTATTGGTAGTGGGCGTACCTAACCTGACAAGAGCTTTGTCACTACCCCCTGTCTACCTTTTAGGGAAACTAATTTATCCCTCATGATCGGTTGTCAAGGACCTTGGGGTGTTGATAAACTCTAACTTCCCTTATGATGATGATGAGCCTATACTTAGTTGTCTTCAAGCTGCTTCTACAAATTAATCCGCATTTCGACGTATTTATAACTTGCTCGGTAGAAAGACACTGATCCTAGACATCAATTCTTTCGTGTTCACTAGGGTTTTCATTGTTCAACACTACAGAATGGAAATACACTTCTTAGAAAAACACTCGTAAACTGCAGCTTATTCAAAACTTTGCCTGTAGGATTGTTTTAGAGCTTAGGAAGTTTGATCACATTTCAGAGAGGCGCAAGTCAATTGGATAGCTCAACGTCTACGACAAACTCTTTGTTAACGATGTAGTCATGGTTCATAAATATTCTAAGTAATTTAGCAGCGCCTTATGTAAAAGTATCCACTTTATTCAAACCCAGATTTAGCGTCAGCAAATGGTCTACTAGAAAGTCTGGACTTTGCAGTCTAAATTAGATCTAATTCGAAAGTTCTTGCGTGTCCAGAGGCGCACTACAAAGTATATTCTGTATCTGCGCTTGTTTGAGGGCCCGTGACCGATCTATTTCCAGACCGTACTCAAGTATTACGTGCGGGTTTTACCCAAAATTTAACCCAACATCATTTGAAGGGTTAAAATGTACGGTGGGCCACTTTTTTTCTATTTAAAATAAAAATCTTCGCATTCAAAATGATCAGAAACTGATTACTGACTTTTCGATCTATGAATGCTTCCACTTGACTGGACCGGAAGTTAACTTTGCGATTGACGTCAGAGAGTTTCTTGAGCTTTTCTGCTTAGTTCTGAGATTGTTTCAAGTTCGATTGCATATATATCCAGATATTGCCTTTTTGTTTTCGTTTTAACTGGAAAGGTCATCGTGGAATGTTACCTCGCGCGGCATTGCGTGGTAAACTGGTCCATTTAACTGGAGGCACTGATTTTACGAGAGCAGCTGTGGAATTTCGACCCTTGTCACTATTCATTACCGTTAATTCAAATTGTTAATAAATTAATAGCCAACCGTGAAACGCGAGACGATAATAACAATCGCGTGAAACCAACAGTGAAATGCGAGACAAACCACATAAAATAAAGCATTGCATCGTTTCACTTAACTCAGCAACAGACTCAAGAACAGAATCGGTAAAATTTTAAATCACATTTAATTTCCATGTGCAGTTTACAAATAAAAGTGTGGGTTCCCTGTGTGATAAGAGGGAAAAAAACTGCAATATATTACAAAAAAATATACCAAAATATATCAATTTTTTGTCTACAAACTGTATGTCACACAAGAAAATCGCAATGATATATATATTAGCTTTCAAATACATAAGTTATCAACGAAAAAATATAATATGTATATACTTTCGCACAGCTAATCGACAGCATTGACTTAAAGGGACGAGAAGAAAGCGGTTTGAAACGGCGCAAACACAAGAAAAGTTAAAGATTGCGTTCACGGCATACGGCGAAAAGCAGAAATGTCCATAAGATAACTTATGTATGGAGCAACAATTAAAAAAATAAACAACTTGAATAAATTGCCGCGAGCGAGTGAACGCTCCCCTTCATGTTGAATGAGGCAAACGCGGCGAGTAAGCTTACGTGAGAAGAGGCCTTTTTCGGCTATTGTTACACACGCCGAACAAAAAGCTCTTTTCGTCACTTTTCGAATGGAGGTCAGCGACAGCCGAAGGCTAATGGTCATGTGATCGTCCCTGTCGATTGCCGTGCAAGCTTTTCGTGACTATCGTGAGAAAAACAAGAAAATAGAGACCTTTAGATTCTAGGACGAGAACAACTACGAGTACCAGATTTGACTTAAAGTTTGTTCGCGTATTGTCAAATTATGGACACCCCGGAAAGCTTCATTACACTTCTTTTTCACCAAAAAAATTAGCATTGTTATCTTTAATAAAAGAGCTTAAGCCATCTCCCGACGGCAAAATGATAAAACCTCTAACACTTTAAAACTTGTCAGTTTCCGTTACCACGACATTCTCGCTAAAACTCTTGGTGGAATGACGACGGCAATCACGTTTTCCCGCCAAAATGACGCTGGTTCAGTATTGTTTAGTATTGAGAGAATCTCGTACTCGTGGTTGTACTCGTCTCAGAATCTAAAGGTCTCTACTAACTCGCCTATCTCACACAAAACACGACGAATAGCATCATTCACTCAACTGTGTCATTTTCGTATCCGAAACCACGGTAATACGTCCAGATTGTCATAGCCCTGGATGGCCCAAAATATTTGGTTTAAACCAATACCCAAGAATGCAAAAAATACACTTCCATTTGATGTGAGTCGTTCAAACATGTCTTCGCTTAAGCCCCCTAATAACAATTGGATAGCGCTATCCACCTTTGATTCAGATAACTAGGGCTCAGAGCACGAGTAGTCTTTCTTTTCCCTCAAGTATTGGATACTGGGCGAAAGAAACATACGAGCGCGCGTGAAAATCACCACCCGCGTGGAAAGGCTTCCCTTTGCGTGTCACCTCCCCTCATAATTTTCACGCGCGCTAGCTCTGCTATTCCTGAGGTAAACAATGGACCTAGGGCTGGCAGCGAGAGAGGGTGACACACCCTTTGCTGCGTCTCTTGAATGACGTAACTCTTCATTAAGGCTTTCACACTCTTTCCAGTGCAGCAGCGATGGAACTTTCTAGAACTGAAAGCCACTGAAATTTCTGGTCCCAAGAGTACGCCTGGCACAACCACAGTCTCTTTGGTGACACGATGGTAAAAGCATTTTTTACATCTAGAGTGTGAATGAAGATAGGCAGAAACGAAGTGAGGCCCCGTCCACACGGATCCGGATGTTGTTGAAAATGGAGCTGATTTTATTCTCCGTTTTCGAAAAAATACGGGTGCACACGTAGCGATCTCGAATCGTTTCCGTCCTTCCACACGGAAACGCTAAAACGATGAAATTACGATAGCATTCATATTCACCAGATAGCGCATGCAGGGAATGCGCTGTATTAAGTATGATATCATCGTATTCGAAAACCTCCGTTTTCGTTAAGTCGGAATTTTTAAAAAACTCCACTCTCGGAACCCTTTTCGGAAAGCAGCGAAACGCCGTTCACGTGTGGACGGAAGGCTTAAAAAATCTCCATTTTCAAAAATCCGAATACGTATGACGGGGCCTAAACGTAACTTGCTGTAGAGGCTTTTAACCAGGATCACAGACAAGTACTAGTAACTAATAACAATGAACTTACATTTGGAATCAGCCAGGTTTTCCACCCTCAATTTCTTCAAGGTCATACACGCTTGAAATCTAAAAAAATCCACGAGTCAAGTTTGACTTCCATTTGGTAAGGGAGGCTGAGGTGGCTCGATGGGATTTTTCAGGGTCAATACCTCCCAAGTTTGTGCATACAGCTGCAAGTAAAATAGGCAATGGCGTCATTTCGTTGCTATGACAACTCCGATGTCATTGTAACCATAATCATTACAAATTGCCATTTTTATCTAATACAGCTGTGTTGGTAATTTTTCCAAATCCTTGTTAATGGCGACGTAATTCATGCTCAAAATTCGGAGGTATTGACCCTGCAAAACCCTATCGAGCCTCCTTACGCGACAAATACAACGACGGCAGTGAAAACGCCGTCAAAAAAATGAATTTGCGTTCATTCAAACTTTATCGCGTCTATTTGAATATTCTCAATTTGTCAAAAGTAGGCGATTTTTTCTAGTGTTGGAATACTTAAGATTTTGACCTGGTTCAAAAAGAAAAAGAAAAATTCGTCGTCTTATGTTCACATCCTCCATAAAACGTCGTGTTAGGAGGTTTTACGTTCTAGTCGTGCGGTGGACGTCAAAGAAATGTGCTTAAAAGCGTGACGCCCGTGCAGAGCTGTTGTTTTGCTCATAAAACCAATTGTTTCGTGACGTTGTCGTTGTGGTTGCTTAATCTTGCTAATTTCTCGTAGTAGACCGTCCTTTAGTCAAGAGAGTCTCGAAAAACGACAACTAATGTAAACGCACTAGCCAGTCAGAAAAGGAGCAGGCTTTACAATCAACCTCCTTCTCTGCTCGCTGTTTCCTCTACTTTGCGCTCAGCACTCTTACTTGAGTTTGCGCTTGTCATACAGGAACCTTTTGACGTAGCTATGTGACGGTGCAACTTAAAACATTTAGCTTAAATCAGTCTTCATCCTGAACCATCCTCGAACCTTTGTAGTTAACTGTATTATTATCTCGTTGGCGCGCGCTTTTCGCTTTTCTATTTTACAAAAAATAACAATTCAAGAATTCCTTCAATTTCGAGATTTCTCCTCTTATTATTACGTTTTCACGGGAGTTAAAAGTTAATGAGTATTCTAACTCTAGTAAAAACAAAGGCTGAGTTTCTAATGATTACCGTATCAACTCAAATAAGCACCACGCTGCTTAATAGGGTGGTGTTTATTTGAAAGTTGGAAGCCGCAAAGATTTTAGTGTATTAACTACGGTAATATTAATTTCCGTATTAAACCGACAGAATTAACGAATTAACGATTTGATTTTATCAGGGCCACATTGCTTATTCGGGGGCGGCGCTAATTAACTTTTTTTTTCCCAAATGCGGAGCTTATTTGAGTGCGGCGCTTAATCACAGGGGATGGCGCTTATTCGAGTAAATACGGTATTGGAAGAGTGAACAATTAAAAAGGAAAGACTTTCAAGGCGTTCGTTAAACTTGCAGTTTGTGTTCTAATAAGTTAAAAACACGAGGTACTTCTGTTTGTTTAATAAAATCCAGGGTAAAATACACAAATTACAACAAGACTGAGCTCTTTCAAAGTTTTATTTCATCAACACGATCACCACGGTAAAATACATACTTGTAATTCCTTTGAACCAGCCTTGAGAAAGGAACAAACTTGAAGGTGAGAGTGGCGAGAAGTAAAGCGTCATTAAACAGAAATAAACCAAGATCTCCAACTTGTTGATAAACCCTGGTATTCAAAAAACGAAAGAAAACAGAAAGGCTTTTGAAAGACGAGAGTGTTTGTAGTTAACTTAAAAAGCACCTTTTCTGCACCTAAAAGAACAAATAAGATCCCATAACAGTCGCACTTGTTTACCCACCCCACTCCTCCAGTTCAGTTCAGTTTATTTTTACTCAATATTTTGACTAATGCTAAGTTAAAGACATTATAGATTTACAAGATAAATGTTTATGTAGAACTAATATGAAAGGTTGAGTACGATGAAGATATTAAGATATTTTAAAATTTTACCATCAATCAAGGACATTACGGTCATCAAGGGATCATTTACGCCTTGAAGAACCAAATTTTAACATGAAAACTTATGGCCAGCGAGCGTTTTCCGTTGCTGCCCCTCAACTATGGAACAAGCTCCCCTTTGAAATTCGTGCTTGTTCTGATGTTAATCTTTTCAAGTCTAAGTTGAAAGTGTTTCTTTTTAAAAAGGTATATGACATTTAGTTTCATCATATTTGTTTTTGTTTTCTTTCCTTTTTAATATGTGTATGCTATAAATTTCCCAATATGTACAGTAGTGTTATATGTAAGCTTGTGATTAATGATATTCTTATGTCCTTTTTTACATTGTAAAGCGCTTAGAACAGCGATGTATAAGCGCTATATAAATCCCATTATTATTATTATTATTATTATTATTATTATTATTATCATTATTATCATTATCATTATCATTATCATTATTATTATTATTATTATTATTATTATTATTACGATGGCCAAGTGAACCATTTGGTTTTTTAGTTGGTCACCATAACACCAATTACGTTTAGAATAAAAACAGGCGAGGAACTCCTTCTTTAGAAGGTTCTTCACTTGCTCGATTGTCGCGTCAAGTCATACAGGCTGTGACGCAAGGCAGTGACAAAAGAGGCCCAGGACTGTGTTGATTACTTACTTCTAACAGAAAAGTAGCGGAAACGAAATATTTAAACAATGCGCTCTGCTAAATTAAAGATAGCGCGCCGCGCCAAGCGAAAACATCCTTAACTCTGTCCGACGGAAGTATATATAAAACCAGGGAGATCGACGTTGTCAAAAAGAACAATTTCTAATACGGTATCCCCATCGATGTGATAAAAGCAGGAAAAAAGCTTTAATGTTGAAATATTTACCTGAACTCTGGTTTAACTTGTCTGCCAATACTTGGGGTTGACAGCAGGATGACATCCTCTTCGCGAATGAAATGACGACTTTTCTCCGCAAGAACCTGCAAACAGTGAAAACATAGAAAATTGACACAAGAGCGTCGTCATCATCATCATCATCACCATCATTCGGAGTCGAGAAGCTATGAACGACGATTCCTATCCTAGCCTGTGTACAGACGTCCTCCTCCCTCAGAAAAAAATCGGGAGAAGAGTCTCTTCTCCCGATTTTTTTCTGAGGGAGCTAGGGGGGTATGTATTGTTTGGAGTAACATTTTGTGTTATCATTACTGTATCTTGGAGTATACTGTATCAAGCTCGAGTTGCATGTTCTTAGACAAGAAAACCTTGTTTAAAATTTGGCTTAAACTCAACCATCTTTCGAGCAGCCGGGACCAGGAATGTACTAGATAGCGAGCACGTTGACGTCGCCAACAGCAAACTCAAGTCAGGCTTTTCTCTTTATTTTACTTTATTCCATTAGCTTCGCCAGGAGACAACAAATCAACGATACAAACAAAGCAGAAAGTAGCTAAAGTAATAATATGAAGGGAGCGGTGTAAGAGACTTGGCAGGAACACCCAAAAAGCTGAAGCCAATTAAAGGGAGTCCTTTTCCCACAAGTCCCCCTACACCGGTAATGTGAACTCTTGATGCTGTGATATGAGACGGTAAAATTAACCTCTGTTAAGAACAAAAGACGTGACTTACTGGACAATTGACTATTCTCTTCTGTAAATCTTGAAGAAACCTTTCCCTTTCAAGACGTTCTTTATACTGCAAAAGACCAAATAAAACCAACGTTACTAAAAGAATTGGCAGACAACACAAAGATTTAACATTGTGTTCCACCCATTTGCAAGATGACGTCAGTTTACTGCTACGACCACAATATTTTATGATTTTGCTTTCTTGTGCAAATTAGGACTTTTGTTTTTTATAACTCGATGGGATTACAAAATTAAAAATTAAAATATGAAAGGAAAAACGAAAAGGATTCTGGTCGTAGTAGTAAAATGACGCCATCGTGCAAATGACCTATTTGCGCCGGGAGCGCTTATTTCATTTCATTTCAGCCGAGGGGATGGGGAGGGGCGCTGATTCAGGCACTTCCACTTAAAAATATATAGGGAACCGATTGAGGGACAGGAGCTCGTAGGCAGAGTTTTCAAAACTTATATCTTGCTTGTTTGAGAGCATTAAATGGAGGTGTAAATTTAAGCGGACTATAGTCTCAAATGTCATCCGTCTCCATCCCCTAATCCCCTAACCCGTGGGGGTTGCACCCCCCTCCAATGGTGTTAAGGGGCGGAGACAGCTGACATTTCAGATTAAGCGGACAAATGAAGCTCCTTTTTCACTTTATATAGTGTTGATAAGCGATAATAATTTTTTTATTACCTGTCTAAATAAGGTGTGAAGGTCCTTGAACTTGGCAATGGCCTGGGTCAATTTTTTTCTGTCGACGTGATCAGCTGAAGTGTACCTCAAGAACGCTTCTAAAAGCTCAATATAACTGGAACAAAACAAGTAATTAAGCCCTGAAAATTTGCCACTTGTTATTCAGAAAGTATTTAATTCTTGTGGGTGAAAGACATTCGTGGTTGACAATGTCCTGGTTTCACTCTCTGTGTGCTGTTGCCTCAGATTTACATCAAATTGTTTCCATAGCTCCTTGACCACATTGTATCCATTAAATGGAAATAGGCTGCACAAATAGCCTGCTGATCCACTGTTTGTGGCGTTTTTGTTTCATTTAGCGTGAATTCATTTACTGTTAAGTGAGAGCATGGGTAAGGCTGAGTAAAATAACTAGTCCACATTACTAAGTAGTATAGCAGGGACCGAAATGTCCGGATTTTTTTGCACAGGGATATCGTTAACTTGCACAGGAATACATTAACTAGAAGACCTATCCAACGAGTTAAACATCTAGAAGAAAAATAGCACATGATCTCATCTTAAAATGATATTCCTGAGCATTTTATTCATGAGATACAGAAAAAAGGCTATGACGTCATCGGCGTTAACGTACTCCACCGGAAGTTAACGAGATTCCTGCCATAAAAACTGGATAATTCAGTGTCTTCTATACTACTTTTATCTTCGCATTTCTAAACTTTCACCTTCTTCTTCGTTGACAATGCTTTGCGCCTGAGTAAAATTAGGGAGCTTAAAGAAAGGCGTATTTGAGCGACGCATGTCAACCGAAAGTGGACTTTTGCATTTTTTGGGCAGTGGTCTTCCTACAATTTTTTAGTATTAAAACTTTCAAAACGTTTTGTCATTTAACAGTGTATTGGTATTACATAAGACTTTAAAACAGTGAAAGTAAGAACCTCAGCCTTAAGTTATTTTGTTAGGCTTGCGCAAATTTCTCTCGTTTTACCGCGGTGAATCCCCAACAGAACCCGCGCCAACTTTACACACTAAGGCACTAAGCACAGAACCGTGAAATGGGTCTATTGAACAGAAAACCTAACACAAAGAAGCAATTACAAAGGCGCAGAAAACGACGAGACAATTGTTGTAAATAATTTTGCCCTGTGTGGAGGACAAACTGAAAATAGGTTAACTGACCTTTTAATTTGTCTTCCCGGGAGAAACAACAATTCTGCAAAACTAGATGCCAAAAACAAAAAAAAAGGAGAAAACAACAAAACACAAGAACAAAGAAATGAAATTAGAGTTTATAAAATACTATTCACTCAAACATTGGAAGGATATAAGAAATGAGTAAAACTAAAAGGTAAGGCATAATTTCATACCTCATCATTTTTGTATTTGGCTGTTTTTCGTGGCGTGCAAGAAATGAGCGAAATTGAGGATTTTGTTCTTTACACTGTCGAAAAAGAAACACAGGATAATGGCTTGATAATAAAGTAAGAAGTAAGTAAAAATGAAGTGAGTAAAGTGAAATTTTTCACTGTGTACCTTGTGTAGTCAGTACTTCGACTTGGGCTGGCAACTCGTTGTTGCGATGTAGCCTGTCCCAGGCGTTACAGGGACATAGTCAGCTTATGTACATGCGCATTAGATGCAATTTTTTAGCCGATTTGCATATCGCAAGATACACAATCCACACCGTTTTTAACCAAATATGATGAAATAAAATTAAAGAATTAGTAAAAGAATACAGCGGAACAGGTGTTCAATAAAACATCGAATGAAACACTAGGCAAGATTAAAGCGGTTTTCTAGCTAGATGTATCCAACGCGTGCATTTGATTTCGGGTTGAGGTAAACGCTTTTCAAAGTTGCAAAACTAGTGTCCAGATTGGCGCTGTCCAAAGCTGACTGCGTCCCTTTAAGATAGCGGGGACAACGCAAAAACTGGAGCTGGAAAAAAACACTATAGGAACGCCTGGAACATGATATGGTGGCGAGGCATGACATAAGAGCTGTGATGGCGAGGACCCCTACCCCTAACAGGATTAACCATGCTGGAATGGTCAAGGAAAAGAAAATGGGACGCTTGAGAACGGGGTGCGTATTCTCACGCCCGAATTCAATTCTTCCTTTTACCTTTGAGGCAACCATGTTTTAAGTCGACAACTGGTGACAGTACTTCAACGGATAAACTTGAGGCCGACGGTGCGCTCATTCTACGCACCTCTGTCTACCAAAGTTCTAAAGGTATTTTAAGCTAGTTAAAGCTACACAAAAAGGAGAGAAGTAGCAACAGGGATGTGATGTCACCGAAAATCGAACTCGGGACTTAACGCACCGAAGGCCGCGCACTAACCAACTGTGCCATCTTTGTTCCTTTCGAAAGCCCCCAACCTCCAGCCTCTAATACGCCCCCAGCTAGTCCAGAGGCACTTTACGAAAACTGATATTAATAAACTGCAAGGGGATTAATAGCTTAATAGAGGAAACACGGGTACTCTTAGGCCTAGGGAAAGGATAAACGTTTCACGAGACAAACCTGAGTTAAGTTCATGAAAAGTTCGACGTCTGGCTCAGTTAAGTTCGTCTGAATGAGTTTGAATCGTCCAGCAGGTTCTATCCGTCTGCTTCAGACGCCGATAGAACGTTTGAAGATCGTCTACGGGACAAACGTCGATCTTCACATGCGAAGAACTAAACGAATAAATTTAAAATTTGTATGATAATGTATATTTAGCCTCGTTCGAGAGAAAATTTATTAAAATTGGTTTTTGATCTGGTTCAGTTGATTGGTTCGACGCGTCCTAAGTTCGACGTCTGACCCAACAGAAGATTTTAACTCAATTTAGGTCGACTCAAATTCGAGTTTGGTTGGTCTCATGAAAAGTTCGACGTTTTGCCTAGGCCTTAATCTACGATAATAGTTAATAAAGAAAAGCTTACTCGTTCTAATGTTTGTAGTGTTACAGGATAATTGTTTAAAAAATTGGTGTAGGCACGCAGCTGTGTAGTAAAGTTGAGAAAAATGTCTCCCAGCATCTGAAAAGGGAACAGAAAAGGCTAAGAATGACGTATTTTCTCGGATAACAGCCTTCGGGGTTTCCTCCCCTTGAAAAACTAGTTCACAATTCCCGCCGTGAACATTCCTCGAAATACCTGAAAAATACCTGACCTTGAAAAGTTGTCTCTCTAGAGAGAACGTTAAAAAACCGACTTACTTTAGATACGATAAATGAATGTGCTCAACTTATAAGTCTTACAGTGCCGAGTCGAGCCGAATTTATACAAGTGACGAATTTTTTTATTCAAGACGACAAATTATCCATCTCTGGTAGATAATTCGTCTAGTATAAATCCGGTGTTTAGGCAGAAGTGGGGCCAAAACTAGTCTTCGCTTGATTTGACTGTATGCATGTCTATAAATTTGTCTGAAAGGATAGCTCATCTTTATCTAGACGGAAAACAAAAACAGATTTCTGCTCGGTTTTGACATGAGGGCGACTGGTACTTCATTCGCAAGGTTTCTTGGGATAAAATTTTATAGGTGGTGTCAAAAGAGACAAAAAGCAGTCACTTCCGGTTTGAAAAAAAGCTAGCTGTGTGAGATGTCATTGAACAAATGTGTGGTTATTGAACTTCTGGTATGGTTATTAAACTATTGTGTTTTCCGCCTGAACTACAATAGAAAACGGTTCTTTGGCTGTTTATTTTGATTGGACGATATCATAAACATTTACCCTAGGCGATTTCGGAGTGGCAAAACCGCCGCTTTCAAAGACAGGACAAGTGCAAACCTTTCTAAAGAAAAAGGGTTTCTGTTTTAATTTGCATAAGAATGAAACAGACGTCAGACTCAGCTTCACTTCAAAATAGAGGCTCATCCCCACTTGGTAATGTCCTATTGTTGGGTGCAATGAATATTGTGTTGTCGTCGCGATTCTTCGGGTCAACTTCGGACATCATCGAGCGTCAGCCCAACTCGTAAATGTCCTACTGTTGGGTGCCTTGTATTATGTGTTGCCGTCGCGATTTTGCGGGTCAACTTCGGGCGTCATCGGGCCTTAGCCCCATTTGGAAATATCTTATTGTTGGGTGCCTTGTATAATGACTGTGTTGTCGTCGCGATTCTTCGGGTGAACTTCGGACATCAACGAGGATCAGTCCCACTCGGAAATATCCTATTGTTGGGTGCCTTGCATTAGTGTTGTCGTCGCGACTTTTCGGGTCAACTTTGGAGATCACCGAGGCTTAGCACCACTCGAAAATGTCCTATTTTTTCGTACGAAAATATGTGGGCTACGGTCATTTATACGAATGTCTGAATTGATGGAAACCGTTCTTTAGATCGGTTAGTTCAATTGGCTTGGTTTTCTGCTACAACGAAAGTTAGAGCGCGCCCTTGAGAATGCAAAAAATGGAAAATTGTAAATGGAACTTACTTGATGAGAATTCCATTCATCTAACCTGTTTGACAGATTATTCACCAAAAGACTGAAACACAATAAAGGTCGTCGTATCAGTGTATAAAGCTGGGCATTAAGAAAAATGTTTCAACATCAAGATTATCATCTCTGCTGAAACTTTAATATTTGACCAGTTATGTAATTTATTTTGTTGAGGGACCCTTCAAATCAGTTAGTGAACCACGAGAAGGGAATGTGACTTGATATCACCCGGAAAACACTGTAACGCCCGCCAGAAGTGTAAGCAGGACTCGCTAAGTCGGTAGAGCGGTTGACTGCAGAGCGAGAGGTCGCAGGTTCGATTCCCGGTGCCAGACCAATACTCAGGGTCTTAAAATAACTGAGAAATGAGGGTACTACCTCGCGAGGCTCGGATGACCACGCAAAATGGCGGTCCCGTGTACAGTAGGAGACGTAAAAATGGTGTCATCGATTAGGACACTAAAGTAAAGCGCATTCTATTTCTTTATTTTATTGTCATAAAATATTAAACAATGCTATGTCTAACGTACCTGCTTAGGGCCAGCAATGTTTCACTGTCAGCAAATAAACTTTGTATGTTTGCCAAGCTAATAATGGCTCTATGAAAGTCCGAAAGGAAAGGAAAGTTTGGAAACTAGCAACTTTTTCCGAAGCAGCCAAATGTAACTCAACCTAGTGACAGTGTTCATTTTAGCTAGTTTAGTATTATAACTAAGCTTAACCGGTTATTCTAAAGCTTAAGTACCAGTGCGTTCTATTGTTCCTCCGCTACTGACCATTGTGTTTCACATGGTGGTCCGCTAGACCTTCCCGTGGTGTAATTCACGGATTTCAATAATATTTTAAGTAGCCAGCCGGTTTGAATATAGAGTAATCGACTATATCAACAAGGGGCAGTTAATCCCGTACCTCTAGGGGGTTGGGGGGCATGCTCGCTCAGAAACTTTTAAAATTTCAAAGCCCTAAAATGCAACTTCCGACGTTCTAGGGACTAAATTGAGTACAAAAGAGCGTACTCAGGGCGGAAATGACGTACAACATAAAAAAGACAAGAAAAACCAAGAGATCATAATAAGGATAAAAAAGCAAACCTGTTTGAGGCAAGAGCGGCTTCAAGAGGCTTTTTAAAAACATCTTGTATTATGGATAAATTCCTCATGTACGTTAACTCTGTTGACAATATTTCATGTGCCACTAGAGTCCTTCTTTCACCTGCGGAGGTGCCTGTCTTAGGAGAAAAACCCTAAAGATGAAAAAATGAAAGAATCCTTCTCGTTTTCAGCTGCATTGTTAAGTAGCTGGCGCCACAGACCGAACTAAACTCTGGTTAAGTCCGTCTGCGAATTAGCGCCGAAATCCTCGTTCCGGGCGCCCACATGTGTACACCAGCATTCGAGTAGGCGCCATGATTGGTCTGTTCAAAAGTCCATCGTCGATTTGACAATCAAGATGACAGAAAATTCGAAACGCACTTCCGGTAATTCGTTGAGTCCGTTGGTGGCCCAGAAGCATGGATATCAGCACTGCTTCGCAGACGTTACTAACCAAGGTTAAAATTACGTCTGCGACGCAGACTATTCTAAAGAGGCTCGATTTCGGACGGTATTTCCGATTATTTTTTCAAAGCGGAATCATATTAATAGGGCCCCTGATGGGACCACAGAGAGTAGAACAAAATGTTGAAGCCAAAAAACATAAGCGTCACTAAACTAACCATCTTGAACTTACAAATCAACATTATTCCGTGGACTATGTCTATGGGAAAACTTTAAAGTTGCTCATTTATGCTTTATTTAAACTATATGGTAGTGGAAGCGTGGTGGCCGAGGGGTTAAAAGATCTCAAAGTCCAGGTTCAAGCCTGTCCATTGCGTTGTTTCCTTAGGTAAGAAAACTTTCTACTCTTTGTCTGTCTGAAGTACGCACGCGTGCGTACTGCGCAGACACGAAATGCTCCGTGTATTTTTGTATAGCCAATGCTCTGGTTATTGACCTGATTGATCATTTACGGTGAGTCGGGATACTTTTAGTGGTCGTCTGATAGTCAAGCCGAGGCGTTATCATCCTCTGAGACCCAGGGGCAGCTTGTCGGGACGATAGAGTGTTCGTGGTGAAAGTTTACCTAAAGATCGTACCCGACTAGCTGCCCCTGGGTCTCCGAGGATACGGCATTATTGGCTATGAAGACTCAATGTGACTGGTGCGTTTTGATCCGTCTATTGTTACAGTTATAATGGCAGTTAGTGTACACGTAAAAGTTGAGTGAGGTTGAATTTTTACGTTTACGTGCGAGCTTTCATACATTGCTTCTATTTCATTTATGCACGTAAATTCTCGTATTCACGCGACAGTGGAAGTCCACCTTTACGGACTCTATTTAACACCCAGCTTAAATTTCAGTCAGCTCTTAAAAAGGTAAGGCCCGTCGTTATTATCAATCTCAGCTAGTAGGAAGACAAATTTAGAAAAATCTCTTGCCTCAAATTCGTTTTCAAAGCCACCATCAATTGCACCTTTGTCAGAACCAGCTTCGTCTTGCACTTCCTGAGGGAAACAAATATGATGTTTAACAATTATTCCTCGAGCCCAAATGGGCCCTGAGTCAATAGCCCATGAGGCTGAAGGCCGAATGCACTATTGACTCAGAGGGCATGAGGACGAGAGGAATAATTGTTTTAGTAAAATCCAACTAGTTGGTCAAAAGTATCGAGACAAAACAACTTGAGCAAGCAAAACGCGCTTCAGCCGCCATTGTTTTGGTTTTCAAAGCCGACGCTTTTCGCCACAAGTGGGCTATAACATATATCGTAAAAATTCCGAAAATAAGCTCCGGGGCTTATAATTTTCAAAGGCCCTTTTTGAGGGGCTTATTTTTGGAGGGGCTTATATTCGGAGGGAAATTTGCGTTTCAAAATCGATTGGGCTAGCCTTATAGTTGGAAGGAAATTTGCCGTTTTTTGCTTTGTTTTTCTTTGTATTTTGAGGGCAATTTCTAAGTACAAGCCCCCCTGGGGGGCTTATATTTGGAGGGGCGATTTAACGGAGGCTTTTTTGCGTTACGAGTTTGGAGGGCTTATATTTGGAGGGGCTTGCTTGGAATTTTACGGTAGCCTAGTAGTAGCTCAACCAATCAGAACGCAGGATTGATAATAGACCACTACCAAAAAATAATAAAATTTATACCTGACTTAATTTCCAGCTTTAATCTAAAACGTCTTAGAAATATATGTTCAACAGCACTCACAATAGTAGCTCAAAATATCATGGGCAACGAAAAACTAAAACTAAACTTAGACGAATTTGGTAGTATTTTGTAACCTGGATTTTGAGAAAGTTTAAGTTACAGAGCAGACCAGGATTATAAAAAAACAATAATAAAATATACCGTTAGAAAAAATAGACTTGCAAAAATGTGTTTTCATGTTAAAAGATTATAAAGAACAATTTGTGACACGAAATGCCTCATCCGGAAAAATTAAATTACAAATTAGTAAATAAAACAAAACAAATTTAAGATAATGCGTAATCGATATAGGAGGCGGATAAAAATGACTTATTCGATGATATATTTTGGTCTGTTTTTTTTTTTATATAATGCTGGATTTTCCAATGCAAATAGTTTCCCAATGAGAGCGGGCTACAATCGATTTTCTGTCAAGCTGAACAATTCAAGGGATATAAAAAAACCATCAGTGAATGCAATGAATTGGATTTCGAAAATATATTTTTATCGAACTGACAGGTGTTGAGGGCAGAAACAGACAGGTAACGATTAAATCCTCTGTCTCGAAAATTTTATAATAATAATAATTAATAATAATTTTATTTATATAGCGCTAAAATCCAATAATTGTCCAAAGCGCTACCTAATTACAAAAAAGAATATATATATATATATATATATATATATATATATATATATACATAAAAATCTAAATTATAAAATATCTACAATATACAATATAATTCAAATATAGCCTAAGTTATCTACTATATAAATCAAAAACATCTTAAAACAAAAGGAATCTCATAACCTATATGCTAACTTAAATAAAAAAGTTTTAACGGATTGCTTAAAAGTTGCCACTGAAGCACATTTCCTTATCTCTAGAGGTAAATCGTTCCACAATTTAGGTCCTGCAATAGAGAAAGCTCTGTCTCCATATGTTTTCAATCTGCTTCTTGGAACCACTAAATATTCTTTACATGAAGAACGCAATGACCTAGAGTATGTTTTAAAATTCAAAAGGTCAGAAATATAAGAAGGTGCAAGGCCATGAAGGGCCTTGTATACCAATAAAAGGACTTTAAAAGTTATTCTAAACTCAACTAGTAACCAATGAAGATTAATTAAAACAGGAGTTATATGAACATGCTTCGGTGTCAGTGTGACAACACGAGCTGCAGCATTCTGAACTGCCTGTAGTCTAGCTAACAGATACTTAGGAAGGCCATGTAATAAGGAATTACAGTGATCAAGTTTCGAAGTAATAAATGCATGGACTAAGATTTCACATGTATCTTGGCTTAAGTACTTGCGGATTTTAGCAATATTTCTCAAATGATAGAATGATGATTTACAAATGTTCTTAATGTGCTCCTCAAAACTAAATATGCTATCAAACTGAACCCCCAAATTACGAACAGAGTATTATCGATTATTAAAAGAAATTGAGCATTTGCTTGTTATCTTTGGCCTTTACCAGGGAAAAATGCATAATCTGTAAATCAGCCCCCTTCTTTTTTGCTTATTATTCATTGATGAGTCAAACGACCAATTGAATGTATAGCTGATTCAATAGAGGTTGCTTTGGGAATTGCACAATTGGCAGCTATTGTTTGGTGGTCACTCAAGCAAATCATTTCAGTGAGTTTTGTACGCCCAAATATCCAATGCGCAATTGCCAATTCCCAATGCTCACAGCAACCTTTATTGAATCAGCTAAAGTATATAAATCCCAGGTTTACCTTTTCTTTTCCTAAGGGATGAGAATATTCAAAATGTTACGTAAGGATGGTAAATACCATCTGTTCTGCGAGTTCATGAGAACCAGTAGCCCACCCGCAGACATTCTTCGAGCTTTGTCACGCGTTAGGAACGTGTGACGAAGCCCTGAGAAGGTCTGCGTGGGAGGCTAGGAACGTTCCTTACTTAGTTGCGCAAGATCGCCTTTCGTGAAAAATAAAAAACAGCCAATAAAAATCGAGTTCGTTTTTATTGAAAACCAGAAATTGATTTCCAACAACATTGACACGTGCATTTGTAGTTAGTGATAAGGACTTTCAGATTCGACGACGCGACGGCAACGAGAACGTCAAAAACAACAACAAATAGGTTTAGTAGGCAAAACAACAATTTTGTAAGTGCAAAACACTTTTTTGTACATTTCTTTGCCGTTTTTATACAACTACGATGTTAAATTGCCTAATTTACGCTTTATGCGGGACGTAAACAAGCGAAGGCGAAATTTTATTTCTTTTTCTGAACTTGGATATTGTCCCTAGGAATTCAACCTCAAGAGGGTTCGCCTGCATTAGTATAGGTAATAGCATGATTTCTAGTGATATTTGGCATAAATACCACGAGTGATATTTCAAAATTGTTATACTTAATCTTACGAGCCGTTAGGCTAGTGAAATTTGAGACAATTTTGAAATATTTATGCCAAATATCAGGTACAAATCGGGCTATTATTTGTTTACACTACTACCCACGAAAGGTTTGTAATTTTCACATGTAGGTGTTTCAAATTAAGCTGAAATACCACTGCTCTAAGCCAATCAAATTGCAGAAATTTCTCATATAGTAGTATAAAGACTGAAATAACGCGAATTTTCGCAGCTATCGCTTCCTTCGATCATGAGGTCCCTCATTTTTTTTTTGAAAACACGCCCACGTAAACAGCCGTAGAATTTGCAAATGTTATTTTAAAGTAAAGTTCGGAAGCCTAATCGGTAAACAGTTTTACTCTTTGTTCCAAATTCTGCTTTAACCGTCGCAACGGAAATATTCCTTAATTTGGAATTGTGCTGGTTTGTCGTCAACAGGGATTGTGCTGCCTGCAACTCCGGAGAAAGCTCATTAATAAAAGCGAGGCAAGTTCCTCCGTTTAATTAATTAGTATAAAGTTCTTCTCGCGAATACCGGAAAAAAAGTGGGCTTGATTGGCAGGTAGCAGTCAACTTGGTACCTCCTCACCAATCAGATCGAGCCCCTAGCTGTCGTCCAGTGTACGATTGTTCGCCAAACGAACAATGACTAAATCGATATTAAATTTTTGCTTAATTTTCATCTTTGGTAATCTTGTCACTGAGTGTTAAATCCGTTTTTCCGAGCAGCTGCGACAAGGATATTTGAAAGCGCGATTACTATTTGTTCCCAAAGATATAATTTTCATACTGGGTGGAAGGAGTATACGACCAACACTTATTTTGCTTATCGAGTGAAATTGTACCATGTAACCCTTCACATTTAGACCCGGTAAGTAAGTTTTACCAAACAACAGTTCTTAAACGTTGTAATTTTTTACCCGATTTATATATACTGGTGATACAAATCAATTTGTGAGTCTATGAAGTTTGGATAAATTAAAATCCTAGTATATAATCAGATTAAGGGGCGCCGCTATTAAGGTGCTCTAGTTGTTATGTAGGCAGGAATTTAACAAATTCTCTCACGCACGTTGACCGGCTTGAGCAACCTTTAAGAGAGCTAAGTCTAAATGAACAATATAATTTTTACTAGTTGACAACAACAGGCATTAGTTTCGGTGTAAGAAAAATTTATCGTTATAGTTGGCGTTGACCATGTAACCAAGTTAAGAACGAAAAGAACTGGGTTTGGTATACAAACAAAATAGGAAAGCGCACGATTTGAGATCATTCTTACGTGAGCTAGCCCCAATAAAAACTTAATGGTAAACGCCCGACTTTTGAACACTTAGATTGTACGGACGGTATTAATCCCCAGCGTAAATCCAATTAAGGAAAGAGCCCGTCAGCCATAGTCAATCTCAGCCAGTAGAAAGAAAAATTAAAAAATACTTGCCTCAAATTCACTCCCAGAATCACCAGCAATAGAGTCCTTTTCTGAACCATCTTTGTCTTGTACTTCCTGGGAGAAACAAAGGTGATGATATCAAACTGTATACTCGACTTTGGCCCTATTCACACCATTAAATTAAATATAGTTTTTTTCCCTTATCAAAGCATATTACTGTTCTTTTATCGATTGCAAATCTAGCGCAATTACGTACGTTCATTTGTATTCGGCGTAAAAGCCTGTGTTCCAGTTTTCCGTTGCTGTTTTTCGTTTTTAAAAACCTGGTTTCATGAAACATGTTTCGTTGGTTTGAACGGGGCATTGATTTCCTGCTTTTGATGTCTAATTTAAGACGTTTTAAAATGACGTACATCTTCAACAATTATATTTACTTCCTCACAAATTCATGAGCAACGAGGACTACTAAACTAAGAGGATTACGTAACCAGGATTTTGAGAAAGTTACGTCTATAAAACAGACCGGGGTCGATCAATTTATGTTCAAAATTATAAAGGTAAAAAATATCAGAAAAAAATAATGGACTTATACAGAACTGAGGGGAGAAACAGACAGGTGTAGATAATATCCACCGGATTTGGAACAAGTTTTAGTTTAGGATGCTCAAAAATTCAACGTTTAAGCTCGTGTTCACTATGCAACTAAGTTTTTAAAAGAATGTCGTAGAACGTTACTCGGCAACACAAATAAAAACAAAGGCCCACCAGGGGACCACGTGCATCTTGTGGATGGTTTGGTACGAAGACAAAAGAAAGCAACAGGCTTACGACCATTCTTTTGTCAGAAATCTCACGCTGTGGAGCCGATATTATCCAAATTACAGGGATAAACCAATTTCTAATTCTCCGAAAGTGCCCAGGAAAGTGGAATGCTTCGTCTACGAGTTGCTCTTTATAAAAGAACCAATCCATGCTTTAAAACCAACGCCGATCCATCCATACAAACTCTTAATTAAAAGAAACATTCTTAACACTTTTATTCGACTGTAATTGAGCATTGTTCAGTTTTACTATGAGATCTTTTTTTGGACTAATGGGCTAACGACGTTATCATGTCAAAATGTCGTTGCTTAATAACTTGCTAAAATGATTTTAAGCAATATTTTATCGCAGTGCTTTAAAGCCAAACGTTTGCAGAAATCACCTTTTATTCGTACTCTTTATCGATCTTTACCTTTACGCTTCAGATCTGTAGCGTTTCTGTCAAAGGCAAATGTCAGTTTCCAGCTAGTCTGTTCACAGACCCTCTATTTGCTCTTCAAAGACCGTCGAGAGCGTGTGATCAAAAATAAACTGCAGGGGATTTATTGACCGTCAGCACAAGGGGGGATGGGGTTATTTATTTTTCTTTCTCGCGCTCCGCCCTCGCCGATGTTTTCGAAAAGAACGAAAAGACAAATAAAACGTCTGTGTACAGGCTAGTTTCCAGCCTATGAAAGCTTTTCCTGTCCAGGAATTCAAGAACCGACAAACAACTGAAAACTATTTCTTTCTGTTTTCACAGATCCTTTTCCCCTGCAGTTGCCTGGCTGGTCACACTCAATGTCATAGGGTGTTTTCCATTTACCAAAAACATTCGGAAGTTTTAATAGAAAGGTCCATACGAGTGAAGATCATGTTCCATAAGACACAAAGTTCCATTCGTTCCCCTCACTCGCCTCACAAGATGGCGATACAGAAATCGCCGTGAATCGCTTGGAAATGGTGAATTCTAGTGTAAACTCGTGAATGGACCATGCTCTTCCAACGGAGAAACTTCCAGTGAGGAAACAGGACAACCTTTGTTAAGTTCCACTTATTCCCGGGAAACTTCTCGTAGTGCGTCCGATAAACGTGTGTTCCATTTTTTATCCCAGTCGGAATTTCCGAAATTTCTTGGTAAATGAAAAGCAGCTATATACCACCCCAGTAGCCTTCTAGCATCATTGGTCTTTCTTAAGGTGGACCATAACGAACACCCAAGGTTT
Organism: Porites lutea; assembly: GCF_958299795.1. Classification (NCBI taxonomy): domain Eukaryota; kingdom Metazoa; phylum Cnidaria; class Anthozoa; order Scleractinia; family Poritidae; genus Porites; species Porites lutea. Next base: position 44,265,225 of record NC_133201.1, on the reverse strand, counting down.
AAAAAAGCATAAGACCATAGAGAACTAAGACGTTTAAAGAGGACATCAAAGATCAAGACCCAAGAATGGGATGAGGGAGCGGTTTTTAACTTTATGGATTCTTCGTTTTCAGATTTTCAAAAACAAAACGCAGATCGATGCCGTCGCTGGACCTTCCTCCACGCAGCGTTGAGTGAGTTGTTGTGGAGTCGACTTTGTGGACAGTTATGGGTCTGGCTGGTTTCCTTGGAAACATTTTAGTGCTCATTGCCGGTTTTCGAAATCCAGTTTTGCGAAAGCTTACACCTGTATACGTTACGGCTCTAGCGATCACTGACATTCTCAACTTTCTCACCAATGCTATATTTGTAGACGTCACCCTAATCACCGGCGGCTGGCAGTTTGGATCCACCGGGTGCGTTATTTCCGCATTTTCCTCCATTTTTCTCATTTACCCATCTGTTAGCACTATGTCTCTAGCGGCCATCAACAGATGCATCCGGGCAACCAAACCTGGCCTTTTGAAATCTATTTTCGCGCCAACACCATCAATTATGATACTGGCCGGTATGTGGTTCATGGAGGCAATGATAGTTCTGGTCCCATTTGTTATGGGCGGCACAAAGTTCATTTTTCACGCTGGTTACGCCATTTGCGTCCCTTCTTATAACGATACCTTTAAAATCTTCACTACCATCACTCACGTGTCTGTGATCATAGCTTCTCTGCTAATCGTGCCTGTTTGCTACTTCAAGGTACATCATGCATTTAAACAAGTTCATGTGGTGCAAGAATCACAGGCCTTGCAAGAGCCACAGCCCTCTGTCATGTATGCAGCAAAAGAGGCCCAGTCTGCCCTGCAACAAGACGAACAAACCAACCATCAACCAGAGGTCGCAATTCGGCCGGAAAAGGAGCCAAGTAATCCAAGTCAACCAATCGAATCATGGTATATACCACAGCAACAAGAACCTGACAAAATGACCCAACCATTAAAACAAGTGTCCCCACAAAAAGCAAAGGAAAGAAAACCACAAGGAACGCAACGTCCAGAAGAAATTGTCGGCGATCGTAATGGTAAGGCTTTCAAAACATCTCAACCAGCGGAACCACAGGATAACCGACAGTCAGGAGAATTACAGGTTACTCGACCACAAGAACGACATTTTCAAAAATTTGCCAGCTACAAAAGACGTGGGGCCTGTGTTTATCCCGTCGAGCCACAGACCACGTATCAGCAACAAAGAAAACAGCAGACACGAGAACAGCGGATATGGATACCAGAAACGTCGGCGGTTCATCCCCCAAAGTCTGGTACATGCAAAGAAAATGAGACCTTGATCACCGTTGAACTACAGGTACCACAGAGCACCCACCAAGCTAAAGAAAAACAAGACGCTCATCAAACAAATGTCGTAAATCAACAGGAACAACAGACACCTCAGGAAGTAAAAGAACCAGGGGACGGGCAATATAGCGAAGGTGTCCTGAAGGCGAAAGAAGCAAAGATTACAAAAATGATGTTCGGAATTGTAGTGGCATTTACGTTGATCTGGATTCCTCTATTTTTTGTTATAATAATGGTGCGAATCACCCTTGGAACTCTCCCGCGAGACTTTATGATGCTGGCTTCGTATGGTAGTAACTTAAGTAGTCTGATTAACCCAGTGTTGTATGCAATCATGAACAGGTCTTACAGAAAGGAATATAAATTCATATTGTGGAGCATACTAGGTTACGTTAGCGATTGTTTTAAGCGTTGTTAGTGTTGCATGTAATATAATCAAACACAAAGAGAAGGTTTTCAAAAATATCTAAACACTGAGAGGTGCGATGAAATCAAAATCACGTAACTCAGGAACGAAATTAAAGAAAAACTACCTCTAGGGTTGTTTGGCGTGCATGATAATAGACTGTTCACAGTCCCCTATTTTCCGTGAGATCGTCGAGATCGAGCGCGTCTTACCATTAATGGCGGCCATCGTGATTTTCAGATGTACCGAGGGGGCGGGCGTCGGGAACTCGGTACATCTGAAAATCAAGATGGCCGCCATTAATGGTAAGACGCGCTCGATCTCGACAATCTCACGGAAAAATAGGAGACTGTGAACAGTTTAGCGTGATAAGGCCTAACTGCACTTCTCTCTTTTTCTTTTTACCATTATGAAGCAGTCAGTTTTGTTTTTGACGATCGGTATTTTTAAAGTTTTTTCTTATGTATAGGCTATCCCAATGATTATTTTGAAGTACGTGCAAGTTTCTTAATAAATAGTTCTAGATATAGTCCAAGATAATTCAATGTATAACCTACACGGATAGTTGTGAGTTTTTGAGTAGTATCGTCCATTTGAAGGATTTGTTCAACTTTAATGTAGTTCTTTGGAGTAGGCATGTTCGGGGATTATTGCTGACTTTGAGTTTTACCTACACTGAAGTGCCTGTTTAGAATACTTAGTCCTACGGAGCAGTTTTACTGCTAGCATTTAATTGGTTCTTTGGTTCTTGTTAATTACGACGGTGTAGCCACAGGATATGTAATGGAAAGTTCTCACGGCCAGCTAACCCAAACACGTCCACAATTTGGTTATTTAATTCGCTGGTGATGGGCTTGCTAGTAGATGAGTTGTTGTAGCTGAAGATGATATAAGTCAGAAGTATAAAGTGTTATAGAAGAACAGTCTTGGTACCACTCGTTAATTGGCTGGCCGAGTATTCCAGTTCTTTATACAACCCCCAACAGTTAACAGCATGTTAATGAAGAAAACCTAAAAAAACAGATAACATGAAGGGATAGAGTATAATTATAGAAAGCTGTAATTAAACATAGAACGAAATAGCAAGAAACTGAGAACGACAAAGAGTGATCTGAGATCTAATTTAGAATGAGGATCTGAAGGAGCAGAGAGAAAATACAAGGCAGAAAACGAGTAAGAAACTCAGAAAAGGAAAGTGTAAGTCTGGTACTCCAAAAATAAATCGTCTTGCCCTCCTCTGAGAGCTCTCACTATAAATTCACACTTTCGGAGCACGCATGTCTCACTTCCTTAACACTGGTACACCCCTCGCGGTGCTATAATGCTGGGCAAGCTCAGTTTTCCCGCAGAGCGGTAAGGAACGATCCGCCTTCTTTTAAAATGATTTTCAGAAAGTTACATCAATTACTTTTCGGCCAGTGTTATAGTTACAAAGAAAGGATGAACTGAAATGTTATACTGTAAAGTTCAGAAACTCCATTTCCATTGAGCGCGAGTGACTGAAATAGTGATATGCACCACGAAATTGTCAAAGTAGGGTTACTTTGTCTCCCCATCTTTATCTCCAGTATAAAACAGTCTAAAATAAATCTACTAAGACGGGTTATTTCTAATTTATGGAAAAATGCAGAAAGAAACCTTTTAGTGCGTATTGTTTAATCTGATAATACACGGCCGCGTTTTCAGGTGTCGTTTTCACGGGAAAAATAACCAAAAACTCAACGGATATACTCTCTTTTTTATAAGAATATATTTTGGAAGAATATCGAGGCTGAAAATTGCGAAATTTTAAGAATATGATTAGAATAAACCTAAAGGTGAGATTTTGAAAAGTTGTCCATTTCATCAACTATAGAACACTCCTACTTCCTTAAAAACGTGCATGTCTGGTTTGCAAATAACGAAACAACGGATATATTAATATTCGAAGAATGCTACCGCGGCACAAGGCATAATCCGTCTAACGTTGAGTGATCAAATATTTAACTGAGTTTTAGTTCCAAAATATCAATGTCACTGAACAGGTAGAGAAACGGAAAGAATACAAGGGTAATGATCAAATAAACCCATCATTTAAATTGTTTATTAAGAACAAAATATTTCGTGTAGCTTTTGGTTGAAAGCTTTCCAGCTTAGCAAAAAAAAAAAAACCATTGGTCACAAGACGTTCTATCTGAACAAATCGCCTCTATTTTTTTTTTTTTTTTGCTACGACTAGTGGCATTTACTACTTCGACAATCTCTTTGTTCAAAGTCGTTTCTTCTAAATTCCACAAGACTTTTTGGTTGTGAGGTTGTTTACATACAGGTTTACTCTATGATAATCTCAAAAAACCATCATGGCTAACTAATGGAAAATAAATTCATATGGCACGCCCAACTGGGTTTGAAAAGAATCCGTGACTTCAACGATTTTCTTAACTAAGTTTGCAAACGGCGAATTCTTATCGAAAAGGTAACGAAACTATCTTCATACGGTTAAATAATTAGTCTAGAGAATTTCGATATGGATATTTGGGCTTAGAGGGGTAGTGGCCTGTAACTAGAGTTCCCGTGGACAAAAATGCAAGTGTAAACAGAACCTCTTAGGGCGGAAACCACCCTTTACTTAGCGCGGTCCACTTGTGCGCTTACCCAAGGGTGGAAACTTAATAGAGATTCGACTGCGTAATTAATTAATTAATTGGATTTGGTTTTCTGAACATTCAAGGAGGCAGCACTCTTCGCCTCCCGGACCGGGAAATAATTGGGCAGTCACACATAATTTTGCACATATTATCACCGCGTCTCAAGGCGAAGCGAATCCGAAAAACTGTACACTTCCTTGGAAACTATCTATTTATAGACTTTCTTAGCTGTGGATCTTGAAACTTTAGTCAAGAATGGTAGGTATATTTTCAGTGACGATCTATTGATACTAAAATGTTTACAATGCTTATAAACTCATTGACGCAGTTGATGCAAGATATTCGGTGGTAAACTGAGTGCTCTACTTGTTTTCGGATTCCAAAACATATCAGCCATTTATTTATTCTATGTTAAAAACTTAAGTAGACTGCATTTTTTTGTGACATCAAGTTGCAAAAAAGAGAGCTAATTTCGAATTTTCAAATAATCTTCTTTTTCCTTGTTTATCGCGAGGTTGTGGGTAGCTGCTCCCTAACCAACGTGTTCATTTCACGGCTACCGTGATATTCGTTAACCCTGGTTACGCTTAGCGATAACGTTACAGGATTTCAGTTGACGTTTACAAGGGAGTACCGACTGTGTACCACTTCGGATTTAAGGTAGCGGGGAGTTTATCATTCGCTTTGGCCCTAGAGGTCGAGGAGTTCATTGGCTTTCACTTTCATGAAAAGTGACTGCCCCGGTCATCCAGCAGCAGGGGAGGGGGGTTTGATTTTTCTATACTTGTTAATGTTAATTTAATGTACTCGTTAATGCTTGTATTGTTCTATCTTTTAATGAACTCGTAAATATTGCTGTCACTTTAAGGTAATGTTGCTGTACTTGATAACGATCGGTCTACCGGTAGACTGGAACGGGTAGCGCATGCGTTATGTTTGCGAGTTTGAAACACACGTGTATTGAATCAACATGAAGTGTACCTTCAACTAACGAGATATGAAATGGCCCAGTCATCTTGTAAATGCGATGCCAAATCAAAAAGTCATCCTGGTATGAAACTCGCGCCGTTGTGAGTTTTCTCATGTAAACACCCCTTGAGAGCGCTTGTTTTGTTGACTTTCATACATGTAGGCAATGAAAACAAACGACAATATCTTAAAATCTACTTGTTAACATTTGAGAAAATTTGGCAGAAATCCTGTTCACATAGCACTTCAGTCAATGAGAGCCTCAAAATACATTTTGAACAAAGGAGTTTTGTGACACAATCATGACAAGTATCTCTTAAACGCTAAAAAAAAAAAAAACTTCAAAACCTGTTTGTTACAATTTTAGTTAAGTTTTCTTCAAATTATGAGGGTTACCAATTAAAAACTTTAAGCCAATTCATGAGGAAATCTGATGACTGGATATTGCCTAAACCTAATAAACTCAAGATTTTAAGCTCGTTTTCAATCTCCCATGCTGCCATGGCAACGAACGAAATCTTACGTTTAATTAATTTTTATATAACTTAATAAATGTAATGTCTTATGAATATCTTTTTTTCCGTGCGAACTTTGAGGTCAATGAGTCTTAAATAACTCCTCAACGAATAGCAACGACTCACAAACTAACAAACCGTGTTCAGTCACCTTTAGTACTGTAAGGCAATGAAATCAAGAAACTCTTTCGTGCACATTATTACGAAAACAGATTGCTGGGTGGGTGATAAATGGGTTAATTTGTTTTGTGTTCAAGTGTGTCAGTCAAATAAAATAAAACAACGGATATTTCAATTATGGGAGATTTTGTGCCGATAGAAGTCTTTATCTTTCAAATGTTAACTAATTGAACGCTCATTTGAATTTTAGTTAGAAAATAAAAAACCCATTAACTGATGGGTGGCGATAGGAAAAACAAAACATGGGTAATGGCTATCAATAAACTCATAATTTTGTCGATTATATATAAGGCAATATTACATGTAGCTTTTGGTTGACATCTTTGGAGCTTACCTGAAAAAAAATTAATATCGGTGACAAAAGACTTTCCATTTGCACAACTCGCCTTCATCTTTTCGCTATTATGTTCATTTTCCTGTTATTTTTTATTTTAATTTTTGGAGGAAAAGAATTTACTTTGATAAAACTGTCTTCTAAGTACTTTAATCCGCACGTTTTACCGGTTCTTTTTCAATCAAACTAAGGTAAATCAAGATATTTCGAGACCGCAGTGACTGCCCACGCGTGCATAGAAAAACGGTTAACACGAAAACTTCAAGTGCAATTTACAGAAGGATAACATTGAATAGGCAAATTCTCTGAAATACTTTAAAATAAATACTTTATTTCCATATCATTCGTGTGGAATGATTTATTGGCCCTTTCACTGCCAGGGTCAATTATGCTGGCATGTAACAAGATTCTAACTTTTGAGTCTATGGACAAAATCTCGGTGTGACCACTCAAATGAAACTTCTTCAGCATTTAACCCTCAAACATTATGAGTTTTTCAAAATTTTCGACAAAAGAAAATGACAAAATGTTGGCTAAAAGTTTTTATCTCTGGGTCTCCGAGGATGGGAACTCCCTGGAATGAAAGTTCAATAGCCGAGCAATTGTGACCAAGAGATTTTTGAGTGCGATTCTATTAGTTCCAAAAGGTGTTCTGGTCTATATTAGGACTGGCTTTTAGGCTTGTTCATTCTATCGGAAGGTCATCAATACAATGTTACAGCCAACATTTTGCTATTCAATTTTGACGCTCGCAGTAATACCGGCATGGTAAGTACGTTAAGACTCGTTTACGTAAGTGGGGCGTCACATTTTGTATTGATATACAGGTTCAAGTCTATTGATCGTAGATAAAATCCTAGTTAATCAAAGGAAATACAGTAGGAGCTAAGAAACCTCTAGGTATACTCTATATTTCTTACTTCTAGGTACGTGTACGGAATTTCCGTCCTGTTATGTCCTTTTAGTTGGTCTAAACTGGGCTTGCTATTTCCTCTTACCGTGTATCATTTCTGGCGGCTCTTCAGTGACAGCGTTTACTATTCTTCTTATGATTTCACTATTTAATAAGTCTTTCTTTCTAAGCTCTAGATTTGAGTTTGCAATGCAATGAAAGTAAACCCCAATAAAATATATGGAAGCCGCGATTTCATATCAGGGTTAGGGTGTAGTTTTTCGCTGTGCACACGACAATGTAACATTAACGTTGATATTGACTGCTAATTAATATGTACATTTGGAGTGTCTTTTGAAGTTATGAAATAATTAGTCTCAACCTGATATTTCGAAGAAATTAACTTAACTATATTGTAAGCCCTTGGCAATCATGATCGGTAATGTTAAATAATTAATTATCCTTGTAATACAACAACAAATAAACAACAACAAATAAATAAATAATGATTTGGAAGTAGCACATCCACAAAGTCGTTCTTCGTCTACCTGATTCCCGGCCGAATTGGAATTTGGAAATGTTGGTTTTACAGGACATGGGAAAACCGGGGTACCCCCGAGAAAAACCTCTCGGAGCAAAGGAGAGAACCAACAACAAACTCAACCCACATCGGGATTTGAACCCGGGCCACGTTGGTGGGAGGCGAGCGCTCTCACCACTGCGCCATCCCTTGCTCGGGGAGCAAGGGATGATAAAAATACCTCTAATCGTCAATAATCATTACTCCTTGGTCATTACTGTCAGACTTTGGCGATAACTGAGCAAGCCTGTTTGTGGTTGAGTTTATTTAAAATTATTTAAAAAGATCAACGTTAAGTATGCATTTAGCAAGTTAACCGCACTACGGAAAAAAATAGTAAATCCCCAAAACACTCTCCTTACACTGAAGTTATAAGACAACGTAAAATATACGAATGAAAACAAAAATAAGTTTAAGAAACCTACAAGAGGAAGGCTCACAGCTGTGCCTTCTATTTTAATCATTCCACCTTTGGCTTGTTGAATTCTAATACAACAATTATTGCCTTTTATGTGCCGAACCAAATAATTACTTTCCCGTGTTTGACTGACACGCGCACGGTTGAAGTTTTCATTTCCTAAGCTTCGGCTGCGGCCAGAAACCGACCCGTCTTTTAAATTGCACAATATGGGAAATGGAAAACACAAACTGGTTTGAAATTTGTCATAAATACTTTTTTCCATTGATGTCAGTAAAATTTTAGCTTTCGTTCAAGTTTTCTCTAATTGTTTTATTTCTTATCATTGCCTAAAAACCAAAAATGAAGGACTTTAATTGTAATTTAAACTTTGAGGCGAAAATAATAGCTAAAGAAACAGCCAATGAAAAGTGGTGTTCAATCAAAAGACAAAAAATATAATTCATGCACTTCTTCTTCAATTCAAGTGTAGTCATTTTTTTTCTTTCAAACCTTTTACCTTCGCTTTTTTCCTATATTATATTCGTTAAATGTGGTCTGCGTACTTACGAAGTTCGACTTCCTCAGTTGACACGATTATAAGGTTTTACTGCTTGAGGAAATTTAGAACTGAAGAACCCAGACAACTTCGATGACGACGGGCAATGATATAAACGTCAAAACACCATTAGTAATGCGAAATTTTTTTCAATATTATTCCTTCAAAATATTTCCAAGGTTATCAGTAACATTCTTACCTCTACGTAGAATTTCTCCAAAACATTTGCCTATCAAGACTATCAATTGCTCTTTTCCTTCCAATCAGATGTATGCGACGTTAATGTTATACCATAACAAAAGGCTACGACTTTTACAGTTAAGTTATTTGTTGCCATTGTTACAAATTTTACATGTGACGAGATTGACAGATAATTATGATTGCAGCTGTAACAGTCGACTTCGTTGGTGTTCAGGCGTTTACACTTTGGTGCATTAGTTGAAGCCACAAAAATTTAACGCGAAAGATGAAAGGCTGACAGCAGTCTTGGGGATAACTTGCACCGTAAGTTATTTAAAAGTTTTTATTGAGCCATGTTTTTAAAAATTTAATATGTTTGCCAACACATTAATGTAACCATGTCAATTATCCAATCTTCAAAATATTTCTCTCTTTACCAAACCTAGGAAACGCGCGTCACGGATCAGGACTTACACGGTAATCGGCACCCTTACTTACTTTATGGACATTCATTTGCAGATTTGGCAAAACAAAGAGCGATGAATTCGTTGGAACTTCCCCCACGCAGTGTTGAGCGGGTTGTTCTGGAGTCGTCTTTCTGGACAATAATGGCTACAGCTGGTTTCCTTGGAAATATCTTAGTGTGCATTGCGTTTTATCGAAATCCATTTTGACGCTCGCAGTAATACCGGCATGGTAAGTACGTTAAGACTCGTTTACGTAAGTGGGGCGTCACATTTTGTATTGATATACAGGTTCAAGTCTATTGATCGTAGATAAAATCCTAGTTAATCAAAGGAAATACAGTAGGAGCTAAGAAACCTCTAGGTATACTCTATATTTCTTACTTCTAGGTACGTGTACGGAATTTCCGTCCTGTTATGTCCTTTTAGTTGGTCTAAACTGGGCTTGCTATTTCCTCTTACCGTGTATCATTTCTGGCGGCTCTTCAGTGACAGCGTTTACTATTCTTCTTATGATTTCACTATTTAATAAGTCTTTCTTTCTAAGCTCTAGATTTGAGTTTGCAATGCAATGAAAGTAAACCCCAATAAAATATATGGAAGCCGCGATTTCATATCAGGGTTAGGGTGTAGTTTTTCGCTGTGCACACGACAATGTAACATTAACGTTGATATTGACTGCTAATTAATATGTACATTTGGAGTGTCTTTTGAAGTTATGAAATAATTAGTCTCAACCTGATATTTCGAAGAAATTAACTTAACTATATTGTAAGCCCTTGGCAATCATGATCGGTAATGTTAAATAATTAATTATCCTTGTAATACAACAACAAATAAACAACAACAAATAAATAAATAATGATTTGGAAGTAGCACATCCACAAAGTCGTTCTTCGTCTACCTGATTCCCGGCCGAATTGGAATTTGGAAATGTTGGTTTTACAGGACATGGGAAAACCGGGGTACCCCCGAGAAAAACCTCTCGGAGCAAAGGAGAGAGCCAACAACAAACTCAACCCACATCGGGATTTGAACCCGGGCCACGTTGGTGGGAGGCGAGCGCTCTCACCACTGCGCCATCCCTTGCTCGGGGAGCAAGGGATGATAAAAATACCTCTAATCGTCAATAATCATTACTCCTTGGTCATTACTGTCAGACTTTGGCGATAACTGAGCAAGCCTGTTTGTGGTTGAGTTTATTTAAAATTATTTAAAAAGATCAACGTTAAGTATGCATTTAGCAAGTTAACCGCACTACGGAAAAAAATAGTAAATCCCCAAAACACTCTCCTTACACTGAAGTTATAAGACAACGTAAAATATACGAATGAAAACAAAAATAAGTTTAAGAAACCTACAAGAGGAAGGCTCACAGCTGTGCCTTCTATTTTAATCATTCCACCTTTGGCTTGTTGAATTCTAATACAACAATTATTGCCTTTTATGTGCCGAACCAAATAATTACTTTCCCGTGTTTGACTGACACGCGCACGGTTGAAGTTTTCATTTCCTAAGCTTCGGCTGCGGCCAGAAACCGACCCGTCTTTTAAATTGCACAATATGGGAAATGGAAAACACAAACTGGTTTGAAATTTGTCATAAATACTTTTTTCCATTGATGTCAGTAAAATTTTAGCTTTCGTTCAAGTTTTCTCTAATTGTTTTATTTCTTATCATTGCCTAAAAACCAAAAATGAAGGACTTTAATTGTAATTTAAACTTTGAGGCGAAAATAATAGCTAAAGAAACAGCCAATGAAAAGTGGTGTTCAATCAAAAGACAAAAAATATAATTCATGCACTTCTTCTTCAATTCAAGTGTAGTCATTTTTTTTCTTTCAAACCTTTTACCTTCGCTTTTTTCCTATATTATATTCGTTAAATATGGTCTGCGTACTTACGAAGTTCGACTTCCTCAGTTGACACGATTATAAGGTTTTACTGCTTGAGGAAATTTAGAACTGAAGAACCCAGACAACTTCGATGACGACGGGCAATGATATAAACGTCAAAACACCATTAGTAATGCGAAATTTTTTTCAATATTATTCCTTCAAAATATTTCCAAGGTTATCAGTAACATTCTTACCTCTACGTAGAATTTCTCCAAAACATTTGCCTATCAAGACTATCAATTGCTCTTTTCCTTCCAATCAGATGTATGCGACGTTAATGTTATACCATAACAAAAGGCTACGACTTTTACAGTTAAGTTATTTGTTGCCATTGTTACAAATTTTACATGTGACGAGATTGACAGATAATTATGATTGCAGCTGTAACAGTCGACTTCGTTGGTGTTCAGGCGTTTACACTTTGGTGCATTAGTTGAAGCCACAAAAATTTAACGCGAAAGATGAAAGGCTGACAGCAGTCTTGGGGATAACTTGCACCGTAAGTTATTTATAAGTTTTTATTGAGCCATGTTTTTAAAAATTTAATATGTTTGCCAACACATTAATGTAACCATGTCAATTATCCAATCTTCAAAATATTTCTCTCTTTACCAAACCTAGGAAACGCGCGTCACGGATCAGGACTTACACGGTAATCGGCACCCTTACTTACTTTATGGACATTCATTTGCAGATTTGGCAAAACAAAGAGCGATGAATTCGTTGGAACTTCCCCCACGCAGTGTTGAGCGGGTTGTTCTGGAGTCGTCTTTCTGGACAATAATGGCTACAGCTGGTTTCCTTGGAAATATCTTAGTGTGCATTGCGTTTTATCGAAATCCAGTTTTACGAAAGATAACGCCCATATACATCGTTGCTCTGGCGATCACCGACATTCTCAACTTTCTCACCAATGGTATATTTGTAGCAGTCACCCTGATCACCGGAGGCTGGCAGTTTGGAGACGCGGGCTGCTTTGTTGGCGCGTTTTCCTCAATTTTCCTTGTGTACGCCTCCATTAGCACCATGTCTCTTATAGCCATCAACAGATACATCCGAGTAACCAGGCCTAGTCTTTTCCAATCTCTGTTTGCGACGACACCATCTATATTTATAGTGGTGGGTCTGTGGTTCATAGAGAGTATGATTGTTCTGCTGCCGTTTGTTATAGGACGGACAAAGTTCTTTTTTAATTCTGGTTACGCTGTTTGCGTTCCTTCCTTTCAAGACAAATTTACAATTTACACCATGATCACCCACGTGTCTTTCATCACAGCTTCTCTGCTAATCGTACCCGCTTGTTACTACAAAGTGCATAGAGCGTTAAAACAAGTTAGTGCACAAGTATCGCAGATCAGACAGCAGTTACAGAAGAGGCTTGCAGCGGAAGAGGCACAGTCAGCCCAACAAGAAGAAGACCAGGCCAACCAACAACCAGAGGAAGACCCATGCCAACACGGATCTGTCAGTTTAAAGAAGAAGTGTCCATCTCCCAAAAATGCGATGCCACATCTACAAGAACTACAGGGAATGCCAAGTCCGCAAAAAGATGTTCCTTACAGTAACGGGAAAGCTACGAACAAAGTTCAACGAAAGGCACAGACCGCCCATCCGTTACAAGACACCAAGCATCAATCACTCGCGCCATGGGCTACAACTAATCCACAAGAACGACACCCACCAAACGCTCCGGGCAAAAAGAGACGCAAGACCTTGGATAAAATTCACCCACAAGAACAAACGGCCACGAATCATCAAAATGACCTACAGGAGTCATATCAACCACACATACCTCAGAACACTCACCGCGACCAAGCACCAGAACAAGAACCACAGGCCCAGCAACTCCCAAAGTCTCCCAACTACAAGAGGAAAGAGCCCTTAAGTAACCAACTTGAATTTCCCACACAGGACACTTATCGAGCACAGGTACCACAGGGCACTAGAAAAGGAAACGAAAACAAGGAAACCCAACCAGAAGAGCAACCCGCTTTCCATCAGGCAAACGAACCACACGTCGGACATGATGGCGAAAGTGTCCTCAAGGCGAAAGAAGTGAAGATCACGAAAATGATGTTCGCCATTGTCTTGGCATTCACGCTGATATGGATCCCACTATTTTGTATCGTCCTACTGACGCGAATTACCCTCGGGACTCTCCCGCGGGACGTTGTGATGCTGGTGTCGTATGGTGTTAACTTCAGTAGCCTGATTAACCCTGTGTTATATGCCGTGGTGAACAGGTCTTACAGAAAGGAATTTAAGTTTATCTTGTGGAATATTATATTTTACTTCAGCGACTGTCTTGAGCGTTGCGAGTGTTGCATGTAATGTGTCAAACACGACAAGACGTGTTTCAAAAATATCTTAACGCGGAGAATCAAAGTAACGCAAATTTGGAACTGAAAGAGGCTCAAGAGACATAGCTTGTGTACAGACCCCACCCCCCCTCCCCTCAGGGCCCCTTCTCCAATTTTTCCTGAGGAAAGGGGGGGGGGGGGGGTCTGCACAGGCTACAAGTGACACCACTTACTTTTATGTTTGATTTCGGACCCTGTGAAGCGCCGCGAATGCGATAATGCTACTAAAGAAAAATGAGACTCAAGTTTGTTAACTTCTATAATTTGAGTTCTAATGCATGGTAAATACTCAGCAACGCTAATCCAGCGCAAGAAAAGTGGACCCAGAAACCCAAGATAGACATCTTGTTTGCAGTGATGGTCACAACCTTTGAACTACACCGCGTTGTCATGTCTTGAGTAAACGAAATCACTGGAAGAAGCGATCAAGCACGCAGATTTAATTTCTCGAAGGCAACTGTCCTTCTCCCGCGTAAAAAAGGCTGCATGTAATATACCGCTACCGTTATTCCCAGAGATTAACAGACAGCAAAACGCTTATGGTACAAAGAGATAAATATAAATAACAAAATCTCGTAGAAATAAATTTAAGTGAGTATAGGTGACTCATGGAGAGCAGTTGACTTCAGCGAGTGTTTTGAGTCGCAAATGGATTGAAAAGATCAATTTTTGCTTAAAATGCGTTCTGGGAAGAGCATGCACGTTCTAGCAAATTCAGTTTCACTGACCGCTGTAAATAAACAATATTCTATAACAGTATGCCTGGACAATTCCTACCTTCGTTCTTTTAGATTTCATTACTACTTTTTCTGAGCGACCATGACTCTGTAGATAATTGACAAGTCCTTGGATTGGATCGCTCTGGAAAAAAAGGGTGAAAAAGGTGAGCTGTTGTAAGTAAAAATGTAAATTCATTTGGTTACTGACAGATGTACATTGAAAGTAAAATGACGCTGACTATAAACCTTGATTTAAGTATCAACTTCACGTTAATTTTGCGATATTATTATTGGTGACTGGCGAAGCGTTTAACACTACAGACTTTAAGATCTGTTAGACAAAACAACCACGCTCTACTATGTCTCACTTTACCCAAGTCTAGACATGGATACTGGGCGTGGCGATCTACTGCTGGGGGTAGCCCTGCGATGGCCTAGGATCTCATCCAGGGCATCCTGAGAAAACAGCGGACATTTCGCGATGCCACTACTTGTTCCTTCGTGAAATGACGTCTTAGGAACAAACGCAGGAATTCCATACTGATGTCGTGTCACTACCCAAATCTCGGTAGTGCTACTGATAGGCCAAAGGACGTTTTCCACGCGAGGCGACCAATCAGCAGTACTACCCAGATCCTGGTGATAACGCGTCGTCAGTAGGGAATTTCTGCGCTCGTTTCTAAGACGTCATTTTGCAGGTATACCAGTGGTGGCGTCGCGAGATGTCGGCTGTTTTTCTCAAGCTACATCCAGGTGGGAAGAAGCAATACTCCTAGGTGCTTTATGCTATAGAAAAACGGGTTAAAAACTGGCCGAGTAGGTCATCTTGGCTCATGCACCCTCCACCTCTTTTATACCTAAATCATTTAAATGAACACGTATAGCTTACACTGAAGAACAGACACAACAGACCTTTTTACCTTGTGTGTTTTGTTTTCCCATTGTGGGTCATGTGATAATACCCTTGATAACAGTTTCATTCGAAGTTCCCCGTGCGTATGTACGCATAATTTATGAAAAGCAAAGGGGCAAATTCCCCTGAGAACTTCATGGGAAAAACAAAAACATACATGCTAAAGAGGTATATATATTATTCAATTCTAAACGGTTATCGTGTGACCAAAACGGGAAATAAACATGCCAAGAGGAACTTATCCGACTTCTACTTCAAAAATATAAGAACGCTAAATGCTGTCCGTACCCAGTCGCTAGATGCTTTGTTTCTTCCCAAGGAAATAACAGCATCTACTAGGACAGAGGCAATCTCCGAGATCTTGTACACTTCGCATATTCCTAACGCTTCGAACGTGATATGCCCTGAAACAATGACAAAAGTATAAAGAGGATCGGATATTCGTTACCTTATGAATGTCAGAGAAAGAACAAAATCAGAGTTCGCGAAGGAATACGACAAATAACCTTCCACGGTACCGACACTGATCTCACGGTGAGAGGTGTTGTCATTCACTAGCGGAAAAAAAAGCCTGCGTGAAGAAGTCCTGCTGTTACTGTACCTACGAGTCGCTTGGCCAGATTTCTTTGTTCTTCATTGAAGAAAGCGTGAAGGTTCTTTTTCACAACATCCAAGCACTCCTAAAGGAAGGAAACCAATAAATACCTTCAGACAGATTCCGCAGAGGACTAGTACAAATAGTTCAGGGTCTCCTAGTTTTTCACCTCCTTATCACCTCATTGCTCTTTTTAGTTAGGAATAATGCTTTTTCTACTGGTCTCAATTTCAACAAATTCACACCAGTCTTTAAGTCTAACTGCCATTAATAAGTTCGTCCAGTCAGTCCAATTATTTTTCACCCTAGAGTTGATTCTACAGTCAACCTTATTATAAAGCCACATTTTTTGCCGCATCCCCCTATTTTGGACTCTCACCATTAACAACGGTACCTAGCGGTTCCGAGGGTGTATCGTCCGCGAAAACACCTCCATTTTAGCGGCCCCTTGGTCTCAAAGAATGAGAGACCCTGGAGACGAAGTTAGCCTTAGCTTCCGTAAAACTGTTGGGTAAATAAATCCCAGGACGCATGCGTAAAGTGAGGCACATCCTTAGTAACGGACAACATTTTGGGCCGGTTAGTTCAACGAAGTCCAACTTAAGCCGCGGTTTAGATAATCTTTGGACCCCAGAACTCTTCCTTAGTGAATTATTTTAAGAAGATAAATCATTTACCTTCTTTAAATCATTTATCTTCTTTATCTTCTTCGGGCTTTTCTAGTCTACTCTATATGCTTTCACAAAATCGTTCACAATAAATGGTGTTTAGATTGAACCGTTGTTCAAGTTGAAAACGGTTTAGAACGCGGTTTTGTTAAACACTGGCTATTTTCCTTTAGCCTGTCCAAAGACGTTTCCTCGTCCGAAATATAGCGAAAACTCAAGTCGTTATTATCTTTGCTGTTTTATTACAGCCAAACGTTTTAACCTGCTGCCCTGTAAACTCTTACCTCAATGTAATCCACAGTGTTTGACCAAGCACCAAGTTTTGTCATATTGAAATACAATGCAGGAGGAGTAATACTGTTCGGAACAAACAGCCATTCACTTTCAACTGTAATACAAGTAAAAAGCAGGAATAAAAGTATGTCTCTAAACTTCAATTATTTCTTTTGTAAAATAAAATGAAAATGAATATTTATATTGAATGCCGCTTTGGAAACATATGAAGCAGAGGTATTGGAAAGGCACGCGCAACACGTGAGACGCGAGACGCGAAGGACTCACTCTGTCCCGTCTCGCGCCTCCAGTTGCATCGTTTCGCTTGACGGCCAAGATAAAGAGGGGTGCTCGATGTCTGGAACATATTTGCATAGTCGTGTGATCGCGTCAGACTGTACGTGATAGTTCCAGACCTAGTTGCTAAGCCCTAAATTCTTTGCCGGTATTATTTTCTCATTTTCAGTTGTAGTTTTAATTAGACGAGCACTACTCATCTAAAGAGAGAGAGAGTGCGCTGAGTGGAAGCACTGTTTGACTGTTCAAGATCGTAGACCAGGACAAAACAAACGATTTTGAGAACTCACCTGCATATGCTCTCTTAAAAACATGCGATTAAATGAAGTAAGAGTAGAATAATAGTACCCGGCAAATTCATTTTCAGGCTATCTGCTAGACTGCGAGCAATTGCCAAGAATGGTCGTGTGAGCGAGCAAAACGAGCAAAGCGAACAGGGAAAAGTGGCCAGCCAAGGGAAACTGGGAACCGTCTGCTTCTTTCCAGTTCCCCTCTCGGGCCCTCCGTTCTTTCTAGACCTGCCAGTCCTCGACTAGACTGGCTGAAAAGGCACTGCCCTCAGTCTTGCTGGCAGCTTTCCTAAGCTAGCTCTTAATAACATCTTTATTCTTGAGCAGCAGCGCCCATTAATTATGGCGCATTGTTTTAGGCTGTTTGTTCTACAATCCTCGCCAAAAATCCTTGAAACACCTGTGCACGTCCCTTTCCCTCTGCAATGTTGGCATGTGATTGTGGTTACAACAACAGTGCAAAAAGGAAGGGGAGGGGGGGGGGGGGGAACGAAAGGGGGCAAAATTTTCCAAAGTGTTTCAAGGTTTTTATCTAAGATTGTAGTACTCCCCCCGATGTCACAAGCCATTCATGTGATTTGTTCTACCCCTCCCCTTTTTAATTCCACATATATTCAGGTCAAACATCACAGGCTATTTAGAACTTTAGTTGACTCACAAACCTCTAGCAAACGATCCTGTCAATCCAGTAGGACAAGAAAACTGCATGTCCGTTAATAGACCAAGTTGAGCTAAAAGATCCATGCCTTTCTCTGTACAAAGCGAAAATAATAAATAACCTCAGATTATCAATTGCAATGTGATGCCAGATTTTTAACGTACCTGCTCTGTTATCGCTTGTTTAAGCTTTTTACAAACTTTTTGTCATACTTTACTATTGCCGGTTCTCTAGTTGCTAAAAACGATTCACGAGTAGATACCAAGCGAGCAAAGCCCCGCACGATTTGTACATTCAGGCCATAAGGGCATGTCATCTTGATTTTTAAAAACTGCAAAGAAGGTTCGGTCGAACTTTCTGTCCTCCCCCTCCTCCCCCCCTTCCCCTTCCTCCGGGGACATGCCCCTCCGTTTGATTTGTGACTAAAAGCTCGTCAGGACTGTTGGAAATCTGATCATCATGGTTACCAGTGTCCACAACAGGCCAAAAAAAACATGAAGGTTCCGAAACCCTATTACTGTTGGAGGTAATTAAGAAGACGACCAGTGGGTATAAGAACGCGAGGATATCTGTCTGGCAGTATAGGCGATTAAATAGGGAATTTGCCTAGACGTCAACAAAATGGATTGTTGTTGTAAAAGCCTAATTCATTACTAGCATCCCCACCCACCTCTTGTTGCGTGACACCCATTACCTGTCTCTACTAAAGGCACGAAGATGTCCACATGGCCTCCTGACTCTCGCGTTATCACACTTGTCGCTACTGTTTCCCAGAAATAACGCATATTTGGCTCGTTAATAGTCTTTTCTGAAAGCGTTTGTCCTGCAAAAAAGCTTTATTTCTTAAGCCACGTAATACAAAGAGACTGAATACGCCAATTTAAGAGACCACATTGGTCTTGGTCGTTTCTTCCTTCCCAGAAGCCGCGTTACCCTCGTCTAGCGGAACGAAGGGGTTCTCTGAGCATGCTGTCGCATTTTGCTGGCTCTGATCAATAGAGACAGATTAACTGCTTTTTATTGTTACCTTGCACATTCGCGAACAAGAAAATTACAAACCTACACAATTTAATTTTGCACATAAATGCAGTATACGAAGTCGGTGCCTAGTCCAGCAAAGCGAAAAGAATTATTTGGTGTAAGTAAGTTCTTATTAAAGTGGTTATGACGTCACGCCATCTGTTATCTTTTTAAAGAGCTAAGACTTGTGTTCGTAGCAATTGAATTCCAAAACTTAATGCTTTAGATTTGTTATTTAAATCAATATTTAGCACTGAAACGTTTTCCCGTCGTCTGTTGCCACAGATGGCAAAGATGGAAATGGATTGAAACATGAGAAAGTTGAGCCAACTTTTTCAAGGTTTAATGCTATGCTTGCGAAAATCACCAAAACGAATTATTATGGTTAGTGCTCACGGATGAAATTTGTTTGATATCTTTTCCATATCTCTGTGTACGAATAAAGGCACTAAGCAATGACTTCACCACAGAAAAAACAGCAATATCCTCGTGACATAGCCCCTTAAGGTGATGTTACACGGGACGATTCGCATCGACAATTTTTAGCGCAACACAGCGTTGCAATGTTGGAACAATGTTGCACTATTCGAAACAATAGTGCCATTTATACGAGGAAAAATAAGACGCGTCTTACATAAGACGCGTCTTAAATAAGACGCGAACTGTACCATTTATACGAGCATGTCTTATCTAATAAGACGCGTCTTAGCTAAGCCGCGTCTTATTTTAGACGAAATGTGCCGTTTATACGGAAAGTTCGCGTCTTATTTAAGACGCGTCTTATTTTTCCTCGTATAAATGGCCCTAATGTCGCAACAATGTTGCAACGCTGTGTTGCGCTAAAAATCGTCGTTACGAATCGTCTCGCGTAACATCACCTTTAAGCCAATAGAACAATTAACGGGTGTTACGTACGGGAACAAGGTTAGGCCTACCCACTTTGGCCTTTCTTACCTCTAACAAGGCGCAAAGTGCCAGATTCTCCCCATAGATAGAAGCCAATGCACCTGAGATAACCAAACAGACAAATCAAATAAACGATGGAGACAAGTTGTTGTTCATTGGAAGAATAGCGCGCTACCTCAATCAGAAAAAGTGCTAACCCCTTTCAGTCTCATGAACCTTACAATAATTTGACAGTATTTCATTTCCAAACCTACGGCAATTATGAATAAACATTTCATTTTCAAACTAGGGTAAATTGTGGAAACTTTAGATAGCGTTTGATCAGCATTCATCAAATACGACTTACTGCCGGCCGGTACTAACAAAGCTTACGGTGTCGTTTAGTTTAGCTATTTAATGAGCGACAATCTAAAGTTCCAGAATGTTCCAGCACCAGAACTACATGAAACAATTTCATTAATTTAAGAGACTTTTACAGGCCAGGAAAGTAAGGGCTTGTTTACACCAACGACACAGAGGCATGCGCGAGAGATTTTCACCCATCCGGGCCAACGCAAACGCAAGCACATTAGGGCATTCTGCATTCCAAAATGACGGGCGAACATTTGCGCTCGCGTTGTCCCATTTCTCACGTGTGAAATTTAAACGCTAGTTAAGCGCCAACGCAAGAAAAGAAACGCAATTTTGCATTTCTTGTGTCAGCTTGCAGGTGGGCCGGGGAAGTTTAGTCATCAGTTGTCTTGTGCTTGCGTTGGCGTCGCTCGTGCAAAACTGAGCCAAATTTCAAGTGTGAACCCTGCGAGGCTATGAACATACGTATAGGTGGAAGCAGTTCACCTTCGCTCGTAAATCTTGCGAGAAGTTCAGTTCACACTTACTTGGCTTGCCTTCCACTCAGGGCAAGTCTCAACTTTTCCAACAAGGCGTCCAGTGTTGAGCCATCGTACTCATATGGTATTCCAATGACGCCAAACATAACAGCTGCCAACAGCAACTAGCGACATTAAAAAGCCAACATTGTCATGACATATCAAGTGAAAGAAAAAATAAAGAACAATAAAAGGACAAGGAATTACGCGCCGAAAGGTACCCATAATGCAATTTGTTTTCCCCTCAAAGTTTTGTGCTCGTTTGTTTTCAATTTGTCAAGGACGATTATCAGTCCCAAAAGGAATTGAAAACAACTCTTTGTGGGAAAACAAGTTGCATTATGAGGAACGTGAAAATCGCAAATCTTTACTCTTAATTGGCCTTCCGGTTGGAAGGACTGAGGGTGGAAAGGTTCTTTCAGCCCGCTTTGTTTTTCAGGTTTATTTTAACTGGTATGAAAACATGACTTACTAAGCTCGAGAATCACAGTTTTTATGTTGCTGTCATATTGCAAATGAAAGGCTTTTCCTCTGTTTCTTTGAAGTAGAACACTTGTCATTCAAATATATAAATACCTAGCTGCGCCTCCCTCCCTCCCCCCGCGCCCATCCCGAGTGCGCGCCTAAAAATGAAAGTCTTGAAGACTTTTTCATGTGAGAACCGCACAACTCTTGCTCTCAAAGCAAGAGAACTCTTACCTCACAAGCTGGTATTTCGGAAGAAATGAATATCACCGTGGGAGTGATACAAACTCCAAGATCCTAAAATTCAAAAAGAGAAAACGCATTTAAGAATAAACAATTATTATATTCTTTTTGCACTGGCTCACTGAAACACTAAAGAACACTGACGTTGATGAAATGAGATTCATATTTGCATTCCTTTTTGGTTAGGAAAAATTCAAGAAAAATCCAACAGAGAAAAACCTCTCTGAGCGATGGCGTGAACAAATTCAACCCACATGTTAGGTTGATGCTTGGACTTGACAAAAACGATTGAAAGAAAACTATAGCAATGAGCCCCGCGGGGAGTGGGGGCGGAGTCTCCCAGATATGGGATGGATAGCTATGTGCCGCCCGATAGGGTAAGGTTTTTGAGGGTCTCGATCCTTAAATAGGGTATCATTTTTGCCCTTGCTGGCCTTGCGTTCCTGGTCTGATCCTAAGATAGGGTACCTCAATTGTATCAGTTGAGATTCGAGTGCGTAAATGCCCAGCTAGATGAGAAACAAAGCATATGTTAAAACTGAACTATTCCTTACGGTATCAGGAAAGCGATTTAATGAAGGTTTATTTGTATGTTACCATTACATTTTTAGTTATTGTTTTTCCCTTAAATAGGGTGTCATTTTTCGGGTTTGGGCCAAAATGAACAGACACCGTCCAATGAAGACAACACCGAATGCTGCAAAGAATGTACATATTACATATAAATAAGACTCACGTGGTTGTCTTTTGTTGATTTTAACATTGAATCGTGAGCACTTGGATGGATACCAAAAGTGAGATCATGCCTGTAAGAATAAAATCACAAACGGGATTTATGAAAAATAAAAAAAAAGTCTTAAAACAGGCAGCGGAAACTAATGATACGTAAGTACTGTTGTACGCTGTTGCGCTGTGTCGTAGGCCAAAACCAAAAGAAAACCTGTCATTAATCGCAAAACACACAGACAGCGCATTGGAATTCGTCGAGATTCGACCTACCTTCGGACTGGAGACGTCGGGACTGATTTGGACCACGACTGCTCCACAAGAGGCTCATCAACTGCGTAAACAAATGAGACGCTTTTTTAAGGTGATGTTACACGAGACGATTCGCAACGACGATTTTTAGCGCAAAACAGCGTTGCAACATTGTTGCAACATTGTCTCGAATGGCTACAATATTGTTTCAACATCGCAACGCTGTGTTGCGCTAAAACTCATCGTTGCGAATCGTTCCGTGTAACATCACCTTTCAATGGCTTCAAGCTACTGAGCCACAACGTCCAGAAGAGTAATACAGTTGAACCCCGCTTTACGGACACCCACTTAATACGGACACCTCGTTATTACGGACAATTTTCTTTGTCCCTTAGGAAAGCCCTTGCAGTTTATTTTTCAGCCTAACAGTTTTTCAAACTTCATTTTCGTTGTTTGTAACCTCTGATGTAATGCTTTAGGAAGGATATTTTCTTGATACGAAGCCGTGATTTTGTCATTTACAGATATAATCCACGCTAATGTCAAGTTCCTTAGCGAATAAAGACGCGTTGTTGGCAATATTAACCCAATGAACTGCACAGCCGTGTCACAATGCCTTTATGATAAACTCATTTGAAGTTCAGGGCACAGACTTTCGAGCGACAAAATTGGTAGATGAAAGAGTTCGACATACCACCTGATTCAGCAGCCAAAGCTTCGGTCAACGTCAGTTTTGACGGATGTACTGGTTCTTTTCCTTCTTCGACTATGTTTCCGTTGATATCGCGAACTTCGCTAATCTGCAATTTGTCGTACAAAAACAAAAAGAAAACAAATCACAGGATAGTTAGGAAATAAAGCTGCAGCGTGTTTCTTTTTTTTCCTTTTTATATCTTCTTCCTTTTAATTATATATCTTCAAAGGGGCTGTGGGTGGCAACTTCCAATAAAAGACAAAAACTCAGTAAATAAGGTTACCAACCCAATGGCCAAAAATGCGAACTCGGTGATTTCGACTTTCACTTCTATCGACTCGCTCACTACAATAGTTAATGTTAGTGTAATTTTAAAAAGGAAAAGTAACTTTTCTACTTTGTTACGCAGTGAAAAAAACTGGAATGCTTTGGCGGGGAAGGCAATAGAAACGAGGAAAACACAACTTCTGGGAAAACGTTTTAGGTCTCCCGAAATGCATTATTTCTCTACCAATTCTCTCTCTCTCCTCTCTCTTGCCTCAAACCCATTACAGATAGACACCAGGGGTGATAACTGCCAAAGAGATTTGAGATATCCGGGTCCAATGGCTCTTGTTCCACAAGAGTCAATCAGATCAGAGAATTGCTGGGAGACGCCCTTGTTTTTGTTTGTTTGTTTGTTTTTTCTTGGTTTTTTTGTTTCCCTAGGGCGAAGGTAGAAATCTCGAAGACATGCGCCCATTGCCCCCTCGCGGCCTGCGAAAAAAAATAACCGGCCTAACAGGCTATGTGACACGGGCCTCCTAACATTGTTGTTGTTGTCACCGAGATGAAAGAGGGATGAGTTCTTCGAATCAATTCTGTATCGTCTTGCTTTACCTGCTGTATTTTCCACATCATAAGCATCCCATTTAACTGCAGTGTTACAGCTATAATAGTTGCCAAAACTATGAAAGGCGCAAAAGTTACAACTTTGTGTTTCGTCATATTTGCTTAATTTCTCGGATTTCGCACCAGAACTCGCGGTCTCCAGTCAGTATCCTCGGCCTTTTTTCATCTCGGAAACCGGGCTGAAATTTCTCATATTAACCAGGGCGAAATTGGTCCCCGTCAACCGGGCTCATGTGAAGAGGCGCTAAAGTGACCCACCTGCAGATTCATATTAGGGAGCTTAAGCAACGATGACGGCGACGGTGACGGCAACGAGAACGGCAAAAAAGCGATAGGGTTAGATTGGCAAAACAACAGCTTTGCACGTGCATCAATCTTTTTTGTACATTTCTTTGCCGTCGTTGCACAACTACGTACGACGTGAAAGCGCCTAATTTCACGTTTTGTCGAGGACGGCCAAACACAAGTCAACAACTTTCTTTTTCTTTTCCTGAACTTTGACACATTCCTTTAGAATTCAACTCCAAAAAAATTTGTCAACATTAATTTTGACGAATTAGTATAGGTAATAGCATGATTTGTAGTGATATTTAGCATAAATACCACGAGTGATATTTCGAAATTGTTATACGTAATTTCACGAGCCGTTAGGCGAGTGAAATTTGAGACAATTTTGAAATATCACGGGTGGTATTTATGCCAAATATCACATACAAATCATGCTATTATTTGTTTATACCACTACCCGCAAAAGGTTTGTAATTTTCACATGTAGGTATTTCAAATTAAGCTGAAATACCACTGCTCTAAGCCAATCAAATTGCAGAAATTTCGCATGTAGTAGTATAAAACGAGATAGAATAAGCGCGATTAAGTTTGAGGCAGTGCGAATTCACTTTTTTAAGTGACGTTTTCGTAGCCGTCGTCGTTGTTGCTTAAGCTCCATAATATTTTTTCTCACCTTGTCCACGCTCGCTCTCTCCACACCCATTTGTGCTGGAGCTGTAAGTGACCTTCTGTGCAAAGGTCTGGTACTCAGTCCCAGTCTCTCTGCTCTCAGTTTGTCCGGGGAGTGAGGCTGATTAGGGTTGTGTTCGTACAACAAAGCTTTCCTGGCATTCTCCAAGTCAGGAGGTTTAGGATCTGGGTCCAGCCACGGGGGACGGCGTTTCTCTGGTACAGAATGTGAAAAAGTGATACTCAGAAGTGTACATTGAGATGGTGTTGCCATAAATTTTCACCTGACTGTATGTCATTTTTCATTCAGCTTCATTTGTATGTTGCTGAGGGGCCATGCCTCTAAATGTGTTCTTGAACGAGCTTCAACTTAATAAAGTTTCTGGCTCGAATCTTTTCCCAGAATTCACCACTTTAGAAACGAGAAGGGAACTAGAGCCAAAATATGTCCCCCAATTGTTTCTGAGATTGTTGAGGACGTACTGTACCAGTCAGCTATTGGCCATTTTTTTTACCTGTCTCTTGTAACAGTGCCAAAAGTCTTTACGAAACGGAAAGTTAGCTTAGCACAGTTTCTTTCTCATTTCTTAAGTGGCAGCCTGCGAAAACAGCCATCTCTCCTCGCTCCTAGACGCTACAGACATTTCGCTGGGGAGGGACGTCTGCAACACAGGCAGCAACAGAAATTCCATACTGATGATGTAAATCTGGTAATCATGGGGGTTCCAAATGTAAAATCACCATAAGAATTATTTCTCCATTATAGGCGCGAAAAACTTGGAACAGTATAACAGAAGTTCTGAGAAAACTCCTCAAACATAGAATCAAGAAGAAAATAACCGATTAATCTGTACTACCATATTTATCACTTTGTAACATTCTTTGTATTAATATTGTAATTTAAGTGTAAGTGATACATCTCCATACTAAAATGCCTCGATTAGATTCGCTATTTGCAGGTAGTCTGTTCTTGTAATTATACCAATTTTCATGAAGATAAAGTTTGTGTTGTTTGTTCTCCTTGCCAATTATGGTAAAGTTTTGTGTTCTGGATAGGTCTTCTTAAGAAGAATATTTTCCACAAATATTGACTGTTTTGTAGTGAAGATTTATTGCGTTTACATTAATTTGACCTTTATCACTGTTTGTCTTTTTTCTGTCATTTCTGAACAAGAGCTAAAACAATATAACTACTATGTTGACCAATCGGACCATCTGACCAGATTCTGGACACAATTTTACGTCATCAGTACAGAATTTCTGTTGCTGAGGCGCAGACGTCCCCCCTGGTGAAACGTCCCTAGCAGTGAGGAGTGAGGAGAGACAGCCGTTTTTGTAGGCTACTAAAGTGGCAAATTGTACAGGAAGTAGAGAGACAAGATCAACAGGGAATGTAGAAGATGGCATCACTATGGCACAAGTCAATGTAAGCAAAGAGATCTCACTCCACCCACCCAATCACTGCCATGACATTTAGGGCCCATTTACATGAAGGTGGGGGAACCCCAGGTAGATGAGGTAACCTGCTTTAAGGTCGGGTAACCTGCCAGGACATATAAACTCATCAATCTCTCATTTTAATTTGATCACATTTACATGATAGGTGGGGTGACCATATGAGAGATCATATGGACAGGAGGGTTACCCTAACCTGGGGTCTCTCACCTCCACGTAAACAGGCCCTTACACCAAGTAAAACAGTAAAAGGTCACATCCTAAGGCTTAGAGAGCTGATCTCAGCATCTTACCATTTCTGCCTACCAACCACTTGCAATGGACCTTTTTACCAATACGGCGGCCATATTGAATTAATTCAATTTAAGGAGTATTATAGGATGCCCAGTGGGCATGAGCACATCTCCTTTGTATTTTTGAGCACTTTTCGAGACATTTTTCTTAAAGTTTTCTTAGAATAAGATTCTTATGAGAAAAAAGATCCTTGTGCCGTGTTTGGATGTAAATAATGATTGCCTTTTTCCAGAGAAATATAAGCAAAAGACCATATTTCTAATACTAAACAAGAAAAAGGCGATCAAAAAATTGAAAATTAATTAATTTTATGGCCATTTGCAGTCTACTAACATAAATCAAAAAAGCACAGTACTGACACTTGACTACCTTGTCTATAGTAAGTAACTTCTTTGATCTTTTTCTTCTCTCTAGGTACTTTATTTCTATCTCTTTCCTGAGCCATAAAAGCAGTGTTGTCAGCAAACTGCCCATACTTTTCTGCCTGAAGAATAAAGAATACAATGTACATGTACCTGTTCCTGCTAGTATATTGAATTACTACAGCACTGTATTGTAAATTATACTATGTATAACAATATTAAATGTTTAGTAGAATTTATGAAGAGAAATAAAAGGAGCATTCAACTGATTAATTTTCATCACGCAGGTACGCATGCAATGAGTATGCAGCATAAAAAAATTCATTCCCAGCTGAGAAGACACTGATCAAGTTTGAGCTCACAATGTCGGCAAGCTTAAAGTTTACAATCTTTCTCTTTTTATCATAATGACATAACATTAACACGAAAACTTGTACTAACTACCTTTGGCCAAGTCAACAATCCCTTCCCTAAACAACCCCTAAAGGAAATGAAGGCCAGACACTGGTTTACTGTCAAGTCACCTAAAAGTCATTCTTAACTGAAGTTATGTCACTCAAAACCAGAGTTATGTCGCGTAAAATGTTAAAACTTTGCACAACATAAATTAGCATTTTAGCTGGAACAGATCATTCTGGTCTGGATTTGAACCCATGCTCTGCTAACAGAGCTAGGGGGACAGTGGTCCACCCAAGGTGCATCCTCTCATGGTAGCCATTCAAATAGAGATAGATACCCCCATTCTAGATCATTATGATGTCCCCAAATCATGGCCTCACTACAAATTCAGCACAAATAAAATCTCATGATAATGGACTAAGTACCGTATTTCCTCGAATATTAAATTGCCCCCCTTTGACGGAAATATTGAAAATAATCACCTCCCTTGAATAATCGCCCCCTCCCCACCCCTCTCGCCATCTTCTCTTTCTTTTATCTGTCAAGTTGAAGAGGAACCTGATCAAGCAAAACTGAAGCTCTGAATATTAATCAAGGAACCAAATTTGGAACACTTAAAAAGGCCATGTTCAGTTTATTTGATGTGATAATTTTATGGTTTAATGGGATAATAAAACAAAATATTTAGGGCACGACTTCCAGTCAGCAATAATTTTTGAAATAATCGCCTCCCTCGAATAATCGCCTTCCCTTGAATAATCACCCCCATTTGATGTGCAAAAAGAAATAATTGCCCCTGGCTATTATTCGAGGAAATACGGTACTTTAAGAAAGTATCCTGCCTCAGACTGTAACCTACCATTCTCGATGGAGCTTCCATATCAAGAGATCCAGTACACATGATATAGTGATGTTTCCAACATCCATATTCCCTATTATTGGGGGTGTATGGCAAATACCAGCCAAACCTTAGACACTTTGGCATCCAAATTACATCCTGCTCGCTAATAAATTTCCAGTGCCATGAGACTTGAGCTGCACGACAAAGGCTTCTTGGATCAAGGAACGAGAAGATATATGTGCAAATAAAGCGAGGCAGAACAGTGGTGTAGTCTAAGTGATGTATTGGAAGCTGCTTCTTGAACCAACCTTCATTGACATACTTTAACTGAGATTTGGTACATTTCTTTAAGATGAAGGTGAGGAATTTTTTCCGTTGAGCATCTGTCCACATAGAGAACTGAAAAAATTTATCACTAATCACCATTTGTTCAACATGTGAAACAGTGGAACCTTATGCAATAGAATTTATCCCCAGATATTAATGATGTTGATGATATGAAATGAACATGTTTCTGTTCATGATGATAATGATGACGATAGTGAGAATGTGAATATGTACTTGAAACTTCAAATTACAAATACAAGTCCAGCACCCTTACTATCAGAAAATCTTGTATCTTTAAAATTAATGTGTCCCTGTCAATGATTACCAGATGATTAACAGGCTCAGTCAGAGTACGTCATGTATGTGCGCGCTGTATGTACCCAGAATGCCTGGCTCATTTGCAGTTGTGTCTATCCTACACTGAGCATATTTATCACTGGGCGTTAGCATTTTTTTTCTTAGATGGCAAGTCCCAGAGGGTGGGGCCACTTAAGCTGCCAAATGCCTCACATATGGAATAAAAGAAGAGTGAAAATGCCCTGCCCCTGGGTTCATCCCCAATAAACACTGCAGCAGTTTTTGCTGAGCTTTTCTGTGCTTAAGTTTTTCACTGCAAAGACTATTTCGTCAAAGTGAACTTTGATGGTCTGCACTTCCTTCATGACTTTTTATAATGTCCATAACCACACCCATGTTATATTTTGGGGGCTCCGTCAATTTGTGAATATCAGGGGGGGGGGGTGGTACATGATATTTTGCAGGGGTGAATGTAAAAGAAAGAGACTCCAGATTTTAGATCTCTAACGATCTTGCAATCTCGGCACCTCTATCACAGGCCCTTGACCCGAAATGTCTAAAATGTTTCAGATCGATGGCAACTTTGTACTGACTTCGTGGAAGTCAGTTCTTCATTATGTGCAGAGAAGTCAGAGAAAGTCTTGCTGTAAAAAAAGAGCCTCAAATTCCAGTTCACTGAACTTCGCGAATAAAGATTTAAAAGATCGACAGATGCCCATGAAGTCTCGATTCTCAAGGCCGATCCGACTTTATGGCTGACAAGCAGCTGTTTTACAAATTAATTAAAGCTTCGTTTCCACGTTTTTATTTTGCTTCTGCTGGCCAATTTGAATTTCCTTTTTCTCGTTGTAAGCTCTCTTAATGTCTTACCCAGTGTCCGATGAGCTCTAGCCGTTCCAGAAATATCTGTAGAAGCAGAGTAGAAAACAATAATAAGCTCTCAATTAGCACAAGTGCCTTTTCAAAATTCAAACTGTGAAGTTGTGCACCATCACAAAGGACTTCAAATTGGTTGTTTAAACACAGTTACAAACCGGAAAATGAGAATAAAAGGCAACTTTAAATTGCTGACTTACTTGATTATTGGAGGCTGCATTCATAACAGGCGTCCAAGCACTGTAGTGTGTCTTGTATTTATCGGTATGGAATCCATGCTCTATCACGGACGGCGAAATTCGTGGTTTCGAGCGGCCTTTCGCGCCAACTAATTCGTTCTCCTCGGCTGATCTTCGCGTTTTCTTGCCATTTGCAGACGATAAACGCGAAGCTCGTGGATTTCCTACCGACATCGCTGGCCAGAATTATATATCAAAGATTTTTCCCAATAAAATTAAAGAAAAAACTCAAGTCCTGTTTCTTCAAAACCGTTCATAAAGCGCGCATTTTCATTCGGCGTCCTGGGGTTGTCAAGGAAAGCGACAATCTCTCCTTAGGTTACCCTAGAGGGGACTTATAACACATACATGTACATTATGTTAGAGTTTAATTTAAAGGAGAAAGGAAAGTAACCAAAAAAGGAGGCCGATTTTTGACCTAATTTTTTTTTTGTAAATTTTTCTTTTTACATTGGCTGTGGAAAAGCAAGCAAGGATCTCAAAAGAACAAGAAAATGTCTGTTTTATCGGGTGTCCTGTTAAAAGTTCTTTGGTATGCCTGTGCTAAATATTGGCAGATCAAAGAGCCTGGATCCCACAGATCCCACAGCAAAGTTATCATTTACCTCCTTCATGCCTTCTTCACTACGCTCGTCAAAGACACAATGAGGAGAAAACATGTCCTTTGGACGGGGATTTGGACAGTCAGGAAACCAAAGCTTTGACGGTAGAAGGGCTATTTTATTACGCTTGACGTTTCGAGTATTTAAAAAAAGGCTAAGGTTTTGGTTATCAGCGGTAACGTGACGTGAATTTTGTTTCGCTTATAGGCAGCCGACCAAGCAAATTTCTGTACAACTCCGGAAAAAATAAAAAGAATGATCCTTGGCGTACAGATGATCCTGACATTGAAGATGGGTTAGAACTTGCTCTCCAGCCTAAAAATAAGTTTCTTAAAACAAAAGACAATCGCAACTTGCCAGGTACGAGCGATGTTTGGTTTAATGAAGTCTCCGTTTACTGACATTTCTTTGCTGATTTCTCTCTTTCGTAACTCTTCACACAGGATCCGAACTAGACGGCGTCTGGAGTATACGCAAAAACGTTCAAGTGAGCCAAGCTAGCAAAAACGGCACGTTTTTAAACACAAACAAATCGACACCTTCATATTATTCAAGGCACGGCGGATTGAGTGGTAGGCCTAAATGTGTGTTAAATAAACTATTCTAATCTGCAGTAATCTGCAGTACGTAAGCTTAATTCATAATCTTTGAACTTGGCTTCTTTATTTTTCTTCAGTAAATCATAAGCTTAATTTCAGACTAAAACGGCCGCTCTCTCAAATGAGCTTTTGTTTTTGATATCGTAAGCTTAATTTGAGCTATTGTTGCGGCGAATTTGTGTTTACCTCGAACGCAAACTCTTAATCTAGCAACCGCTCTTAATAGTTTTACGCTTAGCTCAATTTTCAACCGAGACTTTTTTTCACCCCGTCACCACAGGTTCTGGAGATGCGGAAAGTTCGGCACTGAACAGAGCGCAAAACGACGAATTTCTCAATTCAAGTGGTGGTAGGTATCATTTATATGTCGTGTACGTGGTGTTTTCTGTCGAAGTTTATTTTGCGGTGACAGTTTTTTTCATTAAATTTTACCGCACTGCGAGTAAACCGTTTTGTCGCTAGCTGAGTGAAAGTCGGTTTTAATTAATAAGTGATGTTTTGTACGTTGTAAAATTCACCTGCTTTCAGTGTGGTAACTTAAATAATTATTTGTCAAAGAATTATCCATTCCCTGGATACTCAGGAATGTTAAGCGAATCTTCTAGATAGGAATATCTAAAATAATCTTATGGTTTTAAGGGATTTAACAGATCTTGTTTAACAAATTGAAAGATTTGAATATGATGCTTACCGGTAATTCTTACATATTTCCATCTGATACTTTTTAAGTTAAATTAATTAAACCGAAAAGTAGGCGTAATTGAAAATGAGAACAGTGCTCAAAACACAATAGGGCCATTTATACAAAGAAAAATAAGACGCGTTTTACGGCACATTTTGTCTAAAATAAGACGCGACTAAGCTAAGACGCGTCTTATTTTAGAACAGCCCTTAACACCTGTTCTTAAATAAGACGCGTCTTAGCTAAGACGAGAAAGACTTCGTATAAATGACGTTCGCGTCTTACATAAGACGCGAACGCATGGTACACATGCATTAATTTTTGGCTGGAAAATTTTTGCGCCTTGTTGGTTGCCGTTGCTACGGGCAACATTCACATGAAAACGAGTCAAGAACAGAAATAAGACGCGAACCATTTATACGAGCTTTTCTCGTCGTAGATAAGACATGCTCGTATAAATGGTACAGTTCGCGTCTTATTTAAGACGCATCTTATGTAAGACGCGTCTTATTTTTCCTCGTATAAATGGCCCTAATTTCACACTGGAGATTTGGTGACATGTACAGGAGACCAGGGCTTTTTACCATTACATGGGGAAACTGGAAAATCAAATGGTTTGTGCCATTCTGTTTGGAAAGTGTCAGAAAATATAGGCTGTCAGTTGAGACCATGCAATTTCTATACTCTTTCTGGTCAGTTCAGCTGATTTAGATATACTTTGTAGTGGGTTATTCTTCCACAAGGTCAACAACTAATCTGATCTTGTGGGAGAATAAACATTTAAAAGCGTTTATTCATGAGATTTTCAACCAAACAGTTTCACATGTAAATGTCAAGCACCCCGGGAGAGCAGGAGAGTTGTTGTGTGTACTGGAGAGATGGCATACATGTTATTGGTTAAAACAGTATCTATTGCAACAAGACTTGAAAGGCTGCATGGCAACTTCTCACTTCCTATCAATACAGTGGGACAATTTAGAAGGAGAATCCCTTGAGATTGATTTATATGGTACATCTTTCTCATGTGCTTGTGATAAGCTTACAACACAAATTACGACTAACTTGTGAATGTCATCAGTGTGATTTGCAATGTACATGCTAATTGCAAGCACACCGCATATGACATACGTTTAGTGTATAGTGTAAATTACCCTTTCAGGAGAGAGTCCGCAAGAAAACACCGTAGGGTTTTTCTTCCCACACCCCTTTAACTGATCATGCACAGGTAGCTTAATGTTATCTCCTATCTCAATTCAGTGGAACTGAATTGGACCTTTTCAAATACTGTAGACTGGTTTAAGGTATACCAATTCACACTCCGCTACAGTGTGCGGTGTTAAACAAAATGCAGTAGTGTAATTTTATATCATTTTCTTTGGCATTTTCCTTCAGATCATAAATCATGGAGTATGGCAAGAAGCTCAAACTTTTCATACTCAGATAAACCAAAGTTCGGTGGAGGTTTTCATGCTTCATCAGCAGATACCCAGCCTGATGATTTTTTGGATTCAAGGAGTTCTCCAAGCACAGATCATGAAATTAATGATATGGTGCACAAGAAAAATCTTTTGAACAGCAAACTTAGGATGGCAGGAGGTAGGACTTTAATTACACCATTAAAACAATCGTCAGTCATTTATATTGTAAATAACATTTTTTTGTGTCTATAAAAAATTGCAGTAAAATTTTGCTTAAAAAATTGTAAGAAATGTTATTTTAAAAAGCATGACAACGTTTTGACGTTCTCAGACGTCATTTTCAAGTCAAAAGAAAATAGCATGCATGTTCTAGAAATACTAGAGAAAGCAATAGATCATTAAAAAGAAAAGTAACATATTAAAATAATATATTACAAGGTAAGTAATGATCCAGGCAAGACAGGAATCAATTCCTTTTGTTATGGCACGATATACTTTCCTCACATAGAAATGTTTTCCTTTTCACACGGAGAATGCATAAACCTCCAAAAGGTAGTTTAAAAAATAAAATGCGTTTAAATTCCATTTCTAAAGGGTGTTTTCTTTCTGGTAAAGGATTTTGACCAATCAGAAAAGTTACAAACAATCGCCAAGAAAAGTTTACAATTTTACATGTTTCCCACATAGCATTTCTGTGTTACTTAGACTCAGATGAGATTTTGTTATAAGGAATTTGGTTGGAAAACAAAGGATTTATATAAGTGCTGCTTTGCAAAGATTACATGGTTATGACAGTTACTTAAACAAAGAGTTT
The DNA here is from genome assembly GCF_958299795.1 of Porites lutea. Classification (NCBI taxonomy): domain Eukaryota; kingdom Metazoa; phylum Cnidaria; class Anthozoa; order Scleractinia; family Poritidae; genus Porites; species Porites lutea. The sequence continues at coordinate 44,230,897 of NC_133201.1, read as the reverse complement.
CATGCTAATTGAGTCACTCTAAATATTAAGACTGGGCCTGAGTTCTTTGATGCATAACATCTAAATGAGGCAATCAAATTTTCTGTGGCACTTGTTTAGAGATACATTTTAGAACTCGAAAAATAAGAAACACCTCTTTAGAACACAAAAAATATAATATAATATTTTATTATAAAAAGATGTTACTCTTTATGAAACAGTCAACCCCTGCGTTGAAGATTTCTCTCTTTTACAGAAACCTCACTAAGAGGTACAACTTCCAAATAACAAACAGAATATTTTGTTGCTTTAAATCTCACTAAAATAACAGAATACTTGTAAGCGTTTTTAGTTATATTACAGCGGTATGTAAATGCCACATTACATAAATTAATAGGGTATGCCTATGTTTTTTTAGCTCCCCAGATATCAACTCGTGAAATGTCAGCAAGAACACGACGTGCAAAAAAGATGCATGATGCACATCTCAGGTCAATGGGTTTGGGCCAGTACACACCAAGCGGTAATGGATCGTACATTTCACCAGGCGAGGAGCAAAATAAAGACGATGACTTCTAGTTGATATGATATGTGAAAAATGGTTCTGGTCAAACATTAATTAAGTTAAGTTACATGCTCTCAGACTTTCAGAAGGAAAAAATAAAGAATTTAGAGCAGTTGAAAAAAATCACTGCTCGATGGTCTTCATAGTCTTCTGTAAGTAAAAACCAGATAGGAAATTGCGTAAGAGAAGTTGAGGGACCATGGTGTTTTTAATGTTCCACCAATTAATCTTACGTTATATGCTAAGTATCTTGCAGTAATTATTTGCGTGTTGGTGACAGGACAACTCTCAAACCTGTACTAAACACTTAGCAGTAGCATTCTTTCATTAGCAGCATCATTATACAACATTAATGACCTTGTCTTGCTATGCACAGGAAAATTTAAGTTCAATTTGAGATGGTGAAACAAATGCACTGGCCAGGTGTTCCCTCACTCTCATCATAGCTTGCTAGACTCCTGATTCGAGAATGTATTATTTAATAGATGTAAAATAATTTACATTAGGAATTTTTTTAACTGTACATACTACAAGCATGATTTGGCAAATAATTTATTTTATTTTGGTAGCCTTTTAAGAAAACATTGACAAGAAACTCTGATGACTCTGAGCATTCAAATGAAACCTCTTCAGCAGTAGTTTCACATGGTACCATTCGTTTTTTTGGTATTTGACAAAAAAAAAAACAAAAAACACGTGATCAGATCATACTGTACAGATGGAGGTCATGGATTGGCTACTTATTAAGGTGCCAATAGGGCTGCCTGGTTCCTCACGAACAAAATTTCTGAGAGGTTAATTATTATTTAGGAAGATTAGATTACAGCCTTGAACAGATCGATGATCGATGATCGATGTATTTTTGGAGTGTTTGTACTTTTTTCAATGTTATGCGTCATCTTTTGTGTACATACAATGTCTCAGTTTTTTCGAATTCAATAGGAAAGGTGAAGAAAGTAATTATTAAGTACAACACCCGTATATCAGTGAATCCTAATTTATTTGTAACGATTGATTACTAGGCTCCACTTCTAGCCGTTTGAGGACCTTATTCTAACATATGGTGGTATTAAATCGAGCCTAATTGATTACTGCATATAAGTGAAAAAATAAAGTGTGAAATGAAGACAGTACTGTATCCCAACTTCTCATCTGAATATCGAAAGGTAATCCTTATCCCTCTTGGGAACTATTCCCTATTTTATAGACGCGAGTAAACATTTCTTTATATCTCCCGTAAATCCTCTACTAAGCGCCCCCCTCTCTAACAACCCCTGCCCTTTTTCTAGGGGGGAAAAGTTATTAAGCCCCCTCTATTTTTTAAAAGCCCCTTCCCCCTCTCCTCCCACTATATTCTTAAATGGTGCCCCAGGGGCGGATCTAGGGGGAGGGTGCAGGGGGTGCGCACCTCCCCCCCCCTGCGCTAAGATGACCTGCGGTTTTCTAATACAACTGGTATTCTGCCAAAAAAAAAAATATGTGGTTTATTGGTGTTGAAGTAGAGCAAGAGACGAGTGCACCCCCTCCTGAAAAAAATCCTGGATCCGCCCCTGTGCCCGGTCGTTTCGCTACAAGTTGTTTCGCTGTATAATGAAGTCGATTCGCAGCGAAGTTGTAAAGTCGTTTCGCTGCATCATAAAGTTGATTTGCAGCAAAACATTTTTCGTTTCGCTGCATACTTGAGTAAATTCCCTTCACGATAAAAGTTAAGTCTCTCCATTCCTTCAGTTTATGTTGTTGATATTTTCGTGGAATCGTTTTTCTAAAATCTTTTTTCTTCCCGTAGTTTCGGAATTCGTTTCGAAATCGCACAAAGCCAAACGGCTCTTTTAAGAGCCACCAACTTTAACTTAAATCATGGCCAATAAAAACTTATGTAGTTATAAATATTACTACCTTATCTACCTATAACAGCAAAAATCGATTGAACCAAAGAAAATTTCGCCCACAACGGTATCCAAAGTTTGCTGGTGTTCATTTAATTTTCGATGATTAACTCAGCGAAATGGTAATTCACTCGTACCGTTTGCAGTTAATTTTAAGTGTCTTTTAAACGGTTTTATGCAAAAAGTCCAGTTCAGAGCCATTCGGACATGATGCAGCGAAACGACTGTAAGCGCCAGGAATGTTTTCCGTTACCTTTATAGCACTTTTATGTTCGCCGCGTTCTTAGTTATTTTCGTGTTCGCGCCTTTAGTGCTGTTGTTTGGTTCATTAGTTTTTCATTGTCCGCGTAGCTTTGTCCTTCGTGTTAGGATTTTTCTGCATATCGTATATTTAGCTTTTATTGTAATTTTTCGCGTCAGTTCTTCGTTTAGTTGCGCTTGGTCCAGTTTACAGTTTAATGTTTGGGTTTTTGCTCGTCCTAGTTTTTCGTCCCCATCTCTTATCTCTTATCTTTTCGTCCTTATCTCTTATCACGCTGTCATCATTGCTAATCACAACCTCGTTGCCATACAGTAAGGGAGCATCAGGCAAGATTTTGCGTTTCTTTACGTTGAACACTGCCACAAAAATCTAAAGGCAGAAGTTTAATAACTAAAGTGTAATCAAGTTTAGAAATCACTATGAAAAAGTTTAAAAATGGTAATATATAAACACCCTGGTACACACTTAACGAGTTTTAAATCGTGCTTAAAATCACAGCAGAAATCCTACAGAAAAAAAAGTCTAAATGGGCCTTCACAACTCATCTATCGCTCAAAAGTAAGAAGCTTTTACTGGCAAACTAAGGAAACCGTGAACATTGAAATATTTTTAGAATGGAAAGACTCGGGTAAATTTAGTTCCACTTGAATATGGTAGGTTTCAGAATACATCTGACCTCAGTTGTTTCAAAGGTGGATGGCGCTATCCGACCGGATTAATCTGTATCCACTGGTGGATAATGCAATTGGTTTCCTTAAAACTTATCCACTGGACATTGAATTATTCGGTGAATAGTGCTATCCGGCATCTTTTGAATAACGTGGTTAGGCTGGTGATACGGCATTGAATACGGCCTTGAACTCGAGTTCCTCTATGTACAAAATTATGATTATACGTTTGCTTGACGTCGATCGCCAGGTTACGTTGTACCCAATATTGCTAAGTCGCTGATACCCACAGTGGTTACATATACTGTAAATAGAAGAAAGGGTTGTGGGGTGTAGAGACAAATAACAACGTAAATTATGGTAGAATCCTCCGGGATATCCCTCGGGATATATCAATAAGGGAACTGTCCCATAAACGGGTCGTGTAACCAGGGTGTGTAAGGTGGCGGAGCGTCTCCAGGAGCTGGAGTCGGAGCCGTAGCCGGAGCCGGAGCTACGGTCGAACTGTGATAAACCAAACCAGAAACCGCTCCTCCTTGATCCAGCGTGTCTGAACTCTGGGGCGCCGATGAGACTTCTTCATTGCCGTAATAGAGATTATATATTTCATGCATGTGAAAAATGATCATTGCAATATTTTTGTTGATGAAAATCGACGCAGTTATCTCGTAGCCCAAGCACAAGCCTAATCGAAGTCCCAGAAACACAGCTTCAAAAACCAATTCTACAATATAATACGCTAACCAACAGAAACGGTCACGGCGCTCGCATTCACCGTGGAGTTCTACCTTCATGACAAATGGCAACCACAGATTCTTTATACATGCAAAAGCAATAAGGCTGTTCTTTAAATCCGCTGAAATTCTGTATGTGCCGTATTCGCTTTCGCTTACAACAACTCCAAGTAGTTCAATTGCATCATACAAGTGAACCATACCCATGACTGTATACCGAGTTATGCCGAGCGGAGAGTCAAACCGAAGCGATAAAGGAGTTTTTGCTGTCTGACATACAAGCAGCCAAAGAAATGGAGTTATGCAGAGTGTCATTCTCAAAGTATTAGGATTCCAGAATCCTTTAAATTCTATTCTGTCACCGATGAGGCCAAACACAACCGCAGTCATGGGTACTATCCCGATCCAAATGTATAAGGCCCAGAATATCAACATGAGGTAGACGTCTTCGCCAGACAGGTTTTCCTCCGCGTTTGTCCACCAAAACAATCCAAGAAAAGAGGGAAGAAAAAGTATAACGGTTGCGTACCAATAGGGGTTATCTTGGTACGTTACTGGAAAGGCAGCGAAGAAAAAGGTCTGCATTATCATTAATGCGAAGAATAAGAATCGTTTGAGGATGATACTGTAAGCCATTATTGTTGGGCGTAGTTATGTGACCTTTCAAGGAAGTACATAGACTGTCTAACCAAGTTGTCATAGAAACTGAAGGATATAGAAGGCGTTTGTTTGTCAATCCAGTTTCGGGTTTCGGTCAGTTCTTATCGGGAAAACTCTGGGTCATAGAATTCCGATGGCAGAAATGTTTAGTCCAGCCATATGGTATAAAAAAAATAGCTTAATTGTGCACTTTGGGGTAAAAGCATCAAACTTGGCACAGTGATAGTACAAGTCCTAGCGACTATTGTTAGCTATGGGATCCACTCAAATATGTGCAGGGGGAGGCACATTGTGCCCTAGTGGGGAGGGGTCATGGCCTTTTTGTTTTGGTCCTGAAAAGACTCAAAGAAGGGAGAAAAGCAGTCTCAAAAACTTTTAAATTCCCATTTTCTTAACAGTAGCACAAAACAAAACTTATAAAATACCTGTTACCAACTTTTTCGAGAGATTTTATGAAAATATTTGAACAAAGTATGTGAATGATTCTTGTCAGAAGGAAAAGCCAGGTAGAGGCAAGTTAAGTAATCAAGGGCGGATTTAATTTTGAGTTAAAAGCAGACAATATTATTATACGTGCACCCGTTGACACTCCAAAACACCTTATTAATATTTTTTAGATACTTCCTGACGGAACAAACAAAACTTCATACGGAAGAAAGAAAAGGCCAGGCTACTCAGGGAAATTCAACATGGCGGACTGGAATGGCTGGTCTTTTTGCTCGCGTGTGAGACTATGCCGTTTTCACCCTCGGAAAGATAAGATGTTCCATTTTTATACTTTGATAAAAGTGAATTTCACTTTATAGGAATTTAAATTATCAGTCAGCCTACTACAAAAATAAAACATGAGACACTTACAGATACCTTCCGAGTGGGGTCGAGTAGGTCCTATTATAAGATTCATGTTTACGCCAAACGGCAAACGTCAGATTCAAGTTGAGAATTTCTCAGAATAGAAAATAAGCAGATAAAAACTGTCCAGAACGATTCTTATGTATAAAACTGACGTGAAAATACTTATTTTTTTAGTTGAAGTAATAAACACTACGACAATAGACCTTTTTTACCGATACGGCGGCCATATTGAATTAATTCGATTTAAAGAGTATTATAGGATGTCCAGGGTGCATGAGCACATTTCGTTTGTATTTTCGAGCGCTTTTCGGGGCATTTTTTCTTAAATTGCTCATAGAATCAGATTGTAATGGGAAAAAAAGATCCTTGTGCCGTGTTTGGATGTAATAATGATAGCCTTTTTCCCGAGAAATATATAATACAGTGAAAGACCATATTTCTAATACTAAACTAGAAAAAGGCGATCATTATTACATCCAAACACGGCACAAGGATCTTTTTTCCCACAACAATCTTATTCTAAGAAAACTTTCAGAAAAAATGTCCCGAAAAGCGCTCGAAAATACAAACAAAACGTGCTCATGCCCCCTGGGCATCCTATAATACAATCGAATTAATTCAATATGGCCGCTGTATCGGTAAAAAGGTCTATTAAGGGAAAAACTTGGTCACGTGGTACAAATTCACTTTTGCCGTTTCGCGTAAATGTGACTCTTAAGGTGACTCCCTGGTTTTGCACTGCGCATCTCTTACTGCGCATAACAAGATGGCCGCCGTAAAAAAGAGCATGTGAAGTAACATTATTAAAATGAAGTTGACTGAAGAGAAACGCTATTGGAATTTTTGCTTGCGGTTGTTTCTTGCCGAGGTGAGACTCATTGTGTTGGGAATGTGCTTAACGTAAGCAGTACGCGTGTTGCTGAGTTCGACTTCCTCGTGGCCATGAACCTCGATAGTGGATGTTTAACTTGTGCTTACTCACTTTGATTTTCATTTAAACCCTTTCTTTATCACATTGTGTCCTAAATATCTCGATATCTCGATGTAAATTCTGTAAAAACGGATTTTTTAATACTTACTTTCCCCTTTCACATACATTCTATTTTGAAACTCGCCCCAGTCCTCTCTCAAAACTCGGAGAAAATGCATTTAGTGCGCACTTTCTGCAGCTCTATCGAAAAAACGAGTGCGGTGACCCCCATTTTTTATTTCATGATTTTAATAAAGACAGTGCTTCCTTTCGATGAGAAAAAAACTAGCACAAGTCTATGTTCAGTTTTTGGCAATTTTACTACTACGGATTGAGCTATCACGGGTCGAATAGCGCGTGTCCAATTCAATTCTATTTTGGAGCGTAAAGTAAAAAAAAGGGCATTAAAAGACATTTTTCTGGTATGTAAGTGGATAAACAATACATTAAAGTCAAATTCTGTGCGATACCACATGCATCATCGAAAAAATCTCTCCTTTTTGTCTAGTTTTGGGCTGCGCGCGGTTTTTGTCAAAGGGCCCAAAATAGCCGTATTTGTCTGCATTGTGACGTCAAAACCAGCACGGTGACCCCCACTTTTTATTACTTTTTCATCGCCTATTTATTAGGTCCCAGAGGGGGGCAGGGGTTTTCAGAAAAGTGATGTGTATCAAAATTTTACCCCCCCCCCAAAAAAAATAATAATTACATATGAAAATTGTACCCCCCCTGGAAATAACAATTTTTAAAATGCACCCACTAACCCCCTCTAGATCAAGAAGCTATAAGATACCGCAGGATACCGGTAGTTAGCAGCGTAGCGTGAGATTTTGAAGGTGCACGCAGGGAAAGAAAAGTTAGCGCGCCTGAAGGCTCCCTAAACCTTGGGGAATCTCGGGGCATGCTTCCTCAGAAAATTTTTAAATTTAGGGTCTAGGAAATGTCATCTCCTGCGTTTTCTGCAGGACATTCTCAGTAAATAACGACGAAGGAAAATGCAGTGATTAATTGTTTATTTTACCCATCTCTAGTGTTATCGGTAAGGTATAGTGTTTACGGCAAAAAAGGGTAAAACAGTGACGCCATCAAGGAGGTTACAAGCAAAGGGCGAGATGTGTACCATACAGACAGGCAAACTCTATTATAATGCCATCAATATCAATTACGTCCGTAACTTGAGCTCATATGCAGAATTGCAAGAGAGCCAGTCAATCTTTCTTCTGTCATGGTCCTTCGTAAAGGAGTTTGCAGTCTCCTCATTCGGCTGAAGCTACGCTTAGCTGGGTATGTTGACACAGGATAAGTCAACAAAGTTATGAGAGCCGTGACATATACTCCGGGATAGAATTGGAGTTGGCTTTGTCAAAAGTCTCAACCAAGGTCTGTGACCCATTTCACTCCACTTAATCCGTAAAAGGATAAAGGAAATCCTAACACAAAACACCAATATAATGCGAAATATTTATCCCGATTTAATGATGAAAATGCTTTCAGGAAATACGCTTTCAGGCGTATGTGTGTACATGTACGTTACATTCCTGGTAGGAGAAATAGTTGATAGGTTCCTGGGCGAGCTTTATGCCGGTGACATTTTGTTACTGACAAAGAACCGCGCCAAAGCGTATTTTTTTTTGTCTTCTTTTGAAGGAAACGTGGATTTGCTTCAATCCTAATATAGTTTGACAGCTTTTACATAGACTGAGGCCAGTCCTGTGTCTTAATATTTCGACCCCCTTGGAATTCTGTGCATTTTCAAAATCAAGCCTCTTAAATCGTACCCCCGCTCCGAACCCCCCCCCTCCCCCCACCCCCGCCTGGACATAATAAAAGATAATAATAATAGTAATAATAACGCGAATATTTATACAGGATAACCTATCAGTTCTATTTAAAAGAACTGTTATCAAAAGGGTCCTGTAACTAAATAATAGATAACTAAAAAATAAAATAAAAATCGGAAGTCGAAAATAAAATAAAATAACACTAAGAAATCAAAATCTGTAAAAATTATTGACTTATAAGATTGAAAAGAGTTGTGAATTATGGAATACTATTGAAAAAAACTCTTTTAAATTACTCTTAAAAAGAAACCTAGAATTTAAATTTCTTAGGTAAAGTATTGTAAACTAGAGCCCCTCGAAAAACATTACTTCTCAGTGCAAATTCTAATTTGGCTTTGGGAAGTTTTAGTGAACACCCGTTGTTTCTAGTGTTAATATTGTGTTCAATTTTTGTAAAATATACTTTAAAAGTGGTACAGACGTTATCCCGAAGACAATCAAACACAACCTGGCAGGACTGTCTCTTTATTTAACTCTCCACTGTCTGGACTTGATAATTTCCACCAATGACTTTCTGACTTCGACGTTCAAAGCTTTCAATTCGACTTTTGCGGGAACGTGACCAACAGAGACTCAAAGTTCCACAATACACAGTAATTTTCAGGGAGTGACAATAACTCCTCTAGTGGGGTTAATTTAACTCCTTACAGTGGAGTTATTTTCTGGGGAGTTATTTTAACTCCAAAAAGGAGTTTAAAGAACTCTTTTTCAGGAGTAAAAGTGACCCCAGATATCGAGGAGTTAAAATAACCCCAAAAAAGGAGTTATCCTGTACCTAAAATTTTTACTCCACTTTCAGAGTTAAATTAACTCCAAAAAGAGTAAAAACAAAAAACATGTAAGGAGTAAAAGTAACCCCATTTCGGAGTGATTTTAAGTCCAGACTGGGAGTAAAAAGAACTCTTTTAATTTTCAGGAGTGAAAATGACCCCAAATTCGGAGTTAAATTAGGAGTTAAAATAACCCCCCAAAAGGGGTTATCCTGTACCTAAAATTTTTACTCCATTTTTGGAGTTATAATAACTCCCTAAAAATTACGGTGTGCGTAAAAACAGGTTGAATCATTGCTTTGTAGCTTTTCTCAGCACAGCTCTTGTCGATTAAAGGTCTGATTCTCCTGGGTAAATTAAATCTTCCAGTTGCTCTTTTATACATTTTGTCAAATGTGATTAAAGATTTAAGGATGAATCAAAGTTTACACCCAATTAGACCCAAGTATTTTTTTAAATTTATTTCGGTCCCTAAGGCATGACATTTTAAATAATTTGAATCAGTTGCAGTTTATTTCGATTGTTAATATTTGACATTAACCGTGTCAAAAATGACTGTGCATGTAACGCTACACGACACGAAGCCTGGTGGCTTCGCAGTAATTATACGTTGTTGGGGTGAACTAAAAAGCTTTTAAAAGAGCTGAAAGTATTGGTGAGGTCCGTGCGTACTAGTCATGAGTGCAATTTTCAGGATATGTGAAAATGAAAGTCAACCAGGCCTACAACTAGCGTTTTGTTTTATTTTATTTTTATCCATTATATGTTGTAAGGGGAAACGAATCTGCACAATTGGAATAAGCTTTTCGTAGTGGACTACACTCAGTCTTAATTATCCATATGGATCACTGTATTACTCTTTTCTACTTTTTACACTAATTATACAGAGTTTCAGAAATTAATAGACCTTGTCATGGTTTTGGAACCCATCTTGACGAGTAGACAACTGCGTGAGAAATTACAGTGTTTGTATGAAAATCTTATGTCGAATAATTTTCGTGAAAAGGCTGTTCTGAAAAAAAAAATGAATTGTACACTAAAGCTTCACTCCTAACGTGTACGATTCTACTGGAAAAATTTGAGGGCGTTACATGCAGTAGAACCACTTTCTAAAATTTTCTATACATTGTCTGTAAATCCTGCCGACTAAAATTTCCCGGGAAAAATTGCAGGCAAATATCAGTGAATATGTGGAAAATCTAAAGCAAGTGTATGGAGAAATGTAAGCCCAGGTACGGCCTCCAAAATGTTTTAGTAAAATCCTTTGCTGTGTAGCTTCAATTTACAATTCATATTTTTTTCTGAACAGCCATTTTACGGAAATTATTCGACATTAGATTCTCGTACAAACACTGTAATTTCTCACGCGGTTGCCTACTCGTCAAGATGGCGTCAAAAACCGTGACAAGGTCTATCCACAACGAGAAGAGCAAAGCGAACGCCACAGGGGCGGATCCAGGATTTTTTTTAGGAGGGGGTGCACTCGTCTCTTGCTCTACTTCAACACCAATAAACCACATAGTTTTTTTTGGCAGAATACCAGTTGTATTAGAAAACCGCAGATCATCTCAGGGAGGCGGGGGTGCGCACTCCCTGCACCCTCCCCCTAGATCCGCCCCTGCGTCATAAAAAAGGGGTTTAATAAGCACAGTAATAATTTTGCACGTGCATCACAATTTTTGGCCGTTTTTTTTGGCCTAAATACTCCACTACGACGTTAAATTAGTTTATGATACGACGTTTTATGGAAAACGTAAACCCAAGATATACTTTTTCTTCTTTCTGAATATAAATCAATTCCAGGAGAATTCGGCAAAGTTAGAATGATGGTAATAAAGTTTAAAAGAACGTGAACTTTATTATTATGCAACAGTTTTGCTGGCTAATGATAATTTTATAGACGAAACATTGTTCCGACAGAGTGAATCGAATATACTATTTTGTATCTTTTAAAATATTGATTATAAAGCTCTTTGTAAATTGGAAATAAAATAATTTTTGTAAAAATACATTATCCTTTTCAAATACTAACAAAAATTTCAAATCTTAAACAAACGGCGGATTCTAAGACAATGAACAACTATCCGATATGTGGGCCTAGACACAAATATCACGTAAAATCGCCTAAAGATCTTTTCGGAAATTCTCAAAAAAATGTCTAAATATCCCAAAAATGTTTTTAAATATATCTCGTATTTTTGTTTGAAAAACCGTCTCTCCCATGGTCTGCATAAAAGTTTTGAAAAAGTTTTTTAAGTTTGGGTAGCGGGCTGTTACCAATCTCTTCCGCCACGGAAAGAAAAAATAAATTTTGCTCCTGGAAAATATTTCGGCAGTGTTTTCGGTCTACGATAGTTTGACATAATCTACATGAGGACCTTGCATTATGCAGTACTATTATTTCGAGAATTATTGACTTTTTCAAAGACCCGCGCCATCAGCTGATAATAAACGAGGTGGCAAACTCCTCTCGAGCCCCGACAGAGTAACGTTTGTCATAGCGACAATTATTTACTCTTTTTCCTTTCCCTTATTTTTGGCTGCCAGATTTTGGGAGCCACGTGACCAAACGCAACCAGGGTTCTTTATCGAAGCAAGAGAGAGAATGCTGGGAACGAGGTTGTAATATTTAAACCATTGAGAGTCACCATTTTACGAAAGTGAATTTTGCAATTTTTTACGTTTCTCATGTCGAAGCTTTCATGTAAACGGAGTAGGAGTAAAGGCAAGTGTGTGAGTTAAGAGATCAAAGCAACTCCAGCGGTCTGAGATTCTGGAATATCGCGCACTTCGACAGATCAGTGGTAATCAACAACGATGGACTCTCTGGACTTCCAGCTGCAAAAAAGAAAGAAAGCTGGGTCAAACAAAGAGTCCCTTATCTGCCAAAACCACTATATGGAGTAATCAGTTACTCAAGAGAAATCAGTCTGAATTAAAGGAAGAGTTGTGGTTATATTTTCTTTATTTGGTTGGGCCAGCTCTAAAATGAGTTTCTCGTTCCCTTGGGCGCATAGATCCCTCCTCCGCCGAGGCTTCCGCTGGGTATCCCAAATAAAAATATCAATAATCGACAAATAGAAAGCGCGCGGTGGAAGATGGGAAGAGGGAAAAGGTGGGTGCCTCGGTTCGCCTCTTTCCCCTTCCCATCGTGCCCTGCGCGCTTTCTTTTTCCCTCTACTCCAGTCCTCCCTACGATACAAAGCGGCCTCTGCGAAGGAGAGAGGGCGCATGAGGCGTTCGTCATATGAATCAACTGGCCCCTGGTATCGACAGACTGTCGAATTTTTAACGTTGCCAACCGTAAAAAGCCTAGCCATTTTATTGAAATGCCGCTTTTCTGCCATTACCTAACCACCTTACTTAGGTTAAGCACATGGTTGCTGAGGTCAAAAGCAAAGTGCTTCAACTGAGCAGAGAACACATTTTTTTTTCCTGTGTGATTCAAGATTCTACGGACTCTGCAAGAGTTGGCTGTCTCAAAGTCGGTCATTTACCCTATATCAGGGTAACTAGGTTTGTTGGGAGTACACCTACGTTGGAAGAAGTAGCTTGCAGCCAGTCCTAAATCGCCTAACTCAAAAAACAACTGCAAAACCTTTACATTTGAAAATGGCTTTCACTAGCGCAAGAAAACATCAAGAAAAGGAGCCTGCGAAATCATGGCTGAAACGACGCAAAGTTTTCCGGCCAAAGGCTAAAAGCGTGAGTTTTACTAACCTAAACAGCAGGAATAAACATATTCAGCTTACTCATTATTATAAATTTGACGTTTCGTATGCTACTTAATCAACATACATTTTCAAATGTACCGTTACAATTTTGAAAACTATACTTATATAATAGTTTTCAAAATTGTAACGGTACTTTTGAAAATGAGTGGCATACGAAACGTCAAATTTATATATACGAGTAAGTTGAACATGTTTATCACCACTGTTTGTGTTCTATTTCTTATCAAGCTATGATGACCCAAGAACAAAAGTCTTTACTCACCTAAATCAGACGAGTCAGGTCCTTCATGTGAGTAATCTATGAAATTTTAAGGAAAACATATACTTCAATTTCTTGCAATTTCCGACACAAACCTTGTGCAAGATGCTTTAATAAACGACGAAATGTTCTTGGAAAATTCTCACCTTCATCGGGAGACAGACTTGGAAAGAAGTCAATTTGCTGCTGTTTGATCAGTTCAGCGAAATACTACATTAAAAGAAAATAATAAATAAATGTTAAATAAATAAATAAATAAATAAATAAATAAATAAAGGGAAAAGTTTTGCCAGTGGAATACCGAATCTGGGAACGTTTTCCTGTGGAATCCTGAAACCTGGCCCCAGTCGTTCAAAAGGTGGATAACGCTATCCATCGGATAAATCTCTACCCACTGGATAGTGTAATTGGTTTCCCTAATATTTATCCACTGGATAGTGATTTATAAAGTGGATAGTGCTATCCATCTTTTGAACAACTGCGGCCTGGGCTTTGGAATCCGGAATCCCACCGACGATCGGAATCCGGAATCCCACTAACGATCGGAATCTCGAATCCCACTAACGATCAAAATCCGGAATCCAAGTTCCACTGACAAAGAATCCGGAATCCAGTACCTGGAATCCGGAGTCCACAGCGTGGAATCCTAAATTTCAATACTTCTTGAATTCCTTTACATGCGGAAAAAACATAACCAGTCTCGAGTGCGGGAAAAGAAACCGAATGCTATCCGTCTTGATCTTCTCAGTTTTGCTCACCTACGCCAGTAGTAGTATTTGTGTTTTTGTTTGTGTCTATAACCATTTGACAAGTGCTTTACGTCGCCAAGATTGCGTGAGCTTAGCTCTTTTAGTAAACTAATCTCATTCTTCCACAAACCTGAACGACTTTCGCATCGGAGAAGTGAACCCGGAGTCTGTTTAAAACATCAGAAGCATCCTGTGACAGGATTTAAAAAGACGACAAAACGGTTAGTCATTAGTCATTAGTCGCACGGGCGGGGAGCATTGCGTGACTCTGGACCTAGCGACTGCAAAGGAGACTACAAAAATGGCCCTCTTTACTATAAAATCTACCATGAAGAGTTTATTAGAAATTGCCACTTTCTAAAAGTGAAAAAAATTGATAGATATGTGATGGTGAAATTTGAGCTTTTTGGGAGAACACGAATTTTTTCTTCTGAGGTGCCTGAGTCACTGACTGTGTTTTTTTTTTATTGACAATTAGCTTTCTGTAGCAACTTTACTGGCAAGCACTCTGCTCCCACTCCCCCTGCTTAGTCGCAGTATAAATGTTTGACGCAAAAACAACCCTTCAGGTCGATTTACAGATTCAAGGATTTTCTTATTTTCAAACAGTTTTCAATCAATCAATCAATCAATCAATCAATCAATCAATCAATCAATCAATCAATCAATCAATCAATCAATCAATCTTTTATCTGCCACTTCATTTTTCTATTTGTAAAGGTTTATAGCATAACCTAGTAGCAGATCTCTACAAGGAGCTATGTCCCCTCAGGATCATAGGCTTTTTCCGAGTTGCTCCATGCCTCTGTTTCAATGCGAGGCTAAGTGCAAAGCTATTGATATGAAGTTATTCTTTTTATTCTTATGCAAAGAAACCTCATTTTCACATTCAAGAAAGGTTTCGCACGTAGCCTCGTTTTGAAAGTGAGCGTTCTTGGAACTCGGAATGGCCTATTGGTAGCCACAAAACGTTTTGGACTGTAGATAACAATCACTTAGCTTTGGTTTAAACATGAAACTACTTAAGATTATTTAACGGATTCTTCGTTTAAACTTAAGTTAAAAGAGAGGCAGTGCTATTTTGTGTCGGACTTGTGGAAAGGAAAACTGATATACAAAATCCAGCAATAGATATTAAAAACAGCTTAAATTCAGGTCACCTTTATCTCTGCCACTTGACCAGGAAACGATCTTTGGCTGTTGAAGATAAAAATACAAAAAGGGGGTAAATAGAAAACTCCTCGGTTAGCAAGCATTTTTTTTTTCAGTCATACAAAGATTTAAAAGCCATCGGCATTGAGTCAACAACGAGTCACAACAACAGCGAAAAACTTTTTAACAACTACAACTTCTGAACACCCTGAACAAACCCTTTGACAGCGAACTCTGGATTTGGATGACAACTTTGATCTAAACAACAAATTAGTAGCCTGAAATTCATCCGATTGCTTCGAGTCGTTTTCTCCTCTCAACAACGTCGTTACTGAGGGAGTAATAACGACTCGAAGTAATCGGATGAAATTCAGGCTAACAAATTAGTCCACTGATTAAAAAAGGAGTTGTCAAAAAGACTTTCAAAAGAACTTTGTGTTTTTTAGAACGCGACTTGAGATTTCTTTTTACCTTTGATCCCTGTCACTCCTGGAATATTGAATAAAGAATCAAATGTACCACAAACCTCTGAATTAGTAGCTAATTTTTCCGCAAAATGTTCGATCTTGAGCGCTTTACGCTATGATATGCTGCCTTCGTTGCAGAATGTAGCGAGGAAGAGGGCGGGTGGGTATACAACATTGGGGGGGGGGGGGGGGGGAGGGGGCGACCCTGTAGATGGGCCTCCTTTTGACTGGTACCAGTCCGCTATTTTCCCGTAAAATGATGTCGATTGAGCGGTTAATACTACAACGGGCTACCATCTTAGCTTCAAAAGTAGTGAGGGAGCGGGCATGTGTGTGTATAGTGTCGGGAAAGAGAGGCCCCAGGTAGATTCGGTTCTCTTTCGCAAATAGTTACACTAGGCACATTGGAAACCATGATCGCTGCCCGTTTCAGTAACCATTTAACGGGGACCGTAAGTAGTCCACATGTATACCTCTTACAGTAACACCAATGAAGGCCTCCGAGACAATAATTGTAATAATAAACATATGACTTGCTTGCCAACTCCAGAAATACACTTTGAAAAATAATAAAAGCATTAGTGAAAAAGTATACATCTAGTTATAGTAACCTTGTCATATAAAATATAGAAAAGAGATTTAAATTACTTAAAAATGGAAATAAAGCAGAAGCGCCAGTGCCTTCAAGGATCCGGCCTAAAGAAGGGATGAAGCTCAAAACGTCTTTAGGGTTGCCAATTCACCTTCCCTCTGAAGTCCCTTAAGTATTATAGCTTACTGCAAAAGCGTTTTCAGGATTTTCAAAATATCGAAATACATATAGCTGATTCAATAAAGGTTGCTTTGGGCATTGGGAATTGGACACCAGGAAACTTGGTTGTCACTCAGAAAAATCATGGCGTTGCTCGGTTTGCCCAAAATGCCAAATACCCAATTGCCAATTTTCGATGCCCAAAGCAACCTTTGCTGAATCAGCTATATACACACATATACAGATGAAAACTGTTATACCTATATTAAGATCTCTCCTTACAGATAACCCACCCAGCCCAGGAAAGGTTGGCCACACCACCTGGGTCTACGTCCCCTACTCTTTTTGAACAGTGGTGTGGGTTCTTTTACGTCCAACAAGAAGGAGATATTAAGTGGAAGTGCTGTGAGATAGGACTCACCGTTTTTCGTACTTATCCGAGAAGACTAGAAATTCTAACCGTTTGCAGCCAGCACTTTCTTCTATGACGTTCTATTTTTCTATTTTGTTAGTTATGTGTTATGATCTTTCGTGTCTCGCTTTTCATAATTATATAGCTAATGCCGAATAAGAACTTTGTTTACAATGATGTGCTAGTAACCCTACAAAATTAGAGATAAAAGGATAAAAGAAAGAAAGAAACAAGTCACCTTTTAATGGGACAATTGCACGATGACGATATTTGACTAAAACTACCAGCCGTTCATTTCGGTTTTGCTTTGTTATTTCAATTTGTCAATCCCGATGAGGATTACAGAACAATAGCCTTAATTTGCACAAGAAAACAACAAACTCAAGGGGCGCGATCCATTCAACCAAAATTCAGACCGGTCCGACCGGGAAAAGAGGACCACCTCAAAAGGTGGACCTGTTTTTTCGAAACTTTTCCGGTTGGACCGAACCGATCCATTGAGTTTTGGACCGAAATTTCCGGAAATTTTGGTTGAATGGATCGCGCCCAAGGATTCTGGTAGTTGTAGTAAAATGACGTCATCGTGCAATTGTCCAATTAGAGTTACTTTATACTATTCAAAGCAATCAAAACTTGTTGAATTCAGAAGATTATCCGTAAGAGTCAAACTAAACCCTGGGTGACTTCGAAACGTCGCCTCATTTCGCTAATTTTCACAATAAATTGTTTGTCTAAATCTTCACCTATTAGTGCTGAATTTCCAAATTTATCACTCGTTATAATTTTTATCAGAGAAATCGATTACCTGTGAACAAACGCCACGAGTGCTGCATTGCTCTGCAAACACAACAAAAAGTCATAAACTAAATCCACATATACAGTTTAGTTGCAGCGAAAAAAAAGAAACAATGGCGGTATCTTCGGGTTCCAAAGGGTATAATTTTTAAAAAAATGACGTAAAACAAAAGAACAAAAGATTTAAAAGATTCTGCAAAATATCCACACCGTAAGACAATGATTAGGGTCGACTTCCGCTCGATTTGCGCCACCCTGTCGGGGAAGGAGCGCCAGCTCTTTTCCCGAGAGCGCCTAGGCAATGATTAAATCACAATGGCTTCGGCAACCTCAAAAAATACACAAAACAGTCGTTTTGTTCCGTCAGCACATCGCCATTTTCAGGGCGCCAAGTGCGTGGATTCGTGTACACAAAGTAGACGAGGCCCACTTTCCCTCGTGCTTGTCTCCCTTTTACACGTTTTATATTCGTTCGATGACTGCGCGCATTCCAGCCTAGTCCCTGGGCATTCTCTCTTAAACATTGTCCGCGTGAAGCCCGAAAACGAAAGGGCGTGAGAACGAGTCTCTCGATAGCCCTCGATGACGCTCACAGAGTGTCCACTTTTCACCGAGCTAATAATGCTAGGGGCTTAGTTGCGGGCTTTCATATCACAAGAGAAAATTCAAAAAATATATGGTGCAAGATGCTGGCATGTTTTAGGGCTGGCTGCAAGACCTTGAAAACCAGGCCGTCGTAAAGAAGGTTTTTTTGTTTATTATTTTTACAGGCTGCTTTTGGCGTACATATCTTCATAGCTAAGCCAGTAATACCCAATGTATGACCTTCATGCAATCGATCAAATTTAGGACCAAACAAGGAGACTGAATGAACATATCATTTTATTTCAGAATAAGCTATTTCCGAGTTTCAAAAGGCTCATTTTCAAAATGAGACTAAGCGCAAATTAGTCCTTGTGAAAATGAGTTTCATTTACACGAGAATAAAAATCATGTCATGTCAAAGTCATCGCATTTACCATTGGTATTAAAGAGAAGCTTGTGGCAACTCAGAAATGGCCTATTTAAACTGACCACGTAAATGTATTCACAACAGATACTTACTGGCCACCTACTGGCGTAGTTGCAAAAAGACCGAAGGTAATGTCCCTGTAGAAAAAAGGATAAAAAGTTAAAACGATAACATATTGAGAAAGGATAAGAAGTAAGATAACGAAGTTACAAGTACGTTTAAACAGGCACATTAAGAAATGGACGGTGTAAAGGCCCCTCCCGTCACCTGCGAGATCGCTCTACCCTTTTGGCCCAGCTAATTCGAATGCTTTTCTTCAAAGCGTGCAAAAGATTTTACCATTTAGAATTCTCATGATTAGGTTGCGCCTCTCGACCTTTTACTCAATAAATTCGCTACCACCTCACACGTTTTACTCTAGCCTTGTGTAGATAGAACTTAAATCCGCGAAAAATACCTTACATCTAACACAAAACTCTTGTCCTTCGATAAAATACAACGTTTAGAATACCACTCTATCTTTCTCAAATTAGTAACAGAATTTCATCCCTCCAAGTCTGTCAATAATCGTATTCGTAATTAAACACATCGGACTTCTGATAGAAGCCTACACGTATACCTTGTATTGCGGTGTCACAATAAGATCCTTTTCATAATCCAGCATAGACACATATCTCTATAAAAGAGAAAATACAATGACATTTAACACCATTTTACGACCTTTAAATACAGTAAAAACCCACAACTAAGAACTTGCATTTTACCAACTTAGCCTAGACAGGTTCTTACATAAATGATGATTTGCACAAATTTAAGCAATTTAGGTTCCTAAATAGGTTCTTATTTTCTGAAGAAGAAATACATTGCAGCTAAGAGTATTTTAAAGTGGTATTCAGCTCATTTCTGCAGTTTATGTAATAAGGCACCTACCAAAGAGGATCCTGAATGTTGACTTATCCTTTTTGCCAAAGTGTACAAAATTGTTTTTTTTTTTTAAATAGATTTTAGAAAATAATACCCTTTTCAAATTTTAGGCTAAACAGGTTCTGGTATAGAGGGGCCTAAGTGGCTTATTTTAGCCTATACTCCTTGTCTTAGTTTAAAAGCATACAAGGTGCAAGTTATCGTCACCTTTACAGATTTGGGGACCATGTTGAGGTGCCTACTCTTGGCAAGTCCAGCGAGTTTCAGCCTGTTAAGAAAATGTTGTAACATTTATAGAAGAAAAAGTTGCATGGCTTAACTAGGTGCCCGTGGTACTAACAACAATAGTACTAGAAATGGGGGGACATGTTTTTCAGCTATTTAAAACCATCATAGCACGTGTATAATCAAGTCTCAAAACTCTCGTGCTTCGCTACTTCATAAAACACTGCAGCTCTTCGTGTTGTGAAGATTAATTCACGTGCACTGGAACAAATTTAAATGGAATTAAACTTTCATTAATCATCGCTTTAAAAACAGCCACTTTCGTTTCAACTCTTGCCGAAAACGTTTGAGCCACTTCTGTCTACTATGGAAGCAGGTGTTGTTTTATACGTACTTCATGTTTGGCCTATTATAAGGTCATCAAAGGTACTTTGGAGATCTTGTATTCGTGAGGAAAATTTGCGTTCACATCTAATTTGAATGGGCTTTTAGGCCTGAATCTCCTTTTAGTGTACTCACCATGAAAGATCAGCAATCTGGAGTGGCTTGGTTCTCCAGGGAGCTACTGCCTTACCATGACTGGAAGAAAAGCAACAGCATAAATCAACTACAAAATAGCGAAAGTAAGAAAACAAGAAGCTCATAAGCCCTTGCTCTAGAAGGAAAATGCTGAATGGCACACTGCTCATCTAAATCAGGAGATGGAATCCCACCCGATTAAAAGCAAAAAAAGGGTGCTTTTCTTTTTCAATGTACCGGCTCGTCATCCTGCACAGGTGGTTCTTATCTTCCAAAACAAAATTTTAATAAAATTAAAGCTTCCGACTAAACAACCTTAACAATAGCAGAATTGTCATGCTGTAAAAGATTGTTCTATATTTTGAGTCAAGGGATTATTTCTTAGTGGTCATCCATCAAAGCCAACCACACACCAAACGCAAAAAGACTAGTTCAGTCGGTACAGCGCTTGACTGCAGGGCGGGAGGTCAAGGAATTGACTTCCGGACTGGACCAGTACTCATGGTCTTAAATGAAGGTACTGCCGTCGCCCTGCAAATGTCTAGACCCTTCCATGGCTTGGATGACCACGCAGGAGTACTTTTGTACTAAATAAATTTCCCCTCAAAGAAAAAGGCGTTCACTGACCATCTCCCGCAAAGTGAAAGGAGAGTGCTACCTTGAAATGACACAAGAATCTTCATGCCTAGGGGGTGGGGTATCATGAAAGAAAAAGAACAACATTCAACCCTTCTGTTTTATAAAACAAATTGGTATTAACATAAAAGGACCAACGAACCTTATATTTTCTGGCACGAACATCCACAAAGCAGAAACAAGTACTCTCACATCCCTTAAATAAAGCAATAAAGTCACATGAAAACCCAGTAAAAACTATTCACTGCCTCACAAGTATTTTACGAATATGCGCATCACTCCTGCATTCCTCACTAGGTTTTGATTTCCTATTGTCACCTTAAACAATTTCCAAAATAATTCAGTGAGTCGAATGAATGCACTTGGGGTGTTGAAAAAGCCAAATAGCAGAACACAAAGAATTCCATGTAAGTCCTAGTTCAGGACTTGCGGTTGTACTTGCGTTCAAGAGACCGTAAAATAGCTAAAAAAAAAAAAAGCTATTCTTTAGTTTTCCTACATGTTTCAACAAAGTCTCTTACTTAAAACTTGCTGAATGTATGGGACATTGCCTTTAAGTTACAGTATAACAACATTTATTACTACTTGGAACTATACTTCATCGAAATTTCCATGTTTGAACTTTGCTTCAAATTGACATAGTGTTAAACAGCGTCATTTGGATGTTGCTCAAAAGAAACAAACCTTTCATTTCGAGGCTCGCCCAGAACAACTACAGGTCTTCCACAAAGAAGAGCATAGAGAAGATGGACTCCACAACTCCAGTTATTCCGCAACAGCAACAAATTAGAACCTGGTAAGGTAATAAGAGCAAGTACTATCTACATAAAAGGCTCATGACTTAGACAGACGATAAGAATCTAGTTGCAGGATTCCCAGAATAATGCAATAGGAAAAAGCACTTGGTAACAGCTGTTGTACTAGACTCAGGGAGCCATAACTTCTGTTACCTGTGTATGTTTCGAGTGGTTGAGAAACCTCTTCAGCAAAGCATCGAAGTCGAACCCTTTCTGGTCTAGGATAAATCACATATAGTATTATGCAATAATAATACAAATGATCACAGTTTCGTTAAACCTTATCAAACCATACTTCCGTATCGATTTTGGCAACAATCAAAAGCTTTAGTGAACTACATTTTGTAATAAAATTATTAGTACTTTTTCAGCAGAATATATTCAACTTAATGAATAGCCAAAACTCTTGAAGCAGTTACGTTAAGGTAAAGGCTGCAAGTGTTAGCCCCCAAATCAATCCAAACACAAGAAATCTTAAGCGCGAGATTCATTTCATAAGAAGCAGTATAACCCTGGTATGAAGTCATAAGATAGGATGGTATCCTGAAGCCTCTCTATGACTACCCGCGGTCATCGAGTTCATCTTGGGTTTTCCATTTAATCGTCAGTTTTTCAAGGAAATCGTTGGGTGTTAATGCTTCTAGCGAGCTCAATCAAAAAACTCTGGACGTGCAGCACCCTTGTTGGCAGATGCGGTCTGTTTCAATCTTGTTAAGCATGGGTTAGATGGGTATCCCACATGCGACTTTCAAGTCCTATTTGAACCTTTCCCCATTAGGCAAGTCCATAAACGGTAAATCGATTTTATACCACGTATTGAAACAAGATCAGTTCAAACTGGGTTTAAGGGACTGCTGTAACTTCATATTAACTAAACAAGAGAACATGAGAAAAGTGTCTAGCAACTGTAACACGTCTTACCTAGCACTGTAAGGCAGACGTTTTGAAGACAGCTTCTCTTCTCTTGATGGTGACGAACTGCCGGAACTTCCGTCACTTTTGGATCGTATGAACGCATTTCTAACTGATAGATTGTTTCTACTATTCATACTCCTAGGGGAAGCTTCAACCCCGCTGGTACAGGGACTTTTATCTCCCTTTGGTGAAGTCATTTTAATTGAAATGTTGCTCCGCAAAATAGGAATGTGTGGAACAGTTTCATTATGAGTGCGCTGAGATCGCAAGCTTCCAGCGTCAGAGAAAGTTGTATTAATACTCCCTAAACTACGACTTAAGCCACTCGGTGGACTATGAGGCATTTCAGTTCTCTCTTCCGAGACTGTACTTCGTATTCTTCGTAAGCGCGGATGGGTTCCCTCGGATGGAGCATCTTCACCAACTAAGGTGTATTCCGTCGACAATAGCCTCTCTCTTGCAGTAGCAACCGACGAATCTGAATGAACCGACATGACATCGCTGTTTTCTGTTCTGGAATCATCAGAGCTGCCATAACTTAAGGATTCGAGTTTATCACCTCCTTGCAGGTCAGCATGGAATGAAGATCTAACGAGAGACAGTTCAGTTAGCCACTGCACTACGAAGAGAGCAATAAGATGTACAGAGAAACAAAATTTAACTATCAAGGAAAAAGCCTTGTTAAGTCTAAACCTCAGTTACATATGAAACGTGGGCCAAGTGAAGTTACCTACCCTGAATAAGTGTTCCTCCTTTGCCAAACTAGCAAGTGAGAGCCACTTTTACTTTCCCCCACTTTCCTACTTGGCGAGAAGTCACAACGAAACCTTTTTTCTTATCTCACTTACACAGTTTTGGACAACTCTAGCATCAATATTACAGAAGTTTTTTCGTTGTTCATTTTTTTTATTTCTCTACCTTCAAATGCCTGTTCTAGTATCCTTTGTCGAGAAATGAGAATGTTTTCAAATCTCAGAAGAACTTATCTTAGCTGATGAGGACAACTTGGTTGATTAAAACTCTTGGAAATCTCTTAACTGTACTTCACCAGACGGCATAATTACTTTTTTCTTACGACGATAACAGAAGTTTATATGTCTAAAAGGTATTTATTCTTGGAGCATTTGGGTTCGCAGGTAAAAACAAATCTAAATAAATCCTCAAGCGGGTAAACTTTTGTGCATTTCACACACGATGCATGAAACCTCCAAGTTTGTTGGCTGAGCCACTTACGATGGAGAAAATGGTGAGATAATACCATCAGTTGATCTAAAAGATCCCACCATTTCTTCCTCCAAACAAGACTGGAACGATTCCAAACTGTACAAGCTGGTATTCTGAAATAGACACAAACTTTAAATTTAGGAAAAACAGCAACCACCATAAGGAGACAGCATTCTAACGCACGGCATTCCAAATATCGATTGGACGCTGTAACCTCCAATGCAGGAGAAACTTATGGTAAACTAAGTTCCTATAGGCCTCAGAAGGGACAGTGGCATTCGTTTTCGAGAACACTTACAAAATTTAAGGGGTGCCAAGGACATCTCGGAACGAGGGGAGTTTTGCTAATGAAACAATAGATGAATAACCAAACAACACTCACACCCGAGAGCGAACGTGTGTGTGTTTTCAAAGGCCCATGGAAACAGGGGTTTCTTAAAGATTCCAGGCTACTTTATTTAAAAGAACCCTGTTCATTTAACAACAAATTAAACGCATTTGAACAAAAAATGTCTCAGCTACGAATGATTTCTGACATCTTTGGTTCTTCATTAAGCGCTTCTTTAAGCGCTATTGATCAGCACAAGTAAATACGCGCTATATAAATTGGTAAATTATTAATTATTATTATTATTATTATTATTATTATTATTCGCTTTGGTTTTCATAAGCGGAATATCTTGTGCTACTTCCTTATAGTCCAATGGTCACTGAAGGTAAAAAAAAAAACAATCGTTGCTTTCAAACGAGTGCTCCCACACTTGGGCGAGATTTCACGCCTTTTAGCTCGAGTTCTCACAGGCTAATTTAACTTTCTCCTATTATTGTAACAAGTCAGGACCATTAACTTCGTTTTTATATTAAAAAAG
Organism: Porites lutea; assembly: GCF_958299795.1. Lineage (NCBI taxonomy): Eukaryota > Metazoa > Cnidaria > Anthozoa > Scleractinia > Poritidae > Porites > Porites lutea. Next base: position 44,206,267 of record NC_133201.1, on the reverse strand, counting down.
CGCTACGCTAATAAACCTCTACATACAGATGATTTTCTTGTGAAACATCCGTCCGCTGGAGGATCTTGGCAAGACTTTTTTGGCCAATTTTTGCTGATGCATTTTCTGCTCACAAAAATGAAAAGCAAATCGACACAACATAATAAGCAAATAGAGTGGTTATCAATTCTGTGTAGAAAGTAGAATAAGCAAAATAAGTAGGTACTTTTTTAATAACTCTTTCCTTGGAAGGGGCTTTGCACGTATAACAACTGTGGTAATTTGGGGATTTCGAGATACAAATCCATCACGATAGTACAACAGGTAACTGACATTAAACTAGACTTCGGAATTACGTGCCCATCGCGCTGACCTCTCGGCCATGTGACCTCCTATAGCGATTGCTATACTAATTGAAGCTAACTGACTAGCATTTTAGGAGGACCCGTTCACAATTTAAGCACGGTTACTACCAAGGCATATGAGTTAGGTTGTTGGGGCTGCGATAACAAAGGTAGGCTAATAAATCTATCTTTCAAAACAGACTATGACTGTATATGTATTAAATGAACTTACAAGTCGGTCTTGTGAAGGACATTACAAACTACACTCCGACCAATTGTCAGAAGCGAAGGAAAATGGTCTGAAATAAAGTACAAATATAGTTGAGTGTCATTGTGTCCAATTTTCAAATTGCGTTGACCTTAGAGATAATAATGGCCCAGTTATTGGACACGAGCTGGAGTATTCTCAATCACGATTTAGAAGAAACCAAACTTTTGAAAGCATTTAGCAATCACAAGAGAGTTAAGGAAAACTATGACCCGACTCATCAACCATTTAGCTGGGTTGAGCCACAGTTAAACAGTTTGACAAGAAGTTTAAATTTACTAAAACTAGCAGTGTGTGAGAGAGCATAGTTAGGAGTGACTGCTAAATAGAAAGTTTAATCTCACCAAGATGACTTGTCTCTGTTTGTTCTATTAAAAGTGCTGCTGTTTCTCTGCTGTAATACTTTCAGTTCATATATGAAAAAAACAAAAAGACGAAGAAAACATTGTGAACAACCAAAATAACTGGTTTGGAGGTGCGCAGTTTTGGAAATGCTTGGAGATTATTCCGAACAGGTGACGGAATTGTTAATATGTAAGAAAAAGACGGAACCACGATAAAAAATGCGTTTCACGACTTAAATACCTTCAATATGGTGCGTAATCTATTGAGTCCTTCTTTAGCTCCCCACTCACACAGCTCGTGCAGATGTCTGAATACCAAAACCAAACAAAATCAGAGCTGCCCAATTTGGCATAAAAAGTAAATATTAAATAATTATCGTCTGTGTCATGATCTAGTAGGAACAGACATCAATAGGTCTTTTGCAATAGTTGGTCATGATCAACTTTCAGTAAACACGAAAATAGTTCGCATTTGGAAAATCTCGCTAGCAGGACCTGAAAGAGCATATCAAAATTTAGCAACCTGAAAATTTTAAGCCGTATATCTCAAAAGTAGCGATTACAATGGCCGCCGAAAATTAGAAGGATTTTTATGAGAAAAAAAAAAAACTCCTGCCACCCAGTCAAGCTTGAGTGGTTTTCCATATCGATTCCTTGTAAATTTTGAAATTTTTAAACTGTTGTTAAATCTTTCCCTTACGCATTCAAGGGTTCAAACTGCCTGTTATGAATAAAAAGGAGACTTGAGCCCTGTAATGCTGCAAGAAATATTTTACGACAGTTTGAAAATTGCGATATCCACAAGGACTTGAATGGAAAACCAATCAAGCGTGACTGGGTGGCAAAAGTTGTTTTTCCCACAAAAATCCTTCCAATAGACCTATTCGGCTAACTCAATGTTGTACCCAATTCAAACCCTTTGGGAATAAAACGTTTTGTTTCAGGAATTTCCATATCATTTAAATGTGAATGCCACATTATAATGTAAATACAATACACAAAGAATCTTAACCCCGGGAGATTTGAATTGGGTACAACACTGAGTTAGCCGAATAGGTCTATTTTCGGTGACCTTTGTATATCGCTACTTTTGAAATATAAGGCTGGAAATTTAAAGGTTATCTAATTTTGATATGCTCTTCCAGTTCCTGCTCAGAAAATTTTCCAAAAGCAAACTGTTTTCGTCTTTACAGAAAGTTGATCACGTGATTAACTAATGCAAAAGGCCTATTGAGAATAAAAATTTTGAAAGCACTCGAAATGTTGATATTTGCATCCAAAGTCATTACATCATGACAAAAACAACATCCGTAGCCTGAACAAAACAACTCATAAAATTGTCCTAAACTGAAATCAATGTTGGAACAATACTTTGTTTGCTTTGATTTGCTGGATTACAAGTCTTGTTGGTTTCCATTTCCGAGTTATTTTTCAGCTTCTTTATAAAAGCGAGGCTAGGTGCAAAACTATTCATATGAGAAGGCCCCGTCCTCACGAATCCGGGACATCAGTTTTAGTATTGCAAATTTCGTTACCCGGATTCGGGTTGACGGAGCCTTAAACCACTCTGGAGAGGGGTCTTAAGGCCTGTTTACATGGATGTGGAGGGCCCCAGGTAGGTGAGGTAACCCGTTTAGGTGGGGTAACCTGCCTGTACGTACAATCTCTCATGTTAATGGACCCAATGCAAAAATGGCTGCTGGATTAATATTCTTTTGTTTAAACTAAAATTAGCCTGACTAGCCTCGCTTGAGATGATGTATTCTTTAAGATTTTGTCCTGAAGAACGAGGCTAGTCAGGCTAATTTTAATTAAAAGAATATTAATCCAGCAGCATTTTTGCATTAGGTCTATTTGATCATGTTTACATGATAAGTGGGGTGACCCGCCTCATGTTACCACACCTATCTGGGGTCCCCCATCTCCATGTAGACAAGCCCTTAGAAAGATGCTGTTTGGTGAGCGGATTCAGTGGTTTCATGAAACCGGAAGGTCGATTCGTGTAAAAAAAAATTTGCAGTTTCAAAAATATACCGATTCGTGTGTTAATTTGCCTGTCGCTAAAAACTTATTTTCAATGAAACAATGAGCACCCGGCCTGATTGCCATTTTCGAGTACCTGTAGTCTCTGTTTAAAAGCGAGGCTAAGTGCAAAGCCATTGATATGAAAATAATTTTTTTTTCTCGTGAAAATGAAAGCCATTTTCACACTACAAAGGTTTTGCACTTAGCCTTGTTTTAAAGGTGCGAGTTTTTGAAACTCGGAAATGAAAGGCGTAGACACTATTAATCTACATCAACGATTTTCCTAGAAATGAGAAAGTACTTATAAATCCAATACGCTTGCTACGTTTTTTACAATTAGTGCATGTACTTTTTGTAATAATTCCGCATCGCGGAGTTATAGCAATGAAATATTTCAATGAAAAACTGATATGGGTTTTATTACCTAAGTTACTGGATATAGGTTTTATTTCCTACCTTAGGTGTTTAATACTGTTAAGGTAAGAGGGCAAACAGGACTTGGGCTTCATCTGAAAAGCATACAAACATTTTCGTGTGATAGTAAATCACGGTTTGATGCTGGACATTAATGGAAGAAGACTATCATGTGAGCAGCCAATTTACAAAGTTAGAGACGTCTACAATAGGGAGTTTAAGCTTCACGTATACGGCAAACGTCAGATTCAAGTTGAAAATTTTTCAAAATAGAAAATGAGCAGATAAAAACGGTTCAAAACAATTCTTGCGGATAAAAAATTGCGGGAAACTACTAATTTACTTGTAGAAATAATGAACAGTAAACGACTAGCAAAGGGGGAACTTGGTCACGTGGTACAAATTTGCGTTTGCCGTTTGCCGTAAACGTGAAGCTTAACCTCTCTAATGTTATGACACATAACAAATCCTTAACCCTTTAGCCTCGAACGTCAATTTTCTCCTAACATCATCAGCAGATCATCAAGAGTAAAGGTTATGAGAATTACTAAATTGATGACCAAAGGGAGAATGCTTTGATCTTAAACCAAATTCTCTCAACTATTCTTAAAAGAAATGTATGGAGATCAGACTGGAGAATTTGTATTTGGATCTTGGGGCTTAAAGGGTTAAAGCAGGGCTTTTGATACAATATGAAGGTGTGATGTTGTGTAATAAATGGAGCGTTTCCAAGTTTCCTGAAGTATGTTTCCAAGCAAGGTAAAGTGCGAAGATATTGATATGAAAATTAGTTTTTATTCTCACGCAAATGAAACTCATTTTCACAACAAAGTGTTTGCACTTAGCCTCGTTTTGAAAGTGACAGTTTGTGGAACTCGGAAATGGCTTCACGATCTAATATCGCATCTAATGACATATTCTCTAAGACAATAATATTAACAATGAAAATTAGAGAAAACATAGGAAAATACTAATTCGAGGCTTTTTTCCTTTGAAAACCTGATACTAAGTCCCTGGAATTTTATTCTGAAGACGTTGTGAATTTAAAGACAGAAATTGTTGCTCATCCTGGCGAAATGTTATCCAGAGAAATCGCATAATTGACCCCATGACCTTCCACGAATTCCTCATAATTACTATTACTTTTCATTCAAAATATTTCTCCGTTTCTGATTGGCTAAAATCCTAGGCATAAGTTATCATAACCAGATACTGCCGACACTATTTTGAAGAACTTTGCGATATGTGAAAAATGACGTCAAGTGAGCGGCAAAATTGTCAGATTTTTGAACAGTTAATCGAGAAGACCTGGGGACGACACTGAGTTGTTTTGGTAGCAAGTACAAAATGGCGGAACACTTCACTCGTTTCACGAGGAAGAAACAGGCAAACTATTGACTCAAAACATAACAAGAAAAGTAAGAGGACAACTTGACGGACAACATCTGCTCTTTGGAGAATATTTGCAGTACTGAACAACCCTTTATCTCCTAAACTTGCGGATAAAAAAACAATTCAAGATGAACTTAACATCCCGGGAGGTAAGCATGCTTTAGCTTGTTTTTAAACTAGGAATTATTTTGAATTAATAATAAAGCAATTATTGATTTCCGCTTTCATATTATCTGAAGAATTATGGAGATTTCGGAGGGTGTTATACTCGTCGGCCTAATCGGCCTCGGCGGATAACACCCTCCTCGATCTCTATAATTTTTCAGATGATATTCAGCTTGATGAAATAATGGCTAAATATTTTACGAATCCTTTCTAAAGAACTGTTAAAAGTTTCTAAAAATCATTTTCGAAGGTACCTACGTTAAACGTTGAATGCACTTGTCTGTTTGCACTCAGGTTTTTTAGATCAGGCAGTGAAACAGCTGCAAATTAAAGGAATTTAAAATTACTAAGGAATGTTGCATACAGTCGATCATTTATTACTGAAGATTATTATTCATTCAAAATATTGCCCCGATTCTGATTGGCTAAAAGCACACGCATAAGTCACCATAACCAGCTACTGATGACCAAATTTGGAAGAATTTTGTGTTGAGGAGGGGCGACGGGCTTAAAGGGGAGGGGGGCGGGGGGGGGGCTCATTAATTTTCTTCCCCTGAAAAGGGGAGGGTGACTTTCTGGAGAGGGGGGTTTATTTGAGAACGGGGACTAAATTGAGGATTTACGGTAAATCCGTTTTGATGGACCAAAAATGCCACCATAGGTATTTGAGGAGACTGGTTTTGAAATACAACAAACATCAAATATAAAAACAGCGGTGCAGCAGTTTATGTTGGAAGCTCCGTGAAAGTGCACAATCCTTTGTTTCCTGTTGGCAAATTGTGACGGAATAAATTAAAGGGACGTTTTTATTGGTCAGTAAGATCAAAATGCTAGGAATGCTATTGAACTTTGCGCACCTTCAAGTCCACAAAAACATATAACAAAGGCGTCTGACGGGTTTCATAACCATTCCAATCTATTAACTGTGACGCCACATATGAATTGACATTACCTCTACGTAAAGGAGGTTGTAAAGGTGATTTGTGACAGCTTTTCCCGCGGTTTATAAGTGAGTAGACTGTTGTATCAGTGCAACTGCGACTCCTCCCTTCAGCCAGGTTTTCAAGTCTTTTAAACTCCTGCACAATCTTGGAGTCATGCTGGTAATCAGAGAAAACAATTAATTGATTAAATAAATCGAATGAAATTAAATTATAATCAAATTCTTATCTTGTCTCTCCAGCCGGCCATAATAATACACTCGAACCTCCATTTGTGACCGCCTCCTACAAACCACCACTTGGCCAAAAATGCCAATTTTTTTGCAGTCAATGGCAAATAGTTGGAACGTCTCATAGACAACCATTTCTCGTAAGCAACCGCGACCGCTTTATAAGATCGTTTTCGCATTACTTCACGGGCGCCACATTAGTGTGTAAAACAATGAAACGACGGCCATGCGGGTGAACTCAAAAAAATCCTGTGAAGATTGAAAGATTTTCTCACGTAGAAACTTTCTTTTGTTCCGCGGAATTTGCAAAGCCACTGATCACGTGCGTGAAAAATATCTATTGGGTTGACCGTTTTGTACCGCGATAAATAGAGCATACAAAGAACTTTTAGTGACAATATGGAAATACACATACCATAACGCAGAAATTGAATACAATGAATTCTCATTCAGAAAGTAGATGTCTCTGGAACTCTTCTGCGAGGTCACTTCCTGTGGGTTGACTCTCGTACGCGACTACTTCCCGTAAGTAGCCTGTTTCAGGCTCAAAGATGGTGCAGTCTGCAGTAAAAAGAGATGCGAAAAACAGGAAAAAGAGGGCGTGGCCCTCTTCCCCAGATCGCCGCATCTTATTTTCGCTACATCCCTATTATCTGAGAGCCTGTCTCAGGCTACATCCCGCAAGCGACAACAGAGTCTTCGCATTTTGGGTGGTCGCTTCTGGGAGGTAGACTGCAGTCACCAAATATAAGTCTTATGAAGAGTGGAATCGCGTTTATACAATACAAGCAAACAAAAACGACTTATCATGCTTGGACTGAAAGAAATAGTTATAACAACACAGTGGTTGAAAGGTGTGGTAGCACAGTGCTAAATACATTTCAATCTAGACACCTAGAAGTTAACAAAAACTACATTCGACCAAGGGCAAAACGTGCAAAATCCCTCGCTTAGCCTGAAGTGTTTAACCTCCCCCCCCCCCCCCCCTCCGCCAAGTTGTCATTTCGCAGAAGACACACTGTGTGGCCATGTTTAGTTGCTGTCCCTCTTCTTGGCTGTCCGTCCATGTATCATGCCTGGTATAATGGAGAGCGTGCTTTTCAGGTCCGAAATCAAATACTGCAATCACAATTTTTTTGGAAAAAGGGCGCGGGTCCTAGCTAGCAAACCAGTCCATTTTGTTTCCTTAACCCTTTCACTGCCAAATTTAATCAAAAGCAAATTTCGACCAAATGTCCACATTTCACCTTGTGAAATTTTGAAAAACAAATAGCATTGTGTGAAAGTACAGGCAGAGAGCTTTCATTTGAATGGTCACATCGTAGGATTTCATCCACAGACTCAAAAGTTAGAGTCACCATAGAATCTCCATCAAGCACTCTGGCAGTGAAAGGGTTAACTGATAGCTTGATAGACGACTGGTTGCCTCTAGGTGTGTCCTCTCGTCACTTCTATTCACCCTTACCATGTGGGGTTTGAGTACTTCTATCAACTTCCTTGTCTCCCTGACGATGTAGTCATAATCTTCACTTAAATTGCTCTTTTCCGTGTCCTAAGAAAATTAAACATAAATTATAGTTACTGCCTTACTGTCATAACTGTTCAAAAAGATCATTTTAAATATCATAATTTCATAAACTATATTCATCGATTTTTCTTTCGGTCCGTCGTAAGGAGCCTGCATCAATTTGTCAAAAACGCAGCCATCGATGAATCCCTTTGCGACAATTTCCTCGACAAAAAACCAAATAAACAATTCAGTTTTGAAAAACAGAAAAACAACCCTGACAGCAGTTGTATTTCATTTTGTGGCGGCAGTGCAAGAAAACGATAATTTTAAAACTTTAGTTAACTGAAATGATAAAGGCTTTAGTTGCCGGCAAGTAGTCTTTGGGCAAACAAATTTCTAGGTGGTGCACGTACCCTCAGAGTCTGTAAGGTCGTTTGGGCGTACGCTGATGCTATAACCAAATTTTCTAGGATCGATAGGTTTCCATTTCCTATTAGCTATTGGGTTCCGCTGCCCTAAAGTGGACTTGTTGCGATACGGCAAAAATGTTATGGATGTTAATGATATGAATTTGAATATAGTATATTCCAATGCTAATAATGGTGAACAAATACTATCAATTAAAAATGTAAATACCTCGGATCTCTGGTCACAAGGCCTTTCACAATTGGAGCTTTCCACTGATTAAAAACATGAAAAAATTTGATTTGTCAAATTATGGACTCCTCAAAAAGAAGCTTAACTAAAGGTATCTGATTGCATTCCAACCCACCTGCACGTACAAGAAAAAGGATAGGTAACGCCCGTCTATGAATAAGCCAAGGGGCTGCTTAGGAGGGAAGGGATATCCTGTTTTCAGTAACATGAAGCATCTAGAGGTATTGTTACTCCCTGCGGGATATGTCTCGTACCCAGACGTCTCTCTCTCGAGATGAAAAATATTGCGTGCAAAGGAAGGCGGGAAGGAGAAAAAGGGCTTCGCCTCTTTTCTTTCTCCTTCCCATGGTCCCTTGCGCTTCGTCACCAGTCACTCGCGTTTCGCGCTCGCCGATGTGAGAAAAACGAAGGGCATGAGAAAGAAGCAACTCGGGGATGGGATGCAAGTCTACCCTAACCTTCACATACAAGAAAAACGCCATACTCCAGACAGACTTAGAAATAAGCTGCAATTCAACCAAGACTAGGGGAAGGGGGTTTTGAGGTTCATTTTTTCTAACAAACATTTAAAGTCGAAGGATTATTTAAATTGTCCAATTACTTTTAATAGGAGCGAACATCAAAAATGCATGTACACAAGCACAAACCTTTCATAGCCAATACTTCAGCCAAACGCAGCTCAAGGTCTCTTATAAATGTTATTCTGTTTCCATGTCGAAATAGCCTTGAAACCTAAAGAAAAAAAATTCATGGTGAAACACATCAGATCTGCAAAGCAGTTAGCTATAGTGTAGCCCAGCTTCCAGCCCTGGGGGTTATGTCATATGGTTGAGTTTGATGTTGGTTTTAGCTGTGGTTGGGTACTTCTGTCAGTCTTCCCCTCTCCTAAAAAACAAGCATTTGCAAGTTCCAGTAAGGATATAGTATAAGGTATATGAAGAACCAATAGCTGGATAAGCTATCATAAAATCATTATTTATTTGAAACACAGCTGTGCTATATCCAAAGCAAAATGTTAAGATATGGCCTCTAATTTGGCACACCTCCCACCCAGCTTTAGGAATATTTTTGACTTCTTATTTCCTGAGAGATAATTGACAAATGCCAATTCTGTGTTGATTTACTGTGTGCTTTCAAGCTTTACCTTTACAAAAAGCCTTTTTTATGGAACTCGGTCCATTTTACTACATATTCGGGCCTTGCAATATTACAAGTGTATATTGATAAGCTCAATGCCAGGCAACCACCAGACGCAAAAACTACTTTGCACAAGCACAGGAAAAGGATAGCCACCAGAGGAAAGAACTGAGACATAAGGAAAATGGGGAAAGAAAGGCATTAATCAAATTATCCGTCAGGAGGGAGGAAAAGGGTATCCTTGACAGTCCAGTAAGTTGCAACAGAGCAGTTTCCCATGAGGATTAGAGGCTAAGAGGTAAGCAGAGTGTGTTTAATAGTAGCAGATGTTATTGACCCTGTCACAACCAATTTAATAGTACGCCTCACGGATCATAGAAATGAAAGACCTGTATTAAAGAGCAACCAGCCACACTTCTCCAGGAGAAGGACTTATTGAATCATTGTAACACAGTCAAATAGTCTGTGGTCTGATCCCCTTGAACTAGTGACACCAGAGGATGGCTCTCAAAGGTACCATTAGACACATTTAAATCCAGTAACTCTGAAAGATATTTTTCTTGTGTCACACACTTAAGACTGTGCATGTGGGTTTTCAGGGACAAAGTGTTTCAGCACATTAGACCTGGCTTCAGGTTACTGGCACATTGCAGTGAATCCAGCTAAAAGTGGTAAAAAAGACCCTTAAGTGAACACTTCTGGCCCCTGATGGTCAAACGATGGATAACATTATCCACCGGATAAATCACTATCCAATGGATAAATATTAGGAAAACCAATAGCACTATCCTGTGGATGGAGATTTATGCGATACCTTTTGAACAACGGGGGCCAGGACTGAGTACTCTTTTACGTCTTATGCTAACTCCAAGTACTTCCAGGAGATTAATGGAACATTGCATACCTAGTTCTGTTGTGTTTTTTGTTGTTGTTTCAATAAGTTTCTTTTTCTATTGCCTACATTTCAATTCTTTCTGAACAAAGTATTTCAGTAATAAATCAAAAAGAGACTTGGGGAAAACTTAAGAGAACCTTGACGTGGTTTTACTTACTAACTTACTCACAGACATGTCATGACATAATGATTTACCAGCCAACAGCCAGTAAGCTTAAAGTTTTTCATACCTTGTTAAAGTCATCCATAAGACGATCAAGAAAATAATACATTTTTCTGTTTAAAGAAAAAACATGTTGACAAAATAAAGTTAGGACAGAATCTCATTGGTTCTTAGCATCAACTCATAGTACATTCAACCTTATTGGCCCCTGCACCACACATACAAACACACAAAGCCACAAAGATACATACATACCACTGACATATGAGCTATTTTGAAAAAATAGCTCAATTATGAATGGTTCACTTTCTTGCTTTATATGGCCTCTGATTCTTCATTAGCAATATATTTTTGGTCTCTTTCTTGTTTTCTCTCTCCCCCCCCCGCCCCAATGTGCTGTTCCTTGTGTTGGGTTGGGGGCTGCCTTGATGGGCCTGACAGCTCTATCACTGGAGCTAAATACTCCTTGCAGATTCAAACATGTTGCGGGGTTCCAAGGGAAAGGCTAAACTTAACCTATAGAGCATTGGCCCCCTAGGTTTGGGGGTTGGGCACTTGTGAAAAGATTCTAACCATAATTATGGTACCTTTTCACTACTTCACCAAATTTTCTCCTGGGGTAAGACGAGATACCTCTCCCTCAAAACTTAAATATTGTTATTTCACATTGTAATACTGTTACATTTACCTTTTGCACTTAGAAATATAGCACATGCAATATGGCCTCACAAAACCACGGGCATGGATGTCATACAGTGTGAAGTGATGAACCTGTTAGTTACAGGAAAAAGGCAAAGTTGTAGGAATTGAATTACATTGCGTTCGACATTAGCAGAACACAACACATAATCTGGGGATTCCTGTGGTAAACAGTTGGGATTCCTGTGGTACTCAAGGGTGACCTTTTGTGGTACTTATTTCATCGTACATCTGCATTTTCTGTGCTATCTTGAATAATTTATCTTGTGGGCACAAAAATGTTAAATACAATTAATTTGATATGCAGTCCCAGTGATGGTTGTGTGGAGCAATGGATACTGCATTGTCCTTACACATCGAAGGCCTCGGGGTTTGCCTCCTGCTGGGTGAGACTTTTTTTCTTTTTTTCGTAGTCATTTTGTTTTGTTTTGTTTCTTTTTATAAAAAAAACATATAGGAAGCGTTTTGCAGCATCAATTTATTGGGAAAAAAAGTCACATTTGACAGTAAACCTAAAAAAGTTCGAACGCACTTCTTGCTAACCTGAAATTACTACTAGTATACATCAATGATTTGAAATATTAGTTGCACAAATGTTAACTTACGTACAATGGTTTTTCCCTACTGAATTTACTTCAACATGAACAAAGATTAGCGACTGAATCAATTACGCTAGCCTTAATTAATTTGAATCAGCCTAAATTTGAACTTGATTCCCTCATGTGAAGCCGTATCGTGTCTAAACTGGGCCTCAGTGCTAACAACATTTTACAAGTTCCATTTCACTACCGCTCAAAACTTTCTCAGGCTTTTGCAAGTAATCAAGCATAGTCACATTAGAACCCGATTGCAACTTTGAAGCCAACCAGATAAGGAGATTTGGCAATTCTGGTTCCCTAATTTGTGCTTAAAAAGAAGCAACGTTTTAAAACATTTAGCTTTAAAAAATTGCAAAACAACTTTTCTTAGAAAGCTTTAAAGAGAATTTTTTGCGCAAGTTTTTTGCCAATTTGTGCTCTACCCAAAATAGGGGCATAAAAATTACAAATACCAAGTGCCCACTTACATAAGCATAAACGCCCTCCTTCTTCTCTGATAAAAGCAACTGTGTATCTTCTACAATGGAGAAGGTAGTACCCCTGAAAGAAAGACTAGTGTAACTCAGAGATACCAACCACTGGAGATCTGGTAAAAATCCCGCAGAGACCCTTTCCTTTGCATTACCCCCCCCCCCCCCCCCAATATAATTGGAACCATCCCCCCTCCACTCGATAAGCACAAATTGATAGTCCCCAAATGGTGATCCTTTTTCCCTTTTGTTTGGGATACGAGGGGAAAAGGACGCTGATACATTTACTTTACATGTCATCTGCCCATAGTACAGAAACTGGACTTTTGTCTGATTAGTCAAAAAACAAAAGAGCCTTTGGAGCCCTGCACCGATTGGTTACAAGCAACATACAGTTGTATCTGACTTCCAGTGCAATTAGCTAGACAGGTTTTGTCACCTTTGTCTCTTCATGACAGAAACCATGAGATGATCAAGGAATTCATTTACAAGTCAAAAATGCACAAAACCTTGGGGGCAGATGAGGATGAGTTGTAATTATTTGTAAGATAGATAGATAGATAGATAGATAGATAGATAGATAGTTTATTAAAACTGCATCGCAGCCAAAGGCTGAATTACGCAATTATTTACAAAAACTTTACAACACCTGAAAATTACAAATGAATCCTAGATAATAAGTCGAAAACTGATTTTTACGATAATATTAAAAATTCTATATAACATATTCATACTGAAATATGTTCAAATATAAAGCATGAATATAAGTAGGATAAAACTACAGCCCGGACTGTTTCGACATCGCATATATAAAAGTATTACTTGTTCTGTTCGTGCAAAGCTTTGGCATATTAAAAAGGTGCTGTCGTCTTAGCTTATAGCGTGAGTTGTCATAGTCTGGTGGAAGGAGTGCCTTCATGGTTTGGATCACTGACAATGTTATCAAAAAGCCTGCTACATAGTACGTAATAATGCTCCAAAATGGGTGTTAACCCCACCTCTATTGCCGAGTTGCACTTTCCTGAGGTTATTATTGATATTGCTCTTTTAATTTCTCGAGCCATACCAGCTCTTTCTTTAAGTCCTGGGGGAGACCCTTGAAAAAGACAGGTGCTGCATAATCAATAACAGATCTCACGCACGATACGTAGAACAGTGCTAGATCTTGTTTCGGAACTCCCGCTCTTTTTAATTGAGTTAGGAAATAGAGTCTCTTGCTAGCCTTTTTGGTTATCTCAGTTACATGGTCATTCCATGTTAGATCATTTGCTATTGTAAGGCCTAGTAGCTTTGTACTAGTGACTAACTCTACCTCCTTTCCTTCTATGATGACGGGATCAAAAACTCTTTGCTCTTTAGCAAAGGAGATCCTGAGTTCTGTGCACTTATCAGTGTTTAGTTGGACCCTGTTCTTGCGAGACCACTCAATTACTCTGTTAGCTATTGCTTGCACGTGACTTTCTCTGCCCTTTACTATTACCTCAGACACCGTGGTGTCGTCCTTACTGGTAAGGATATATCAGCTATTTCTTCTTCAACCCTTTCTTGCTCAGACTAGGCAGAATTTAAATTCTAGGAGTGTTGTCTTTGATTTTCCTGCTTGTTCACGATTGAGTTCAACTGTGTAATTTAGCAATAACTTTTGACGATGTCACACCCACACTTTTGCAGACTGATGAAAGACCATAAAAGACTTGTTGCCACAGAATCAATTCCTATACTTTCAACCACTTCCAGTAAAACACAGAATTCTGTTGTTCCACTATTGTTTTCAATGAATTATTACTTTGTTTGACTTGACGGTGTGAACAAAGGTTACCGCACGGGAACTATAAGGCAATATTCACAAATACAGCAGTGCTAAATTATTGGCCTTTAAAATCTGTGATTTTTTTGCTCATGACTACTGTAACAATTTATGCATCAGTTAATTCCATGCAATTTTGATTTTCTTTTCTTCTTTTTTTTTTGAATAATTCAATAATCTCAAGCAGCATTTGTAAACTGCCTATACGTAGCGAGATTTACAATATTATTGTACATACAAAAACACAAATAAAGTTTCCATTATTAATATTGTTATTAGTGTCATAGAAAAGTAGAAATCACAATGACAACTATATTATGAATTTGCTGCATCATTTAATACCTTGCTTGAGTATAATCCACAGACATCACGTGAACAGCAAAAGCATTGAGGTCAAAATGTCCCCCACCATTCTTTGGAATTGTCATCTAGGAAGGTATATTAACAGACAAAAAATATGACATACAGTCGATTAACCCCCGGTAACTTAAACTCTGAAGGGAAATGAAAAACAGTTCTAGTTAGCGCGTGAATTCGAGTTACTGGGGTGGAAGATGAAGTATATTCTGCAACAGGAAAAATAGCTAAATTAAAGTCTGAAAAACATAACATGAATACACAAGAATACTGTTTGATGCATCAACAACGCACTGATCTATGAAGAACATATGAAATAAAAACATCCACTCATAACTCAAATCTGCCAGGGAAGAGGCATATGTTTTGGAAAAGGAAATTATACATGAAGACGTAAGGACAGTCAAGCCTGAATATCAGATGATTACTTCGAGTCAGTAGTTACTGTGGGAGTAAAAGTGACTCAGAGTTAGTAATCATCTGATATTCATGCTATGCATGGACTGTTATGAACTGAGAAATATTATGCATGAAAAATAATATAATTAAGACAATTATTGAATCAGGCTTTCTAATGATATGAAGAATTATGCAGACCTTTAGGGGTATTTTCTGCAACACTTCCTTGATCCGCATAACTCTTCATGAATAATAATTATTTGTTTGCTTAATAGAATTAATTTATAAGTTTAAGTGAAGTATCTGGGGGCAGGGAGGGGGCTACTTCCTTATAAGAGGCTAATGGGGATGTGCTGCTGGATGGGGTCGCATTTTCACAACTGGATTGACTATAAAATTACATATTCCCCCAAAAGTGACTAAGATGGGGTCTATAATGTCCCCCCCCCCCCCCCCCCCCCAGAGTGTGACAAACGCAGACTGCAGTCTGGCAGGTAAACAAAGTAACCATTGTTGTAGAATGTTCTAACAGATTCCCTATTCCTAAGCTAGACTTTTCAATGACTTACACTTTAGGGATAGGGACTCTGTTAAAGCATTCCACAACCAGGTTTTCCTCGTTTACTTGCCAGTCTTTAGTCTGCGATTGTCGCACAAAGCCCCCCTCCCCCGCGGGTGAATATGTTATTATTGAACAAACAAAACAATCTACTGTTCTCATTTACAACATCAACAACACTTACCATTGTAAATAAATACCCTACTAGATAACAGTTACGCGATCTAATCGTGAAACTAACTTTTCAAAGGAAGGAAGTTTGAAGCGAATTAGTTGTATTTCTGGGAGACTTACCACGGGTTTGGGCCCCTCATTCTCGGAGAATTCTGCGATCAGAATAAAATCTCCCCCAAAGGATGTTCGTGCCCAGAGGCTTGGGCCAGCAACGCTGTCACTTGAGAATCGCAAATTGGCTCCTAGCCTCTTCAAGTTTACTTCTCCGGCCTTCAAATCGCGGTTTTCGCTACTCGTTGAGCGTAGAAGCTCGTAATGTCCGTGCATATCCGGTAGTCTATTAAAATTTCAAAGCCAAGGTTCATAAATAACCACAGAACAGGGAGGATTCTGCAAGATTTTTTATCGTGACCCGATCATGTTCAGTGTTGAGAAGCTGAGTGGAGAGAGAGGATGGTATCGAAACTGAAATTGGAAGTGGCATGAACCATACCCAGGTTGGAAGGTAACTCGAGAAGAGCTTCCTTCCTTTTCATCTCGGCAAGCTCAGTCTTCCTGGATGATTGAGGATCTGATTTTTAAATAAACATTTAATCCTTGTTGACCAAAGTGCAACAGAATCCAGGCGGCGCCGGGAGAAGTAATCTGGGTAGGAGTCCTGGTGCCCAAGCTTACTCGATCGTCTTTTCTGCACGCCTGCCGTTTTCTGTTCGCCGTTGAATGGAAAATGGCCGCGAATGATGACGGTCTGGAAGGAACAGACACCACGGACAGTAAAGGCAATTTAGCTTTTCTTCCTAAAGACGAAGGTAGTATAGACTGTAGTCAAACGAAACATGAAAATCTATTTTTCTACCCGTTTGGCATCCAAAGTCGAATATAGATCTTCTGATCTTCTTCTAAAGGAGGGCGATAGATTGAGAGCTCAGCGAGCTTCATTCCTGGTGCCATAGAGATGCGAAATAGACTTAAGTAGTCTATTTGCGCTGCATACTCCATTTCTGTATTCCTCTATTCTTGTCTGTACCTCTTGCGCTAGCAAGACAACTTTATAGAGCAAATTGACCGAGGAAAAGCCGGTGGGGTGGGGGGGGGGGGGGGGTACTTGGGTTAATGTTTGCTGGGTATGTGCCGCTGGCATCTCAGAACCCTACCCATTATAGTCTATTCTCTGACTAAAGATAGACCCCATCTTAGTCACTTTTAGGAAAATGTAATTTTTGGCGATCCCAACTTTAATAGTAACTTTCTGTTTATGCATCTGCCTTACAAAGCCTTTTAACTAGGTCATTCTGAAATGAATTGACACATTGGTTAAACTTAATAAAGTAAAAATCTTCCTATTTCTAAATCTGTACCTACCTGGATTTTCATGTGCAATCCCATTCTAGTAACTCTAATGAAAATGCATCCCCATTATAGTCAATCTAGCTGTGAAAATGCGACCGCATCAGGCTCCACAGTCCCATTAACTTATTACTAGGAAACCCCGCCCCCCTCGGGGGAAAGCCATTTGCTCTTCATTTCATTCCATTTAATATCCATCTCCCCTGTAGATGACATTTTCCGAGACGGCTATGAAAGTCATTTCTGAGTGGGGTGGCTGTGTCGGAACCTTTGATCACTGGAATTTCTAAGGTGTATGAGAAAGAATCGGCTATTTCTTAAAGGGCTATTGTGTCCATACCTTTGTTCTTTTTTTCTTGGGGTATAGTCAACTATACTTAGGGGGCGTAAGGGTTTGAGGTGATGCAGCTTCGCTCAATTTTTGGTGTGGTTTTGCGGGAATTTTTATTTTAAGTTTCGGTATTGCTGTTTTACAAAACCAAGTGATTTGCGGTATTCAGAAATTTTCAGGTAATTTCAATGTGGTTTTCCTATGTTATACTGTGCAGTGTTTATACATAATTCTGTGCGGTTTTGAGGTATTTGTACTGTCCTTATGCCCCCTCCTACACAGTTCAACCTCTCTACAAAGGCCACCTTGGGGTCCAAAGAAAGTGGCGGTTGTAGAGAGGTTTTAAACAAGAGTCAATGTTTTTTTTTTTGTCTGCCAGGACGAAAACAAGTGGCCATTGTAGAGAGGTGGCCATAAGCAGAGGTTCGAATGTATTACCTCCCCGTATGGGGAGATGTAGCTATTAATAATGTCAGCAGAAAAAGTTTAGATCAAAATCCCCTAGTAAGTAAGTGCAGTTTTACTGACAATGCAGGTGTTATGCACCCAAAATACTTCAGTTTTATCTCACATTTGAGAAAGGTTTGTATTCATTTGTGAAAATCAGGCTCATCAGATGGGTGGGCATTGTATCCTAATTCCACCCCCTGGGTACTCAGATAAGGGAGATACCTTGAAAGGGCTGTCACTAAGGGCCGGAAGCTGGGGATTTTAGTCTGCAGCCAGTAACTTGGAGTATGACCGCGAGCTACTTTCATAGGAAACAATTATATCCTAGCTGTTCATTTCCCTACCAAATAATTGCATATAAAATTATATACATGGCAACTTGAAATCTTAGTGACAGCCCTTCTATAATTGTTCTGACACAATAGGGCCAATTATACGAGGAAAAATAAGACACTTGTTACATAAGATGCAAAATATCCCATATAAACGGCACATTTCATCTGAAATTTAGTTACAAGACATGTTTTATCTAAGAACAGACCTTCTTACACCTGTTCTTTGTTAAGACACATCTTAGCTAAGTCGCATCTTAATGTGCCTTTTACACAGGATAGTTTACGTCTTATTTTGGGCGTGTCTTGTGAAAGCCGTGTCTTATTTTTGCTCGTAAAAAATGGCCCTATAGTGTTACTGATCCAAACTCATACAATGCCTCTGAATAATCAGAGTTGAATTAATAAATGTTTTCTTTTCTTAGACTCTTTCGATTTTGATTTATATGGGGACCTGTCTGTTGACCTCAACCAAGAAATGACTTACCCTGAGGTAACAGTTATTTTGGTACATTAATATTATTGACTGTAAGGTCTGGTGTCAAACTACCGACACTTTGAGATTTTGTTGAATTGTTCTAATTCAATGAATTACTTTATTCTTAGTTGAAAAAGC
The DNA here is from genome assembly GCF_958299795.1 of Porites lutea. Lineage (NCBI taxonomy): Eukaryota > Metazoa > Cnidaria > Anthozoa > Scleractinia > Poritidae > Porites > Porites lutea. The sequence continues at coordinate 44,187,663 of NC_133201.1, read as the reverse complement.
TCTATGAAGAAAGTCAGCAGAAAATTAAAGAACTAAAAGCTGAGGTTAGGTCTACAAGATTTTGCATTTGCAGGACTTTTCTCAGTACCTTGCCTTGTAAGAGACATGTGTCTTGCAACATTAGACTGTGTGAATGGTTCTATGATGACAATAAAATATCATTGTGTCCTATATCTTTCAGAGTCAGAAATTAAGAGATGAAAACTTAATACTGAAGAAGAACATCTCAAGCTTATACCTTACTGCACGAGAGGAAATTAAAAGAAAAGATGCCCAGATCAAAACACTTCAGGACAGGGAAGTCAGAAGCAGAAGAAAATATGTAGCATCTCAGCAATGAGTCATTGGTTTTACAGTATTGTTATAATTGCAGTGAATGCCGAGATACAGGGTTCCCTCGCACCTTGAGAGTCCTTGAAAATTGCAGTTGGTGCTGGAAAGTCCTTTTATTTCTGTGCTAAATTTATCCAACCCACATTCTCAAGTGCCTAATACGAGCAAACACTGAAAGACCTTCAGAGGATAAAATTGCTCATGTTGTGGAAGAACTAAAAAAGGCAAGGGCTCAAGGCTCTTTTTTGCACTGAATTGAGTCCTTGAAAATGGGAAATGTGTCCTTGAATTCCTTGATTTTTTCAAAAAAGGGTTTCAGCCCTGGTCAGATAAAACTGGAAAAATTCAGTGCTTTTTAGGTCAATAAATCAGCTTGCGCTGTGAAAGCAAGGCATTAAGACAAGTCCTGCATATGCACCAGTCATCGGGCACCCTTGCGCGCAGCTCTCAAAGACCTCACGGGTTGGATTAGTTGGGAAAACTTTGAAAAACAAAAAAACAAAAAAGCTGTGACAGATAGGGGTCCAATTAAAATTTAATTTGAGGTTCTGAACAGCTGCAAGAAATGCAGTTATCTATTTATTTGGCTTATGATTGCCAAAAGAATAGATTAAACATTTGCCGGTATAAACTGCAGTGCTTACCATAGGTCAGATAAAAAGAAAGAGAAGAAAAAAAGAAAACAGTTGTCAAACCCTGATAAATAAACCTTTCGCTCCTGGAAGTTATGGCGCAAACATTTTTGTTAATACTGTAGCGCTATATAAGTTATTAAATTATTAATATTAATATTACTCTTTACCTGACTAACTTTTTGATCTGTGCTTGAAATCCTATGGTGTTATCATTTCAAATGATTAACTCTTGCATAATTGTAACTTTGTTTTCATTTCTCCTGGGTATTACAGTGGTCACAAGAGAAATTGCAGACATGCTTAAATGCAAAATTTTGGGGGGCAAACGAGGTGTATTATGGGAGATGTGCAAATAACAAATAAGGAGTTTTTATCTAGCCAAAAAAATTGTCATATAATTTGTTAGTTGCACTTTAAACATGACCATTTCCTGTGGGTATTTTGCACAAAGGCTTTGCCATTATTTAGTGATAAACAGTACTGTTTAGTAAATATAGTATGTGGCCTAAATCTGTGTTTTATCATAATCGCTTTATTCCACTGGTGTATATTTACAATGCAAACTGTACATTCTTCCCAAATATATCACAAACTTATGAAAAATACAATATTTTACAGGGTGGTTATTTTTATGAACAACTGAAACACTAACATTCATTAAGAAAGACTCAGAAGAATAGTTAACCATGTTAATCCGGGTTTCTGGTTTGTTTGTTCAAAAGCATTTTCTAGTGTAATTTTCTGTATTCTTTTTAGAGCGTCCAATCATCAATTTCTAGACAAAAGGAATTAAAAACTAAATTTGCTTTTTAAGCTTTCATATCTGAATTCGAATTTTGCACTAACCCTGAGTAATCTTAAGTCAGGTTTAAACAACCCGGCCCAAAGCTTGTTGTTAAGGAATCTATCTTAACGAGAGTTGACTGTATTTAAGGCCTTACTCTCTTATCTAACTGGCTAAACTCATTGACCATCACAGGGATGTCACTAAGATTTCAAGTTGCTGGGTAAATACAATAAGAACGTATAGGCATGCAATAAAACAGCTAGTGACTTCTTTTGGTTCTATTTCCTAATGAAAGTAGCCAGGGGAAAACTCTGGCCCCTGCCTCTTAACAGACCTATTCGGCTAACTCAATGTTGTACCCAATTCAAATCTCCCGGGGTTAAGATTCTTTGTGTATTGTATTTGCATTATAATGTGGCATTCACATTTAAATGATATGGAAATTCCTGAAACAAAACGTTTTAACCCCAAAGGGTTTGAATTGGGTACAACATTGAGTTAGCCGAATTAGTCTATGACAGCCCCGCAACATTAGTCCTTTCAAAATTTAACAACAAACAATGTTCCATTGATAGTAAATAAATAAGACAATCAATAAAACAGCTTAACCAACATCCACTGAATGCAAATGTACACTGCAATATACAGTCACGCCCCATGTTACCGGCATCCACTTTATATGGACACTTTCTATGGCCCCCTCAGTGTCCGTATTAATAGGATTTGACTGTACTGTAATTTAAACAAACGACTGACCTGCACACAAAATAATGTAAGAGTTATGTCATATATAAGATTATTTTTTCCCAAAACAAAGTTAGAGGTTTAATTATTTGAATTTCAGTGGTTATAAAAATAATATTAATATTGAATAAAATAAGGCCAAATAAAAAAAGCACTATTTGTAATAATCATTGCAATAAAATACACAATTTAATAGTCAACCACTGAGTTGGTTTACTTCACTGAGAAGAATTACCGAAAATTAATTTTTGAGGAAACATAATACCACTAATAATAATATTGATGACACCACTGTTAGTTGCATAAATGGTGTGAAGGAGGAAGCCAATACTATCTCCTACCATGGAACTGTGAAATGTTACGTTGCAATGAGGTTGACAATTGGGTTTAATGAGCAAAACAAAAACTTGCCACATGCAAGGCACTTTTGGATACATTTCTGAGCCATCTTCTACTCACTGTAGGCCAAGAAATGCGGTTAAAAAATGCAATGTTTTACAATGGGGAAGTGAAAAACAACAAGTTTTCCTTTTTTCCTTCTGACCTGTCATGGAGTTGTTAAGAATTCAACTCAAGTAAAATGCTGGATCTTGGCATGGACCATGTTGGGAAAATGGTGATGAAGTTTCAAAGGATGAAGACTGATTTAACCAGCCTGGTTACTCAGTTCAGCTCCCTACTATCTTGAGAGTGATCCACCACATTCAAAATTTAATAAATTAATATAGCATTAACAGGCTAAAAATACGTAAACATTTACTGAACAGATTGATATAATTATGAAACATGGATTCCTAAAAGTAATTGCTTGTACAATACTTATTCACAAACTATAAAGATGTGAGAATTACCCACAACATCGTCGAGTAAAAAATTTTAAAATAACTAATTAGAGGAAGTAAAAACTTTTCTAAAAGTACACAGTCAAGCACTAATCATGACTGATAACCAGCAATTAGCCAGAGCTTGCAGGAGCTTTCTCTTTCCCTGCTTTTGAAAGTGATGCAACTTGCCGTTTGAGATTTCTGTTCTCCACCTGAAGGAAATGATGACATGAATTGATTATTACACCAGCTCACAATTGGCTTCCTAGTTCAATAGACCAAATCCCAAAATATTAAAACTTATACTTGGCTTTGAGGCTTGGGGGAAAAAAAACAAAAGAAAATTTATTATTCATCGTTGAGCCTCAAGATGATTTCTTTTGTTTTATTCCTCCAAGCTTCTGAGCCAAGTATGAAGGTTATATATCATAATTGGTCTGTTGGTTAGGTCAGAGTGCTGGACTGGTATCGCAAAAATCAAGGATCAAATCCTAGCAACCATGATTTTTTTTTTCAGGCTTTTCTTTAGCAACTGCATAAGTTGCGTATTTAACCGCAATGATCATCTTTGCATTCATTCTTCATTCCACAGTTCAAATATATGAAATTCAGGATCAATAAATTATTAAGGTTTCTGCGAAACTGCCCACCTACCCCTCCCCTTACTCAACGTTAACATTTGTGTCTCACTTGGGACAAAATGTTGGGTTAGGGGAGGGGTAGGTGGGCAGTTTCCCAGAAGGATGAATTGATCCGAAATTCATATAAATTATTCATCATTTCATAAATGTAATAATTAAAGTAAACAGAAAAGACTTTTCAAAGAACAGGGGAATCTATTAGATACATAAAATTTCACTGGTTTAGACATGATGCACCTACAAATCTTTGTATAAGGTGCAAACAAAATGAAAATAATGGGGAGCCAATGAGAGGTTTTGTTGTTGTCAGAGCTGAATCCCTTGTTTCACAGTGATGCCAACTCTCCCGCATTTGGCGGGAGACTTAGGCTTTTTTGCTTTGTCTCCCGCTCTCCCGCTTTGGTACATAAATCTCCTGCTTTTTACATCCACTATAAATATTGAATACTTAGTGAAAAATAAAACAGACTTAGTTTGAGATTTAGCTCATTTTTAGCTCAAAATTTGAATTTTTCTTATTCGCAGTACGGTTTCTGGGGCATTTTTGCACGTATTTACTCATTGACAAAGATTATTTCTAGCATCAAAACAATGATTTCGAATTTTGATAGTATGGAAATCATGTAAGACATCACAATTATAATGTCCTAAGTCATTCCCATTGGGGACTGGGTCAATTTTTTTTTTTTTGGGGGGGGGGGGGTAGTGAAAAAAAGACAGTCTCCCGATTTTAGGTCTCTAGAGGTTGGCATCTCTGGACAACTTTCAGTTAGTTACAAGTACAATGTAGGTTCTGCAACTTACTACTAAATTTCATACCTGAAGACTTTCTAACCGCTCAGAATGATCCTTCTGCATCTGTGTTATCTTTTGTCGGAATTCCTTTTCTTTTTCCCAGTGCTCTGCTTTGAGTTCTGTTATCTTTATTTTGTTTTCAAAAAGCAATGGAAAATGATGTCAAATGATTATATTATAATTACTTATGCACAAGCTGGTGCCAAAACAAGATCATGGTTTTATCTACTGTACAATGTAGCTATTGAGTTGAACTATGTGAATGTACTGACTGAAGAAATGTCATTCACTTTTTTATGATGGCCAGAAAGAAAAATCAATTATTATAGAATGTAGGATATTAAAATGTAATTATTGCTGAGAGCTTCTCCACGCTACACGTGATACAGTCATGTTTGTCACAAACTTAAACACGCCCACACACTGACAAAAGCGATTATAATGCATACAGCACTTGTGAAACAAATCCAAGAAGACTTTCCTAATGTACAAATGGCATTAATGACATTTGAATAAAGTGGTTTATAGTATTTACAGGAACTGTGTTGCGGTTTCCATCACAACATGAAGCACATGTATCACAACTGGGTTGATAAAGCAAGTTGTCCACTGTTGAAAGAGTCAAACTTAAGGCTGATGTTTCGAATGCTTCATCATAGCAAATTATAACTTTTGAAAACCTACAGAATCAATCAACAAAGTCTAAGATCATTTAAATAAACAATGCATAGTACTAGTTAGATACAACCATGTACAATCATCGATGCATGACGTACTATTTGTATAAAAAGACTGTACAGTAAGTACCTTTTTCTCCTTTTCAATCAGTGCTTGTTCTTTCTGCTGCAACTGTTTCTTTAGATTCAAAACCTGATGACAAAAAAATTACAGTCATTGTCAAACTAGCATGCTAAAGGTTATTTGACCAGAAAAAACTCTGTACTCATGCATATGTAAACTAGAACCCCAGTAATTCGATTTCTGAAGAGTAACAAAAAACAGTTTGAGTTAGCTCGTGTTCAGGTTATTGGAATCAATTGAATATTCAGTATCCGAGTGGAGCCACAAGAACCAGAATTCGAGTTTTCAGGGCAAATTTCAGTGAAATTTTTCATCAAGCTTAAGGCAATTTTTAGTTTAAGTTAACAGGGAGTTCGAGTTATCCGAGTTCGAGTTATCAAGGTTCTACTGTACATCAACCCTAAACAATGACAGTTGGTTGTGGATGGATACTACACTTTTTCATGAATATGGTATTCATATTATTGTAACCAAGCATGCATGTCTGTGATACATGTATATCTGTCATCTGATAAATTTGGATTCTCCCGCCTTGATAATTAGAATTTAACAATTAACAGCTGAAAATGATTACCTCAGGAATGTATAAGTGGTCAAACATTGGATATTCAACAAAAAAAAAATGATTGATTTAATTTTATGAGACAGTACCATTTTGCCTCAGTGGATGAAGTCACTCGAACTAAAAAAATAGTTTCTTGAACCTTTGCTACTCTTTGTTTTACCCTAAAAATATTGTAAATTGCCTTCTCTTTTCCCGCAATCTTCTTTTCTATAAAACTTTAATCAATAGCAAAGACCTTTTGTTAACCAGTACTGATATCCCTCAAATTAAACACCAGCACTTAATTTCAGATTTATCTACAACTTTACTTTCCTGTACTTTTTTCAAATATTTGAATTTACCATTTCAATGCTACTTGATCATGATGTCAACATGACAAGCATTATGAACCCGGGGGGGGGGGGGAGTACTGCCATTTATGGGCTATATAGGTACTTGCCGCTGTGAAGGGTATGGTTTTCAGGCAGTTTACTCTAGGATAGGGTATATAAATCAGAGTGTTTGGGTCTAGAATAGGGTATCATTTTTCAGGAAAATGATCAGTTGGTTGAAGATTTTATCTAGACAAAGGAAACAGCTACTCTAGGATAGGGGGATTTGGGGAGTTTACTCTAGTATAGGGTAGCAAAATTCAGCTGAACTAGCTCTGGTATGGGTTAAGGGTTCCAGGGTCCCAGCGGCACATCCCCACCCAGAAATTCCTAAAGTACCCCCCCCCCCCCCCCGGGGTATGAAGCATAGTAACAAACTTTAGGTTTTGGGGCTAGATTAAGATATAATAATATTATCTGTCACACTTGGGGTTTATATGTACTTACTATGTTGGACTAAATAATTATTATTATTATTCAAGTTTCTGTTCACTACTAAAAGGACAGGTTCACAGTTTAGCTCATGCTTGTTAATCAAAATGCTGTTTTTCTGCCAGGACATGAGTTGTATCGGTTATGAAAGCAATATGATCATGTTATAATGTTGTCAAAGAACCAATCTGCACACTCCCCTGACAGTCACTTGATCAACTTTGGTGCAATAGCTGTAAATTAATCAACCATAGAATAAAACCTTCATGTAAACAATAAATTCAATGTTGGTAGTGTTGGCATAATCCCAAAATTTTTCTGCGATTTTAGCACTCCTCCATCTCACTTCACAATACTCTGAAATACACTTCTACTTTGAAATACACTCTGAGATCGCTGAGATAAACTGTACATGTAAAACGGATTATTAAGTGATAGAATTAATAATAAATTGGAAAAAAGTAATTTAATTAATGAACATGCGCTGAACCGTGAACCTGTCTCTTTAACTTCATATAAAAGATTTTACTGTCACCTTTACCTGTTCTTTGAGTTCTGTAAGTTCAGTTATGTGTGACTCCATTGCAATCGGTTCATTGAGTGCATCACTATTTATTCAAAATAAAAATAGAATTAGAAAAGATAAATAAATTATAATAATTCCAATATTGTGACTTTTTAATAAAGCTTTTCAAAGTCACTTTAACTGATGCAAAAAGTTTGCAGCAGCTGGTGAATTGGCACAATAGGTCATTTTCACGATGATGACATTTGACTACAACTACCATAATTTACGGTGTTCTTGCTTTATCCTTACTAAGATTTGTCAATCCTGCTGAGGTTTAAGCAACAATAGCCCTAAGTTGCAAGAGAAAACAACAAAATGAAGGATTCTGGTAATCGTAGTAAAATGACATCATCATGCAATTTTCCTGTTTGCCACACTACAACCCAGTCTCACCTACAACACCAAAATAGCCAATAATATGATATTATGATATTATTAGCACACCATGAGAAGTGCTATTAATTATTACAACATTGTAAACTGAGACAGAAGAAGCTTGAGAAGTTCACCTTAAAATTTCCACAAGACTCTTCTGAACATAGCATTGTCAATTTAAAGGATTAATCCAATAAAAACTCACTTGCTCATACTACTGTACAGAGCAACAGTAAGGGGACTGCCTCTATTGCTTCCAATTCTGTCTAATGCAGCCGCAGCAAGAGAAGCTGGTTTGCCGTCTTTGGGGCTCTCAGTGTTCTCAGGTTTAGGAATTTTGGAATGTTTTGATTTCCTGTTTTTTAACCAAAAAAATTATGTAAAATATTAACAACACAATAGCTTAACTTAGGCAACAACAAAAAAAGAATTGAAAAGGTGCAGGACAATATCTCATTGTGTCCATATTGGTATTTGGGAGTTGTGGACTGTAACAAGGTTTATATAAAAAATTGCAACCATTTTTAAGGACTAATTTCAAGGAACACATTCGATTTTCAAGGACCACCTACACCCTGTACCACAAATATAATTTCACATATTGTACAAAACTGCACTTTCCCAGTCCATTCTAACAGGGCTTTAAGGCTTGAACTGTTTGCTCCACCAACTTCTCTACATTTTTCAGTTCACTTGTCTGAAATTGATACTGTAGTTTAATTATCAAATAAAACAAAAAATGCTTCATGTAAATCGCCTTTAACTTCTCTAAGCTATGATTTCTATTCCATCTTGGGCAACCAAAAAGCATTTAAAACACTTTCCAGACCACTACATTCAAAGTTGAAGAAAATTCATTATACTAGGGTGAACATTTTTGTATCCTTCCCTTGTATGATAAGTGAAACTGGAAATTTGCTTCAAACGACGTCCTTATGTCAACTATTAGCGATCACAATCTTGTTTACATCTCGCTGAAGTTAAAAAAGCCAAGGATCAAGCCCTGTTACGTCACTATTAGAAGCTATACTAATTACAGCGCCGACAATTTCCTACGTGATTTGTCATATGCGCCTTTTCACATAATAAGCCTATTTGACGATTTCAACGATCAAGTTGATGTATTCAACGAACTGTTCTTGGAAGTACTAAGTCAACATGCTCCAGTCAAGAGGGTTAAAATTAGATCTAAACCTAACCCCTTTATAACACCAGAAATTCGTCAACTAATGAGAACGCGCGACCAATGGCGCAAACTTGCGGGAAAAACAAATGACCCTTTCCACTGGAACGGATACAGATTTTTTCGTCAAGAAGTGAAAACGGAGATTCGTGTGGCCGAAAAAGTTCACGTCAGGACTCAGATCCTGGATAGCAATGGAAATTCTAACTCAATTTGGAAAATCATTAACCGGTGTCTACCACGTAAACAACAAGATAGTTTTATGGCTTCTGAGGATCCCACTGGGTTAGCTAACGAATTAAATGATTTCTTCACTTCCGTCGGCAGTATTACTGCTCAAAAAGCCAGGGACTTATCTTTACATCATGGACTTAATGTAAATTTGGATGTGCCGACTCCTTTACACATATCCACCGACGTTAGCCCCGAATTATTCGTTCTCCATCAAGTCACGGAAAATCAGGTAGAAAGGGTGATTAGAAGCCTACCATCTAACAAAGCTCCTGGAATGGACAAGATATCTTCTAGAATTCTTAAAGACAGTTTACCCAGTACGCTAACAACAATTACCCACATTGTGAATAACTCCTTTGTTACCAACACATTTGCACGTGCATGGAAAACAGCAGAGGTTACACCTATTCTCAAATGCGGTAATCCAGATGTCCCTAACAACTATCGCCCCATCTCATTATTACCAATAGTCTCAAAAGTCACTGAAAGGTTGGTACATGGACAACTTATGGAGCATCTAATTAGAAATAATAAACTGGCAGCACATCAGAGCGGAAATAGAAAGCTTCACTCGACAGAAACAGCTCTGTTGTACGTTACAGATCAGTTGCTCCAGGCTATGGATAACAAGAAAGTTTCCATCATGGTCTTATTAGATATGTCTAAAGCATTTGATAGTATTCGACACGACATCTTGTTATCCAAGCTACAAAATCTCGATTTTTCCCAGGGTGCGTTGGATTGGTTTCAGAGTTACCTTTCTAACCGACAACAGTGCGTTCGAATTGGTGACGCAGTTTCTAAAGTACTCCCACTTGAGTTCGGAGTTCCGCAAGGCTCTATTTTAGGTCCGGTTTTGTTTACAATCTATGTTAACGACCTCCTTTCTGTTCCTAAACGTTGTCTATCTGCCTCCTATGTTGATGATTGTAAATTGTATTTGTCCTTTTCACCTGCCGAATTACCCACGTCTATCCTCGCCTTAAACGAAGATCTTACGAGAATATCTCAGTGGTGCTGTAAAAACTCTCTTTTGATTAATCCGGACAAAACTAAGGTTCTAGCTGTTGGATTACCACAACTTTTAAAGAAACTGTCATCATTCAGTATAACACTTTTTGACAAGGAAATAACACCTGTGCCTGTCGTTAAGGACTTGGGTGTTCTTCTCGACACACGCCTCAGTTATAACCAACATATCACTGAGATTGCCTCTAAATGCCTTTTTAAATTGTACCAAATTAACAGAATCAAGCACCTCCTGGATAGGAAAACACTTCTGTTAGTAATAAATTCATTTGTCTTTAGTAAACTCCAATATTGTTCAACTGTCTGGAGTAATACCAGCAGCAGCAATATTGACAAGTTACAAAAAGTCCAAAACTTTGCTGGGCGAATTATTCTGGGACTAAGAAAGTATGACCATATTTCGGATGGGTTGCGATCATTGAAATGGCTTCCTATTAGAGAGAAACTCATTCTAAATGACGCTACTATGATGCACAAATGTATTAACAAGCTTGTTCCAGACTATCTTGCTGATATGTTTAAATCACGTTCTCAAGTCCATAATAGACAAACTCGATCATCTGGTGCTTTGGATATACCTTTATGTCGCCTGTCAACAGGGCAGCGCTCCTTTGCTTTCAGAGGAGCCAAACTCTGGAACTCCTTGAATGATAACATTAAGTCCTTAAAATGCCCCAGGAATTTTAGACGTCATCTTGCAAATGTTTTATTAAGTTGATATATTATATTATTGATATATATTTTGTAATTATAATATTATTGTATTTACATTCTCAATTAATTTATATATTTGTATTTTTTTTTATTCTATTGAGCTGAAAAGCCCACTTAGGGAGCATCAATAAAGTGTATGTATGTATGTATGTATGTAAATTCTTCATCCCAAGTTGCAAAAAGTTTCTTTGATTTTGCAATAATTGGTGAATTACTGACAACAGAAAGAACTAAATAAATGAAGTACAGTATAAGCAAAGACTCGTTAATTATACACTGTAAACATGAGTCACACGACGACATACACTGCTTCTTCAAAGAGTTCATCTATTTTATTTTTTTAAAAACTTTACTTTACCAAACTCTCATATCCCCAAACCAATAACACCGACCACAACTGAGTGCGTATATGTGAGCCTCTGTATGGTATGCGCAGAGATTGATTTTTCATTCGAAATCATTGCATAATTATCAAGAACCGTTTTGGGTGGTAAGGCTAGCTACTAGCCAGCACAGCACAACCACAATGATGACATACATTATGTACAATATAAACAAAAAAATAAGCAAAACCAAATCTCTGAATGTGCAGCACACTTTTTGGCACGTTTCCTTGCTGTCATTACACAACTAACATCAAACTTGATTTAAATGGCAATGTGATCATTGCTTTAATCTCTAAGATGGTCGCTTCATCAATGTTGACCATTGTGGCTCCAGTTTTGTCGGAAACACCCATACAGAGGCTCATCTGTGACATCTAGTCCGACAGACATTTGTCACTCATGACCAGCGCTTAAAATCAAAAGCCACACCTGTCTCTGTGATGGTTATGATTATTGGCCCTTTTCTCTCCTTTTTTTGCTTTGTGCAATATTCTCTTGTAAGACAAGGTACACAGCAGACAAAGGGTTTTACCATCCACCTAGAACATGAGAAAGAGGTTTTTTCATTGACACAAGTGGCTCGGAAGAAAAAATGCGATTAATCCCAATAAGAGTAGAACCTTTGACCTTATGGTTACTAGTCCAGCTGCTCTACCACACTGAGCTATAGGAGACTCGATAGAACTAAGGCCATTAAGGTGGCTGAACACAGTTTTGGCAGTTTGTGAGTGCATGTCATTTGCCAAATCATGGCATGAGAAAGGTTGAAGCTCACAAGCTGAAACTTGGCAAGTAAAAAATTAACTGATGAAAGATTTTGATTGACAGGTAAAATTTGACATTTTCGTAGTTTCCATGGCAACATGAACGATTGAATACTGAGTACCATTGCTTTTTGCCATAAATATTTTCAAGCCTTTTTTGCCGCCATGTTTGTTTGTCTAATTTAAAACACATGCCATCATGCAAGTTACCGCTGACTGCCCGAAAAACTGTGTTCAGCCAGCTTAAACTAGGTTAATGCACAATGATAGACATGTGATGGTAAATTTTGAGCCCAGTGAATACACTGTACATGAGAAAGATGTTTCATCAGTCAGTGACAGAAGCAGCTCAAAAGAAAAAATCCAATACTCCCAAAACCTACCCTGTTTGAAACATGTTAGAAATGCAGTAAATTTGAATTATCCCAGGACCTTCAAAGAAACAATACAACTAATTCTTTGACCTCCTTCCAGAAAACAAAATATCTTGTGACAAGTTAATAATTTCAACCCTTTTTTGTCCGGAGCCAGCATCACCATTTTTTGAGACTAAAACTGGTGAATTGAAAAGAGCACTATTAATAATTTGATCAGAATGTCAGAAATGGAAATTGAATGGTAATTATTACTAGAAAACTTGTTATCCATAAAGAGATACAAGTCATATGGCATAATTTCTCTCTTGGAGACAGAAATTTTCAAACTTTTGTACATTGTTAAATATGAGACCAAAGGCACAAGACCCCTCTATATCATTTTAAAAATCTGTGAATAATCACTCTAAACACAAACTATGACACTAACATGTACACGTATGGCCAAAAAAACCCTCACATTTTCTGAGCAATACCTTATCTCTTGATTCCAATGGTTTCTCAAAGGCACAGTTAAGTTTACACTGTTCACATGAAACTGGTGGACCATACTTTTTCTCTGAGCTCAAACATCTAAAAGTGATCAAGAGGTAAGATTTCAGTGGCTTTTCTTAACTGTGAACTAATGGTGAACACTGTATTTTCTAACATAAATTTAAAAGGACAATAGGATAAACTAAAGAAGGGGGAGCTTGAATAAGCAATTGCAAGTAGCATACACGTAGACGTACATGTATATCTGACTGGATTTATGAAAACATGGCTTCAGTGAGTGTCTAAAGGTCCTATGCTAAGTGTGTCCTTGGTACCATGACTTTGACCCTCCCCACCCAGGACAATGGGTGACTGTCTGCACCTCCCACTGAGCTCTGCAATTATCGTGATAATCATTCTCAGCAGAGGCCTGTTTCAGCTGGCTAGGGCAAATTAAGAACAAGGTACTCGCCAGTCAAAGCCTGCACTGAACACTGTTGCTTACTGAAGGGGTTGTGTCAAAACAGCCCCCTCCCTACCCCACTAGTTTTGACACAAAGGCCTGATCTACCCACCCACTGTTAGGGCAGTCCCTGGGCTATCCAGCTGTACCGACCAAGACGTCAAGCCCCCTACATTTTTGGGCACCTGGCCTGGACCTGGGCTGCGCCCGATGCCAGGCGAAAACCCAGTGGCCACGTTTTAACAAAATCAGACAGATATACCACATAGACAAAATAAACTGGGCAATGTCCATTTCTAATACTCTTAACTCATTTGCCCAATTGGCATGGAGATTTTGCTGAAAAAATGTGTTATGAAGCTGGTCAAGCGGTTTTCGGGTCACTGTCATGCTATAAAGAGCTAAAACTTACCATAAAGCTACATGTATTTACAGGTCATACAGTTCAAGGCCTTCTGATCCAGATGCAAAATATTAGCTTGCAAAGTTCGGGCACGTGCAGAAAGCAAAATTTCGAGTTTTGGGGTTTAAAAGTGACACAGCAGTCTTGACTTTTACTTTTTGCTTTCTCTCCTCTCCTCCTTTTCGCTTTTTTTGCCTCATATTTTTTTCTTTTGCTGGGCATTTAGTAGGCTTCATTTTGGTGGGAAAAGGTTTTAGGAAAGCTTTTAGGATCTTAGCATTAGATGAAAGAAAAGGTAGGTGGGTAGTGAAAAAACATTTTCATGTAAATTTTCAGGTCAATGTTTTATGGTTTTTTGCCTTTTTCTCCAGTGTCCTTGACAGAATTATGCTAATTCTGGTATGGTTTAAAAGATCTTTTCTATCTCCACAAGTTAGCGGACAAAGTTGTCCTTGACCATTAGAACTGATGACACTAGTGGTTAAAGACGGGATATAAATCTGCACGGACGGTTACGGGCGACTTAGGAGCGAATGGGTTAAACATCAAAGAAATGATAACAAAATGTACAAAACTCACGTGGAACCATGAGCTGCAGGTAAAAGGGTTTTCACAGGCTGTAAAGTTGACATGTACATGTATACTTGCCTTGAACATTTGTTTCCATCAAAAGCTGCTCTTATGTTACAGTACTCGCAACAAGATGGCTGGTGACAGAGATAATAAGAATTAAATTAATGTAAATCATAATTACTCACAGGATGCAAACATGACATCTGCATTCTCTACATAATTATGTGCAGTCAAACCCTCCCGTTATACCCTGGGTACCAGAGGTTTTTCTCGCGTGGGACAGGAATTTTCGAAAGGCCGACACATTTTTCGGCCATAGGCTGAAGCCACTATAAAGACTTGACAGAAACCGGAAACTGCGCTAGAAAAGTCTCTGGCACCCAGGGTACTCCTGTTACCACGGGCACATAATTATTTTGTACCCTAACAGACGGTAACTATACAGATAGATCCACTCTTGCTTTCGTTAACCTCATTTTCAAGTGCATCCCAGCTGCTAAAATAACCTCTCCACATTATGGCCATAAAGCTGTGTGCAACATACAAAGTGACATACCCATTAACCCTTTAAGCCCCAATATCCACATACAAATTCTCCAAACTGATCTCTATACATTTCCTTCATGGATGGGTTGAGAGAAATTGATAAAAGATGAAAGTGTTGTCTCTTAGGTGATCACTTTGTTAATTCTCATAACCTAATCTCTTGACATTGTATGGATATTGTTAGGACGAAATTGATGTTTGTCACTATTGGGACTTAAAGGGTATTAATAGTCACCATAACTTGCCTACCAGGTCCTTTTTTGGTGTGTACACTATATTTTCCTTGAGCTGAACAAGGTGAAGCAAGAAAATGAGAGAGGAGGGGGAGGAGGAGAAATGCACATGTACGTGGGTTTTTTTTTATTATTATTCTCTTTCTTCTTCCTCTCACCCTCTATTTTTCTTGTCTAGCCTCAGTTCAACGTCTGCGAGGCCTCATCTCTTATTTCATGAACCACAAGAGGAAAACACACCAAAACATTGCCTAATTTTGATTTAACCTAGATTGATTGTCAATTTCCTTTGTCTCCTTTAAGCCCTGAGGGACAAAGGAAATTGAGAACTGACCTAGGTCAAAAAATTTTAACCTGAAATCAAATTTAACCAGTAACATTAATGTAGTGCTACCTACATTGTTCTGGATATCTGGGAGTTTTATTATTATTTTATGTATTAATATGCTTTATAAAATAACTAAGATAGTACGTGCACTCTGATTGGCCGAGAGGAGTGTTTGCATGAGAGTATGTAAACATGGTTGTGGCGTCAAGTTGTTTGGTTTTGCGCGCGCTAATCACACAAGCACAAATTTGAAAAAGTTTTCGAGTTCAAAACTCAAAAAGTTTTACTTTATTTACCCATTCCTTCGTCGGCTGAAACATGGAAAATCGTTACAAAGAAGGTGTGTACATTTTTCTTCGCTTAAGCTGACCGTTTTAAGCGAGAAAAATCCGCATTTTGCAGGGCATCTTTTTCCAAAACAAGAACTGATTACGCATGCAAGACTTCGTGGACAAGATTTTGCGACTGGTAAGAATTTCTCTTTTAATCAGTGCCATACAAAGAGTTTTGCGTTTTTTTCTCGGGAAAGTTATTTGATAAAAGCAATAGAAAACTTTTTTCCCGTGTTTGCATAGCGTGATATAACACTCGAGGCGTTGGGAGAATTCTTGACAGTTATGCAAACCCTCGACTTCATCTTGGGTTTGCATAACTGTCTCGAATTCTCCCAACCCCTCTCGTGTTTATATCAGGCTATGCAAACACGGAAAACGTTTTCTATTGCTTAAATAACAAACATTCCTAGATAATATTAATCTTTATTAATGTTCCATCATATTCCCAAAAATTGGTGGTTATCATACTTCATGACTCAATTTTTTAAGTCAATAAAAACTTTTTTGCGATTGTCTGAGCCAGTCTATAGTCTAATGGAAAACAATATTATATTATTCTTGTCTTCTTCTCACCAAAATAGAAAATTTGGGATGCCAAAAAAGACTGCTTTGTTCACAGGGCATTATTGCTGCAATCATTTCCTCCGTAATCTATTCGCTAGTGTTTTGTCCCTTTCTACAGTAATACCATATTTCCGAAAGATTTCAGAGGGCAACCAGGCACGGTAAATTCTTGCCTGCTGGATGGGGATTTGATGTTGTGCTAAACTCAAGACAATAGAAAATCCCAAAGCAAAAACCTAGCCAGGTCTATGACATCACTTCAATGTTTACTCAGTTTTGCGCCTACGTTTGACAATTTAAAAGTTTTCAATGGACACGAAATTCGGGGATTTTATAGCACACTGATCAATTGCTATCGACGAATTTTGGTTGAATTGCTGTTTTCAACCTTTGAAATTACAAAAAGAGCTCAGCATTGCATTTGACTGATTCACATGTTTTCATGTTTTTTAGAAATCGTGCAAGTCTACATGCGCTTAGCCAGTTGTAGAGAGTATAAAGGTCATTTGCAAAATGAATGAGTGATAAAAATTTCTTGGAAACCTCCAAAAGGTTGCAAATTTGTCTGCATTAAGTCCAGCTTCAGTTCAAGCATAATTTATACCCTTTTTGTAGAAATTCAAAGATATCTCGAATTGACGAAATTCCTCTGATAGATTTTTGTGAAACTTCACACAACAGATGACAAGCACCCCAAGAATACGTAGCATAAAGCATTTCCAAAGAAAATGCTGATAAAGGCAGTATTTCGATTTAGAGCTTAAACTATTGTGATGTCATTGTCACATGATATAATTATACTCTGATCTCCCAAAAAATTAATATCATAATAAAGTTTAGTCCATGTGTAATACAAGTGTTATAATGTTTTTATAATAAAGATCAATTTGTTTTGGTATAAGAGATTCAAAGATGGAAGATGCACTGTGTCGAGCCACCTTAATCAGCCACTTGCTGGTACCCTGCTTAATGGAGGTTCAACTCAGTACTACTAACTGGCCAATATTCTCATACCTGGCCAAACATTTTGAGATTATAACTGCACTTCTTACACACAGGGTCCTTTTCAGTACTCCTAGAATATGCGAAGCAGAAAAAAATCACATCATGGAACTGCAAGTCTTACGTCAACTGGAAATTAATAAAACATAAAAAATGATAAAACAGCAAGTTTATGACTTATTCATCATCAAGTAAAATGTCTGACTTTAACAGATGAAACTCCAAGCGACAGTAAGTACATGTCACCAAGGGATAAGTCTTGCGGCAGTCCTATAAGAAAACAAATCAACTTTAGACACTAGCAAGTAGTAATAATCATCAAATACCTCTAAGACAGACACCTTTGGGACCAACACTACAGTGAAACCCTGTCTTATGACCACCTCGCTTATTCGGTCTCCTTGTTATTACGGCCACTTTTTTTGGCCGCCTGGCAAAAACCGCCATAAATTTTCTTGTAGAAAAACCCTCGTTAACACGACCACCAAGTTAATACGGCCAAATCCTTTTGGCCCATTGGTGACCGTATTAACGGGGTTCCACTGTATGTCTCCACATTAGAGAGACGTCCATCTTATAGAGTAAAGAAAAGGCAGGGACCAACTCGAGGTGGCCGTTATTTTTCATCTCAAAGAGGAGTCTGTTAACAGAGAGTTGAGTGTACTCATAACACAATAAGCATTCCTGAAACATTTGAGCTGTTCATGGTTGTTGAGTGTTTTGGTCACAAGTTTTTTTTTTTTTTTTTTAATTACCCTTGAGTTAAGAGACTGAAAGAAAGTAATTACTAATAATATTTACTAATATTATTTATCAAGTTTTCCACTCTCCAATGAGGCACTCATGCACGTACTCACTGTGGTCAAAAGCCCAAGAATGCAATTTAGTCAGCTCTCACTTGATGGACCCCCAATACGTGTTGAAATACAAGGATGCCGGGCAGTACTAGGGATCCTCAGGCAACTTCATTTATTTTAAACTATCACAGAGTTCCGTTTCAGGTGTTCAAGACAAGGTATTAGGGCGGACTTAGTACAATGTACGCCTACCATCAACTGTAAAGAATCTGGCATCAACTATTTCTAATTTCACGAGACTACCGTACTTTTCAAATCTCCTGGCCAATAAAACTGAATTCAAAATACCCCGCGTGTGCATGAACGGATGTAACAACAACTTTTTTCAGCTGTTTATGACCACATGTAGAAAAGGAGCACAAGGTAATATTTTTCTGCAAAAGTTACACCAGAAAAGTATGTAATCCAATCTGTTCCAAATAATGCGTGTAATTCGTATATGGGCACTCCATCTTAAACCGGATACATTATAGAATTTTTGCTCCAATCGCCAAAACGTTCGTAATACATCATTTACCTTACAAAGTTGATCACCCTTGGAAAGTTGATCAAATGGATGACGGCCGTTACAGTTCGTACACGCAAAAAGAGACATTTTGTGCTGATGTGGAAAAAACACCCGCCAGATTTGCCCAAATCTCGGATCCTTCCCTTGGTACTTCGCTTAGTTGCTTTACCTTCGGCCTTTTCGTTTGAGACTATTGTATTTTTAACCAGCGGTATTACTATAGAAACAACTTGAGACCCTCCCCTCCGTTTTTCCCTTGTCGGGGGTAGAGGGTGCGGCTACACGTGGGCAATGTGGCGTGAAGATTTTGGTGTTTTGGAAGAAATATATGTACCATAACAACAGCAAGTTCGCAACACTTGAAAAGCCAATTCATGAATAAAAGTGTACCTTCTTTGCAAATCGTTTGACAACATCTGTGCCATTGTGCTTAAACCTTGAATAAATCAGTAATATACGTGTCGGGGGAGGGAGAATCCTCAATCTCCTGTGTGGGTATCCTGTGGCATCTATACAAAAAAAAAAAAAAGCCGGGTTTTCTAAATTTTTCTTGTAGATCCAGTGCCGGGCTGTTGCTGAAGCAAAACCCAGATTTTACTTGGAGAAGGACGGTCGTTTTATTACTTTTGTTTTAAAGCCTTGCATGAATTATGAATTGAATTATGTTGCCACAAATTTCTCAGAGTTTGATGCCCAATATCATTCACTGTACATACCAAAATCACTCACACAGTCAATTCCCTTCAATTATATAGCCCATAGAATCGTGAAACGCTGAATTTTCCATACATAAGTTCCTTCATTTATCCCTCACAAAGGGGCGCGCTTTGAAGACTTTGAAAAAGATAAGACCCAGTGAAAAGCTTGCCTTACGATTAAAATATTTCTTAAAAGAACTATTTTCGGATACCCGCCTAGGAAAGAATTAAAATCATTCCTTTTTAGAGTGCGAAATTTATCACAAATGTTATAACTATATGAATACAGAGAAACAAAATCACACTTTTAAAGGACGCTTGGCAGTCTAGTCTAATGTCTTGGAGGATATTCAGAGCAAAACTTAAATAGACTGCCAATTAAAGAAAGGGCATTCAAACTGAACAAGCCTATTAAATTAGAATTGACGGCATTCGGCTTTAGTCAAAATTAAAAAGGACAGACAAATTGGCTAAGATAAAATGTTATTTTATACTAGTTATCCAGGGATTGTTAAAATCGTTTGAACATTGATTTACTTCATGATGTTACTTATGCTTTCGTTTAATGTTATAGGAGCGAAAGGAAAAACAGAGACTAATTAGCATGCACTATTGTATTTCGATAACATGATTGTTTAAATCTGAGCGATGTTAAACTTTGTAGCCTAAAAATCAAGGGGAGAAAAAGGAAAGATTATTGACCTGTAAAGTCTGAAAAATCGTACGAGCAGTCGAACAATGAAACATAAAACAGTCTGGCCCAATCAGGGTTTGTGGTGGTGCTGTCTGTCCAGCGCCGGGAAAGTTTCCAGCTTTACTTTAACGTCCTTCAAACTGACGTAACAATCCATTTAAATGTATGTACCTCAGCGGCATAAGCTAATGAAATAAGACTTCCCCGATTACTGAGGGAAAATTAAAAAATAATAATAAATAAGAGATCCTCATGAAAAGGAAAAACGATCCAAGTATAGTCCACTATAATCCCGATTTTAACACGAATGATTTAATTTGTCAATTATATCCGTCTTTCGTTTCGAATTTCAAGAGTAAAACACAAAAAATGGCACAAGAACCTTATTTTGTAAATTCTGACCAATCCTGCAAGAGTAAAACCACATTAAAAAATTCTACGAATATTTTTGGGAACAATCTACTGCCAAACTGGCTATGCCTGCTACTCATTCCATGTTACTTTCCTTCTCTTCTGAAAAGTTAGTCACTGCCTACAATGCCATAGAAAAGAAAGACAAAAAATTGGGAAGCATCTCTAGATATAAAAAAAGAAACGTAAAGGAAAATAGAAAGAGAGTAAGATGGTTTCTTCCAATAAGCAGAAAAATTAATATGCCCTTAATGTCGCAAACCTCATATTTAGCTATGTACATGTTGGCGAAAAAAGGGTCAAAAAAGGAGGATTCGTTAAAAAAAATGCGGTGTTTTTTTTCGCTGCCAGCTGGCAATCGCCAAAGAATTTATTCTCTGCTTCCTTAGGAGTAAATAGAGTTCATAAGGAAAGCCTGACTGACGTACGCGTGTGGAACTGCACTAAAAATCAAAGTAGATCGGATGCACTCCACTGATAAATACAGAAACTGAATCGTAAGAATTTGTTAAATAGGTGACGTAAGCGTTTTAACTCGATATGGTGTAATAAATATGGCAAAATAACTATAATTTCAGTCAAACCCACTGCTTCAAACAACAACAACAGCCCCTTTTTGCAAATAAAAATGAAAGCGCTTTTTGATCCGGGCGGAACAGTCGCCAATGGATCCCAATGGCTTTTTGTTAAATATTTTTATTTTCACACGTATTATATAGAAACAGAATCACAAAAAACTTCAGCAAACATGGTTATAAAAACAAAGCATCGACGATATCAGAGGTTTTTGTGCCTGAAAAAGTGTCGATTTTTTTTGAAAAGAAAAAATAATATTAAAAATTACCGTAACTATTACCATTATTATTATTATCATTATTTTTGGAAATGGACTTCGTTAGTTAATTCAAGAGGTTAGGAGGCAAATAACTATAATTCCTTTTATTTCTATGTTCTCCTTTGCATTGTCATTCATCAAAAGCAAAATTCAGGTTCGTTTATACTTTTTTTTGTGTTAATTGCTGTTTGTTGTTCGTGAAAAAAGTTATCCTTTTCCCGCCAACACGACAATATTTACACACTCTAAACGAGTTAGTTTCAATGAGACAGGGCAAAAGTAAAGGATCCACGAAGGGATCTGAAGAATTTTAAAAAACCGACTATACGCAGTAAGTATGTTAAGTCTGGAAATTATTTAATAGTCAAAGCAGGCAATTTGTTCCTATAGCTTCTTTTTGTTTAGCGAAACGCGCGTCATCATATGAGACGATCGACTGCAGTTTCGCTGAACGGCGCCGTGAGTCGGAGTTCTGTCTTAAGGAAATAAATAGCTTAACAATGTAATTTAATTGCGATATAAATTTCTATTTTAAAACACTTTACAACAGTTCTGTTGAAACCCCTTAAATTGCTATACTGTTCGGCGTTAAAAGTGAAATCTCACGTAATTCGACCTTTGGATGTCCTTTGAAACGAGCACAAATTACGTGAAAACGATGGGTCCGTTTTTAGCAAGTCTGCGTTGCTTTTAAAATTTACGGTTTATAAGCAATTACCTCGAAGAAAAACGTACAGTCCAAGTATACATGAAACGAGATCACAAACAGTAAGTTTTTGTAGCTTAATCTACCTTGAGTTCAATTACCTTTTATATTACTAACTGTTGTCACTGTTATACGCTTTCACTGTTAACTCTGCTCAAATGTGTCTAAAGAAAATGAACGCTTAGTTTAAAAGGATATATTTTGTTTATTACATTTATTACAAAAAAGTACAAGTCATTTCAGCTTTAACAGAAAAATGACTGCCCGAAAACTAACAGAAAACAGTGCTTAAAACTTGGGAAAACATCAAACAGATTTTTTAGTTCTGACTCAGTGTAAGAGATGTATAATCTGTCAAAATTGTAATATTGCTGGAGTCCTATAAATTTGACGGCAGACATCAAAAAACTTTGAATCCTTCTTTTACGAAGCTGACTGAGGTTCGATGAAATTTTTCTGCTCAGCAGAGTATCCTACATGAGAAGCTATTGTTTCCCGAGTAAATGTGGTCCAAGAGACAGGAAAAAGAGGTTGAGGTGCTTTTCCAGGATTAAAATCTGCCTCAATCACTGTTAAAAGAATTTTTAATTAAAAAAACCCCTCACCTTTCCATAAACTAACTCATTCGTATTACTGCGCTTTTCACAAACATGCGAACTCTAAAGTTCAAAAGCCGCCTTCACAATTGCGTTTTTCGCTGCCGTCAATCATAATTACGATCACAAGCAACGAACCTGGAAGCACAGAAACACACAAAACGGATCGAAATCCAACAACCACAAATCACAAACCTCGACCTTTTGAACCCGTTAAAGTAAAGTTTTGTTTCCTAAGAGGTCCGTTAAGATGATTGACGGCAGCGAAAAACGCAATCGTCAGTTGGCTTTTGAACTTCAGAATTCGCATGTTTGTGAAAAGCGCAGTAAAGCC
Source organism: Porites lutea (assembly GCF_958299795.1). Lineage (NCBI taxonomy): Eukaryota > Metazoa > Cnidaria > Anthozoa > Scleractinia > Poritidae > Porites > Porites lutea. Next base: position 44,164,548 of record NC_133201.1, on the reverse strand, counting down.
TGGAAAACTTTGGGTATCATCATTAGGCCGACATACATACCGTAATGATTTGATTTTTCGCTCTTGGCGCAGACACTCTTGGCGCTTATTTACTTAAGATACTTCAGCTGACTTCAAGGAAGGGAGCTTATTCCTCTTCTTGAGAAACAGCCGAATGTGGGAAACACACGCTTTGATATTTATTTTCAGTAAAAAGAGATAATAAAAGGAAAACGGTCAAAGCAACAAATACATACAATAGATATTTACTAAATTCGCCAGTCAATCAAGTCACCAGTCTGTTCAATGTCGATAGCAAAACTTTCGGATGCTACATCTTCTACGTCCGATGCGGTACGTAATTCCGTCAAAGGGATGATTGTCGCTTGATTTGCTTATAACTTTCAGTACTACTTGATCTCAATGTGAATGTATTCTAACAGGTCTATCACTGAAAAAGAATAGGGGCTCTTATTGATATACGGGCTTATTGGAGTGAGAGTGGTTACGCAATAGGGGCTCTTATGAGAATAGGGGCGCATGAACAAAAACACAGTCGAGGTGGGGCGTTTACAAAGGGGGCGCTTAATCGAATCATTACGGTATTTTCCTTCTCTACTACGGGACTCATCAGAGATGGCCCATAGTTTAGCTCAGTGACCGCCCGCTCAACTCTTAAAACATTCGCTTTAGAAGTCTCGCCGGCATGTAAATGAGACACTGATAGATAGAAGACGTGCATTTGATTCTGTTTTATAGCAAGCAATTGAAATGAAGGTTTTGTGCATTCTGCTTTTGCCACTGGCATTTTGGATAGAAAAAGCTGCTTTAACCGGTAAGTCATGATTACTTAAGAGCAAAACGCATATTTAAAAAAGTAAATATAGTTTTGAAATTGGAACAAGCAAAACCCATATGTTCCGCCGCAAAATGTAACAACTTTTTTATGCGAAATGTAACACGTTTTTAACGCAAAATGAAACAATACTTTAAAAAGGGAAATGTAACGTCGAAAGATGTGACAGCCTTGGAAGAACTGAGAGACTTGGACCTAAGCCATGGTACCCTGGGTGCCAGAGGCCTTTTTTTCCCGTTGTTTTCGCCGCTCAATTTTCGCCGCAAACAACAGGAAAAAAACCCTCTGGCACCCAGGGTAAAGTCATGGCAAATAAACTTACAAAAAAGTCGTAAAGCGGGCATACGAGTTACAAGTCATGTGACCTCGGGAAATTAGATTGGCCAATAACAACAACGCCAACGGTATAAAATATAACGTGTGAAAAGTATCGTCAGCTGATGAGGATTTGCTAAAGAATATTAGAAATGTTAGAAATGTGAATAATGGAGTGCTTGTAACAACTATATGAATGCAAGTTGAAAGTTAAGAGCTGAGCGAAGGGTACCTTTCACAACAAAATTTTCAACGTAGTCGACAAGATAGGATCATTTTTTACCGTACGTTCAGAAAATATGAGAGATTTCATACCAAACCATGATCGATTATCTCACACAGTCGGATCAGACCGCTCCGCTGCACTTTCCTTTTAATGCCATGATTTTTTTAACGTTTTCTACCTATTATATATCGGCTATATATCTACGTATTATATATCTATTTATTATATAGACACGAGTGATTCACTGGAAAATATACCACTCGTAAAATTCATAAAAACTACATCCGGGACCCAAGTGGTTTATTTTCCATAATCTCACACGTGAGTTTATCGATGACGTAATTAATCTCGGTCATTTCCCTCTATTATTTTATCGATGTCTTTTTGTCTATATAATAAAAAGAGCATTACACGGTGGCTTGAAGATATGAATAATATTTTACCCACTCGCTATGCTCGTTCGTAAAATATTGTTTTGCAATTCGAAAATAAAATTAATATCTTCGCGCCACCGTGTAATATCATCTATATATCCTATATATCGGTTACTTCATTTAGTTCACGCAACTGCAGTATTGGCAATGGTTTTCTACGATCGGTCCTACTTAAAAGACGAGGAACATACAAGCACCCATTTGCTCATATTTCTATTTTTTTTTTAGCAAATCCTTATCAGTTAAGGATATTTTTTACGCAATCTAACAAAGATAGAGTGTGACGAGTGAAATACAAGTTTACTTCAATAACATCTTAGCTGTTATTGACCAAGTGACTTGCAACGCTATGTCTGCTTTAGGATTGTTTTGTAAGTAACTGATTTCGAAAATCTTACCAGCAAACAATCTGTTGTTGTTACACGGCAACCAGACAATTCAGAGCCTATGTCCAAGTCTCTCAGTTTTATCGAGGCTGTAACATTTTACGTTGTTACATTTCATGTTTTATTGTTTTATTTTACGTCAAAAACTTGTTACACTTCGCGTTAATGTCACATTTTGCGTCAATTGTTACATTTTGCGGCGTAACACCCATATTTGAAAATTACATTTTTAGTGTATGTGTTAACCATTTTTTGTTAACGTCATTTCACAAAAGAAGATACAAAATTGAACTTGTGTATTTGTCGATACATATCCTCCATGATCCTGTACATGTTGCTGTTATTACTTGTTAATCCTTTTTTTCTTTTATGATTTAAATTTTTTGTGGGGGTTATTAAATTTCGCGCAGATTTTTATATTTGCGAGTCTTTAATTTCGCGATTTTTTTACAAGCGCAAAGAAGCGAAATTAAAGACCTGCGAAAATATGTTCCAATAAGGTGGGTAAATAGCCAGCTAAAGATGATGTTCCCCTCTAAACAGCGCTTTGTGACACACCCTTTCATCAAGTAATGGAGAGGGACTGATACTGTGGCCTGGTGGCCTGCAAACCGAAATGACAGGATTGGGCAAAACCGACGGTTAAAGAAAGCAGACAGCTCAGCTAACCGAATAACCATGCATAAATACAGTAGCACCTCGCTTTACGAACACCCCTTAATACCGACACGTCATTATTACGGACAGTTTGCTTTGTCCCTGGGGAAAGAAAGCCCTTATATTTTCTCTAAATTGAACTCGCTTAATATTAGGCTTTAATACGGACACCCCTTCAGAGTTCGTATTAAGGGAGATTGACTACAACGTCCTTTTTTTGTGACTATGAATAACCGGCTGGGCACCTTAGAGCTGCACTGGACACGAGATTTTACCCTCGAGAATTAGAAAACTGTCGTGGAATCGTGTTGAACAAAACCGAATTAACGGGGAGAAAAGTGCGACTGAAAGATTAAATCCCATTTTTTTCAAAAGATCTGAACTCTGAATGGTCGGAGTGCATGTACATAAATAAAAGTGAAGGCGTTCTTCGAGCGGTTATTGAAGCTCACGTGGTTAGAAAGAATATCATTTCTTGTCTGGTTTCTTTTTTCAGTACCTCCCTTTCCTTGTGATAAGTTGGATCTAACAATGATCTTGGATCGAACCGAAAGCATTGGCCCCAGCCTGTTCAACAAAATGAAGATTCTTGCAGCAGACCTCACTGACAGGTATCGCGGTAACTAGGTTTAGACCAAGATGAAATCTTGTTTTTTTTATTAAACCTCTATACTCTGTTCACTATCAGCCTTTACGACTCCTGCTCCCGGTACATGATTCAGACATTTTTAAAGGCACCCACCATACACAGTATAACGGCGCTTTATTTAAACAGATATTTCCTCATGCACAAATCTAAACAAGAGAGAACGATATGAGCCCTTCTTGCCCTAAGCTTCAGCTTTATGTATTTATATATATTGGCTTTCCATCTTGAACAGTCTAATTGAAAGGGGTCAGACGATAGACGAATGTTCCTCCCCCAAATCTCTAACTTTCGTATCCATAGGATGCCTAAAATGTGATCAATCACAATTAGTTTCGGCCCTATTAAATCCTATGCTATAATTGTAGATCTTTTTAGGAGGAGCCAGCCACAATGTCAGCAGGGTTACTGCCGTTAACCGCGGCAGTGTTAGCTCAGTCGGTAGAGCGTGTTGACTTGACTGCAGAGCGGGAGGTCGCGGGTTCGATTCCTGGGGCCAGACCAATACTCAGGGTCTTAAAATAACCGAAAAATGAAGGTACTCCCTTTTCACTGAAACAGGCTACACCTTCGCGTGGCTCGGATGACCACGTAAAATGGCGGTCCCGTCTCCAGTTGGAGACGTAAAATATAGTGTCCCCAATTAGTACTTTCGTGCTAAATACATTGACACTCAAATAAAAGTCCACATGGCATATATCTAATACAGTCAAACCTCTTTAATACGGACACCAAAGGGACAGAACCAAGTGTCTGCTTTACAGAGGTGTCCGATTTATAGAGGTAGGGAATGTATGATTTTTGGCATTTCTGGGACCAAACAAACTGTCCGTAATAGAGAGGTGTCCGTAAGGAGAGGTTATAATGTAAAGAAAAAGAATAATGTAATCCGTTACATTAGAAACTAGGATCTGGTAAACTGAAGCAAGCGCACAATATAAATTTGTCTCTCTTTGCTTTGTCTCGGGACCTCTTGTCCTAAAGTTTTTAAAATTATAAACTAGTCGCTTTTCTGTTGCATTGCGTTACCCTTGCTACTCTTTTTATTTTTGCTGGATCAAACCCTTTCTTCCTTAAAAATAGAGTAACTTCCCTGCTGGAGAAAGAGATTTAAGAATACATCTTTGAAAAAGCATATATCTGCAGTACACTAAGAGAGCATGAAAGAGGCATACTCTCTTTCTTGACACGTCTTGCAGTGAAGTAAATTCCTCAGTTTAGAGCGCAGAGCCTACAAATATCTCTTGTTGCTCTTAAGTGTGTGGTGTTTATTCGGGGCAGTGGTTACAAGAGAAAGAAGTTTTTTCCAGTGAATGCGTTAATTTTCTTAAAGAATTGATGGTGTTTGTTAGGTTTTATGTCTCACCGACTCAAACTCGACTCCTTGTGATACCATTTGGACAAGACGCAACTGTATTAAGAAATGACGATAAAGCAAGCTTTAGGCGTTGGACCCTAGGCAATGGATACGCTACCAAGAAAGAGATTGAAGCTATGACAGAGTTACATAACATAACTAATCTTCACATCGCACTGAACCTGACTTTCCAAGCGTATGCCACAGAAGGGAAACAGGACAGACAGGGCGTTCCCAATATTGTGATACTTATCACAGACGGCAAAACACATAACGAAACTGCACTGGATGAAGTATTACAGTCAAAGGTAACTTACTTCACTAATAGGAGTAAATTCTTGGCCAACACTCAAGGTCTTAGAAATATAGACTCCTAGTTCTTAAGACGAGAATGACTAAGAGAACGAGATTTTATCAGTACAGTGCGCGCGCGGCGGGAAAACGTGATAGCCGTCGTCATTCTACTCCGAGTTTTTGCGAGAATGTCAAAGAAACAAAAAGAGGCAAAAACAGGTTATCAAATGCAAAGAAGTTTTATCATTTTGCGATCGGGAGAGTTAATAAAGATAACAGTGCTAATTTTCCTAGGTGTCTATTTTTGAGAAAGAAAAATACACGAAAAAACGTGAACTCAAATATCGAAGTCATAGTCGTTCTAGTCCTCGAATCTAAAGGTCTCTGATATGTTTAACTAGAAGACCGGGGATAAAAATACCCCTGTTTCATCAGTTTGACTGGGGAACTAAAGGAGATTAGAGTTGGTTAAAATTACGGTATATTTCGAGAAATTGAGGGTTCGAGAAATACTTCACCTTTTTAAAAAGAAAACATGATCACATCCCGCGAATACATAATAACACTAAAAGACTGAATTATTCACGATATAGATACATTTTGCCAGCGTGGCGGTAAGTTATAAATATTTATAAAATAACTAAGATAGTACGCGCGCTCTGAATGAAGGAGTGTTTGCATGAGAGTATGTAAACATGGTTGTGGCGTCAAGATGTTTTGCTTTTCGCGCGCTAATCACGCAAGCACGAATTTGAAAAAGTTTTCGAGTTCAAAACTCAACAAGTTTACTTTATTTACCCATTCCTTCGTTCATCTGAAACTTGGAAAATAGTTACAAAGAAGGTGTGTTAATTTTTCTTCGCTTAAGCTGACATTTTAAGCGAGAAAAATCGGTATTTTGGAAAGCATCTTTTTGCAAAACAAGAACTGATTACGCATGCAAGACTTCTTGGACAAGACTTTGCAACTGGTAAGTATTTCTCTTTTAATCAGTGCCGTTTTGCGTTTTTTCTCGGGAAAGTTATTTTATAAAAGCAATAGAAGACTTTTTCCCTGTGTTTGCACAGCCTGATATAAACACTCGAGGCGTTGGGATAATTCTCGACAGTTATGCAAACCTTCGACTTCATCTCGGGTTTGCGTAACTGTCTCGAATTCTCCCGAACCCTCTCGTGTTTATATCAGGCTATGCAAACACGGAAAATGTTTTCTGTTGTTTAAACAAGGTATACAAAGCAGTGGAGTACCGCCAATTTAACAAATAATGTGTGCGCAAAGGGACCCGGTGTCCTCTTATGTCCCTAAGTACAAGATCTCTCTTGTGCCCGAATTCTAGCTCAGGTATTTTAAATAACGGTGTGTTCATATTAATGCCCAGTAAGCACCTTACTCTAGAATACTAGGTCACCCGGCACCAAGTGGGAACGCTGAATGAAATATAGAATAGTGCTGCGGTTTTCGCTTGGGTTTGTGACAATAAAGACTAAGACCCGTTTCAAACGTCGTGCTACCGCCGTGCAGAACTCAATTCATAAATTATAAAATACATTAGAATATATTTAAAAGTTTCCTAAACCGTGTCTTTATTTTTGTGTTTTGTTTTCGGTAACAGCCGTTCGATTCGACTGAATTAAGTTTGACGTCTGAAACTAAGTAGTGCTAGTGTCGTGCTGCATTCGGGCTACAGTCGAGCCAGCTTAGCACGGCAGTAGCACGACGTTTGAAACAGGCCTAACTATTCCATTCTTTTCGTTCCTGCTTAGCCTCTTAATACCTACGTGATTGCTGTGGCTTTGGGGAAAGAGGCAAACGCTCATCGAGGTGTACTTGACAGGACTGCGGATGAGGTCATTGACTGGACCTTACCAAAAGGGGAAAGAAGTTCAAATGATGTGTTGAACGACATTATGAATCGTTTTGATTTTGAAAGATGCGGTAAGACATGTGTTATAGGTTCTTTACAAAATATTCTCTTTCGCTCGGAGACTGAGCCATATCAATACCTTTCTCTTGCCGCCATGTACCTCATAGTCTGCTAGACAGCCGTTTTTAGTGTCGCCACGCACCGCTCCTGTGTAACAGACTACCATGTACCCCTTAAATCGGTAAAAACCAATTCGCCACTTGCCACCCCACCCCCTCAACAATAAAAGTTTTTGAAAAAGCGCTGTCGTCAATTTCTTTTGGGACGACTGTAGTAACCTGTAGAAATTGAAAACAAAGCTTATGTAAAATGCTAGGGACTAACAACCGGCGATTTTTCATGAACGTGTTAGTTTAAACAGGCTAGGTCAAGCGTGAGGTAATAGGGAACTCAAGATTCGAGGAAGGCGGCAGCAGCGAAAACGTCGCTTAAACTAATGCTTTCATCGACTTCACCGTGATTGTTTCAACTCACTTCGTCAAATGTAGCCTACGTCAATCATGTGCTCCTGTCTACGTGCAAAGTTTTTTTCTTGCGTATCAAAATATATCTCTCTTGACGTTCTCTTTGCCGTCGCCATTGTCGGGTCTTGCGGTCCCTAACAGGTGAAAACGGACAACATCGTCTATCGGGTATTCCCTTGGAAAATAAGGGGAAAATGGTACAACAGAGAGAGCAACGCGAACGTCAAAAAAGCAATACATATTGATAAGCGTAACAATTTGTGCAGGTGCGTCGCACTTGTAGGCTTATTTTCTTATTCTCTTATCACCATTACTTTAAAGGTGATTTCCGTTTTTATATATTCGCTGTTTAACAGATGGTAGTCAGCCAGGATTCCTAACGATCGAAAAGTTTGGCTGTTTTAGCACTGAGTACACAGATTCAAGAAAAAATAGACAGCCGGCGATGGAATCCATAGAAAATTCAAACTGCTGGCTCTTAAGTAATACAAGTTTGCAGCGGAGAGAGGCTTTTGAAAGATGTGCTTGGTGTTGTTGGAAACTGGGGCATAAATATTTTGCGCTTGATGGTGATAATGGCTGTTCCGCAGGTATGTTGTTACTTGTTATTCAGTGATCTACAGGGGCGGATCCAGGATTTTTTTTAGGAGGGGGTGCACTCGTCTCTTGCTCTACTTCAACACCAATAAACCACATAGTTTCTTTTTGCAGAATACCAGTTGTATTAGAAAACCGCAGGTCATCTCAGGGGAGAGGGGGGTGCGCACCCCCTGCACCCTCCCCCTAGATCCGCCCCTGATCTACCTCCTCCCAAGCGGTTTCCCCTGCTTTTACAGAGCACGCGTGGTGTTGTGGGTTAATTTCCAGTTTTTAATATTATAGGTGCCAGTTTATCATGAAAATTTCCTTGACTTTTCCCCGTAAATCAACGAATTGCTTTTCACTATGTACTTGTTCTCATTGTTAGCTTCTGTGGCGTGGAAAATTTACCAAGGTGGCCATCCTGATTCAAATGACTACTGCACGGAAAAGCGAGGAGGAAGCAATTCCAATGTGGTTTATTATCTTAAAGGTAAGTTTTGTTTCACTACCTGAATAGTTCTTTGATAGGGCTCAGTCAATTCTAAGTGTTCCTAGCCCGCCAGGTATTTGTCGGCCATTTGTCTTTTTTTCTTGAGAAAGCTGCAAATATGCCGCCCATCGGTGGGGCCAACAGATTCGTTTAAATTCCCTGCTGATGAAACGACGATCACATTGCAATTTCGATCAACGTCAGTCGTGCGATGAGGGAAAAGAAATCTGCTAAAACTCAATATACTGTACTTTCGAAGTCTTTAGCTTTGCTTATTAAACCTGTTGCTTTTGTTATTTTCTCGTTTTCGTCGTTGTCGTCGTGGCTGCTTCGGCCTGCTCGTAGCCCATTCTTGACATGCGACGTTTTCGGTGAAAAACCGACGATTTGATGGAAAACGAGCGACGAAAACGACGTCTGCAGGCACCCACAGGGAGGCTTACGATGGGGTTTAATGAATATGAACAAGTGTCCACCAATTTTCACAAAGCAAAAATTCTGTTTCCCTGATGAAAGTTTAAAAGGCCAATCGTAATTGCTAATATTTTCGGTACCTTTTTTTGAGAGAATTTGTAATATTTCATTTCTAGATAAAAAGATAGAACAATATTTAAAAATAAAAACATATTTAGCAGCACTGGAGAAAAATACTATTCTTATTAGATTTCAATTTGTAGTTACACTGATCGACTTGTATGATAAGATCTTCACGGCCTTTGACCGACGTTTTTAGATACTTCCACGGTTTCTTCAACTTTTGAAAGAAAGAAAGTTGCCAAGTTTGAAAGTGATTTGTTGAAAAGTAACGAAGATATAGCTCTGCAAAGGCACAGAAATTTACAGACGTTTATATGGTGGTGGGGAGGGGGGGGAGGGGGGGGGTTGCGCCGTTGAAGGGCGTATTTGCCATCGCTGTTTTGCTTGACCTTCGACACCGTAGATAGACCAGATAGTACCGTTCGTTTCGATAAACTCGAACATTACGGAATTCGTGGCTTAGCGCTGGAGTGGGTAAGTTACTTTTCATACAGAATGCAATATGTTCAATTTAATGGCCATCGTTCGTTAAAAAATTAAGTCCCTTGTGGGGTCCCTCAGGGTTCTATCTCCGAACCTCTTTTTTTTCTTAGTCAACATTATTAAACGACTTTATCAGTGCTTCTAGTACATTAAATTTCGCCAACGACGTTAATTTATTTTTGTCACATGAAGATCCGGGCTATCTTTTAGATATGTTAAATTTGGAGATAAGCAAACTAAATCAAAAAAGACTAAATTCGTAGTCTTCAAACCACGTAAAAAACGTACGGATTGTGGTATTTAAATAAGTACTGATAATGAACATATCTTTCCAGTAAAGGAATTATCTCTGCCGTCTCATAATTCTGCAAAAGCGCACAATTAAAATCACAAATAAAACACATTATTTCAATGCTTATACAGACCCCATTGTTAAGGAACTCGGTATACTAAAATTTAATGATATAAATTTGCTTCAACTAGGGCAATTTGTATATACCTGCAAAAATTCAGTCTTGCCTCCAATGTTTTATAACAATTTCTCCGAAAGTAATCAATTCCACTCTTAAAAGCCATGAAACTCCTAGGCCTATTGTCTACCCCATTGTCGAAAAAAAAAAACACTAAGAAGTTTTCTTCTTTTTTTCAAAGAAAAAAATTTTTTAATTCACTTGATAACGAAGTTATCAAGCCTCGAGCCCCTTCTTACTTAAGTAAATACTAAGGATTGAATTCATACGTAAATGTGAAAAACAGTCTGAAATGTTTTCCACCTCAGACTTTACGCCATCTCTTGCTTCACCTGATGTAAACAGCTATAGCCCGTAGTTCGAGGAGGCCCAATCTCTAAGCTTCCCGTAGTTTCTTAGGTTTTCTCGTCACTTCTCTTTTTTTGTTATTTTCATTATTATTTGGCAAATAAATAAATAAATAAATAAATAAATAAATAAAACAGATCTGTTGCCCACAGACGAAGGATAGATAGGCTTTGATAGTTTATGCTAGAAAAAGTAGCATAATATGTTACTAGCAGTGCTCGTATATTTCTCAAAATTATGCCAGTAATTATGCTACTTTTTCTAGATTATGCTGATTTTAGCAAATATGCTGAAATTATGCTTCTACTTTTTATTTCAAATTTGGTAAAAATACCTCAACACAATGCAAAAAACAAGTCAATGGCAAACATATCATTCAATTCATATCTAGAAACTTTAAGAGTGCATAATTCATTCTCTGGAAACTAAAAAAAATCAAACAAAAAGGAGCACATGGATGCCATCTTGGGTAACCGGGCTAGTCAGTTATACGCAGTCCCCCAGTCAGGCTAAGGTCGCTCTCTGTGGGACCCAGTTTCCATGAATGCGACAATAAGCAGACAAAAAATTGATTCAGTTTCTCAAATTTGCTCGTAACACCTCGCGTAAAAAAATGGTTGCATTGTGCTGCTAAACTAGACAAAAATGCAAATTTTGCTAGCATTGCTTTCTTCGGAAAATATACATGAAAATCATGCAGGTAATGACGAAATGCCAAAAATATGCTGTAGCAATCTATCAAATCCCTAAAGATCGACGGATGCACTTCTTCCTGGCTGTCTGGAATTTCAAAGTTTCTTTTAACATAGTTTATCGCATGTTGTATAGTATTCCTCCCGGACGTGTTAATGACATATTTTTCTTGATTTGATAAACGATTAGATTGTCAAGCTTTTGGATTAGAAAACAAGGCAATTGCGGACGGAAAAATGAGTGCCTCTTCAGAACGCAATGCTCATCACTCAGCAAAACATGGCAGATTATTCTCTCAGAGGGCATGGTCAGCTGGTATTAAAGATGCTGAGCAATGGCTTGAGGTCGATCTTAGTATCATGGGGAACATTGTAAATCGTGTAGGAACGCAAGGAAGCGGTGACGCTGAAGAATGGGTAACCGTGTACAAGCTGCTTTATAGCTACCGGAACTCTCCTGTGAGATTTAAGGTACATTCCAAATAAAGAGCCCTCGCCCCTATTCTTCAACTCCCTCATTTCATCAGGGCTTGGTTTAGACTTTTTTTGACCCCTAAAGAAGACAATATCCCACTGCAGCATCATGGCATTTTTTTTTAAATATGGATACTTCTAGCACAAACCTAGACGATACATTTGTGGGTAAAATAATGGGATTTCCGTTCTGAACACGCTAAATGTGAACAAAATCGCGCACTTTCTTTTTTTCCATCTCCCCAGACTCACTGCGACACAAAGATGCGTTTTTGAAGAAGAGGGTAGCCTGCCACGCACTAATTATCCATTGATTTAATACTAATTGTTGTCATTAATTATTGGTTAGCAAGGTCTGGTTAACAGATGGTGATTTCGTTGCTTTAGTTTGCTCAGAGACTAGATGGAAACAGCGACAGTAACACGGTTGTTTATCACAAGCTGAAACGAAGATTTTTGGCTCGTTATGTCCGTTTTCAACCTTTGAGTTGGAATGTATGGCCGTCAATGAGAGTGGAGCTTTATTTCTGCAAGCCAGGTACAACCGCGGTTGAACAAGAACCCCTTGTATCCTATATTAGTACATAATATATAGATTTAGCTATGGCTACAGGCGAAGCTCCCGTTTAACAAAGTTATTATTTACTTCAAACAATTAACTTGAAACCATTGCAAAGAAATCACTTGGATTTGTGCCTGCGTTCAGTTGAAAACTAGTAGACTCAGCGGATAACTTCAAAAAGCACGCAACCTCGAGATCTCGACACCTGATTCAACGATACGGTCATGTGATACTAGTCAGCGGATATCCATTTTTGACAGCTGTCAATTGACCACAACATGAATGTGCAATATCAGGTTGCAGGCTCCCACACTAGCTAGAAAGTGTGAAATTTCACATTGGTTGCCATGTGTTGCGGACGGACGGGTGGACGGACGAGGGGTCTTTTAATTACCAAATTTCACGGATAGATAACCTAATATCATAGGTGACGAATTGCTCCTTAATTTTGGCGCGAAATTTCGGCGATAATTTGTAAATTCACATGTGAAATTACAAAATTGCCATGGCAACCTTCCGTACGTCTCAGTGTCAAGATGGCGATAAAGTTTCAAAATGTCATGAACGAAGATGCAAGGGCATAAATATAGGATATTACACGGTGGCGAGAAGATATGAATTTTATGTTCGAGTGGCAAGAACAATATCTCACTAGTGAGATATTGTTCTTGCCACGAGAACACAAAATTCATATCTTCGAGCCAAAGTGTAATGTTCTTTTTGTTATATGGAGAAACCAATTCAACAAAAGATAAAGGCGGGAATCGTGACGTCATTGAACGATACGACACTCACAAAGGTGACATACGGAAAATACGCTACTCGGGTCCCGGATGAAGTGGCGTATGGAATCTACGAGTGGTTTAGTTCCCAGTAAAACACTCTCCTCCATATAATAAAAAGACGCCTGAAATAACCTGAGCACACGAAAGAGCACATCAAGAAGGATTCGTATGTGTAATCAAATGGTGACGAGTGAAATTAGGGAATAATTTCACGCGCGTTTTGTCCAAATCCTAATAATTTAATTTCACGAGTATACCTTTTGATTACCTATTAATATCATGGGTGACGAATTACGTTAGCAATCTTGGATTTTTGACATGTTTATCCTGGATCGTATCGATCGAGAACTCCACTCTCTCACATGTTTAGACCTTAAATTTGGCTTATAAAGTTCAGAATTTTTCAGACCTTTTCGGCAAAATACCTGATAGAATCGTTCTTAATGTTCTCTTGTGTGTTGAGGTTTTCTAAAGCGTCTTTTTGTGCCCTGACATCTTCATTCACGGCATTTTAAAACTTCGTCGCCATCTTGACACTGAGACGTGCGGAAGGGTTGCCATGGCAATTTTGTAATTTCACATGTGAAATTACAAATTAATATAGGTAATCAAATGGTTTACTCGTGAAATTGGGGAATAATTTCACGCGCGTTTTGTCCAAATCCTAATAATTTCCCGAGCCTTTAAATAACATGATTTACAGGAGTCATACTACTACATGAGAAACTTCTGCAATTTGATTGGCTTAGAGCAGTGGTATTTCAGCTTAATTTGAAATACCTACATGTGAAAATTACAAGCCTTTTGCGGGTAGTAGTATAAACAAATAATAGTATGGTTTGTACGGGACATTTGGCATAAATACCACTCATGATATCTCAAAATTGTCTCAAATTTCACTCGCCTAACGGCTCGTGAAATTGCGTATAGCAATTTCGAAATATCAAACGTGATATTTACGCCTAATGTCTCTACACAAATCATGCTATTACCTATACAAATTGCGCAAATTAACGTATTTACACTTCTTTGAATTTCTTTTTTCGAGTACATTTAAGGATCTTAACACCATAAGTAGAAAAAACCAATATGCTTGCCTTGTACGTAAATCAGCGACTGCCATCAATTGAGGTTTTGTAGGTGACTCATCCCCAGTCCTCTCTATTTGGATAGTAACTGCTCGCAGCGCTATTGAAAAGTTATTTTTGGGCCATATAATAAATCCTCTATTGTCAAAGCTTGTTCGGTTAAGATGGCTGGATATCGGCCTGGTTTTTTTTTTCGTTTTTATTGTCCTCGGCTCTGTCTCGGTCTACAAATATACAAAAAAGAACTTGACCGTTATCCAGCCAACTTCAACTTGACCTCTTACTTAGTTAATAACGCGTATATACTCTCTGCCTAGGCAATTTTGAACCCAAAGTGGCATTTGGAGCAATCGGATGTCTCAAGCCTAAAGCTCCACCCCTGATGGGTATCCCAAACGAAGTGGTGAATCGCATGCCAGGGGATACATTTGAGAATAAATGCGCCTGGGCTGCGAGAACAGAACTTAAAAGCCTGTCTGCGGTCAACAAAGGAATATGTGCCGTGTCTGACGCGGATATAACAGATCACATCGCCATTGGCTCCACAAGATGTCAAGGAAACGCCGAGGTCTTCGCCGTTGGAGGTATATAATAGGGCTGTTGCACAGGAAAACAACTCTACCTTGCAATGTAAAAAAGTGATGTACGTTTTCATGGTAACTTCAAAGACGGGCGAGGTGTCAAATATTCTAAAAAAAAAACATGAATAGACCTTTTTACCGATACAGCGGCCATATTGAATTAATTCGATTTAAGGAGTATTATAGGATGCCAAGGGGGTATGAGCACATTTCGTTTGTTTTTTTGAGCGCTTTTCGGGCATTTTTTCTTAAAGTTTTCTTAGAATAAGATTGTAATGGGAAAAAAGATCCTTGTGCCGTGTTTTGATGTAATAATGGTCGCCTTCCCTATACGGGGAGGCTCTGCCCAAAGGGGGTACCTTTATCAGGCCTCAGGTGTATGAAGGGGTAGCGGTTTCATGAGTTGAAGAAAGGTTAGGGATATCAGTTATTGAAATCTGTCAAAGGACCTAAAGGGGCTTACAGGCGCATTTTAAGACTGTAAAAAACTTTCTGGTTTAGTAATCTATTAGGGTGCTTAAGCAACGACGACAAGGACGGCAACGAGAACGGCAAAAAAAAACAGCTTTAGATTAGTAGACCAACAACTCTGCACGTGCATCACGCCTTTTTGTAGCTTTCTTTGTCGTGGTTGCACGACTACGACGTGAAAATGCCTCAGATTTCACGTTTCATGGAGGACGTAAACACAAGACGGTAATTTTCGATTTCTTCCCCTGAACTTCAATACAGTCCTTTAGAATTCAGCTACAGAAAAATTGGCCATTATTTGCCGAATTGAACGAGATGGAATAAGGGAGGTAAAGCTCCGTATTTTAAAAGACGGTGCATTTAAATTACAGCAGTTAAGAGAGAGATTCAGCGTTTTAAACTAGTATGTGAAAAGGGTACTATTATAAATAGAAGGTATACGAGAGGGGTAACGTTTCTGTGGAAAATGGTATATAAAAGGGTGAGGGGTTGGAACCCACTGAGACAGACAGGGGTGAGGACTGATATTTACCGCGTCAAACCGCTCCCATGTGTGTGAACGGCTTGTTCAGTTCCGTGCTGTTGTCGTTATATTACACCGTATATAACTTTTCATACCAACACGAAAAGCCATCCGGTATGTTGTAGACATAGCCTCGGAGTGACTACTTATGTTTGCTGCTAAGTCACCACATTAACAACGCCCTATTTCGATTACCCTGTAATCTCGTTGCCAGCAGCATTTCCACGATCAAAATCGGAGTCTCGTCGACAAAATTTTAACCCGACACCATTGGCAAAGTGCAGGTGTCCCCCTGACTGCGCCTATGTACGATCGGCCTCTCTCACCCTAAAACAGATAAGCAACTGGAGTTGTGCGAGACAATGGCAGCTCAGGCCCTTTGTTCCGTTGCAACTGTAAATGACTTTAAGTCGACTCAAATCAAAATTCAGATCAGTGAAGTATTTCAGCATTTTCCGGCGACGAATTGCAAAATTGATATGAATATTTTGCAGCTTTCAGCTTCACTTTCTAATTTTTTTGGCGTTTAATTTTTTTCTTTTAGCTTATGCGCCTTGTCTAGCAGGTAAGAAAAGAAAAGGGGATATATCGATTGTTGCCGACATAAAGCAAGTTGATGTTCACTACCTGGTTACCCTTGTGGACACTCTGCAAGTTTCAGAAGGAGGCAACAAAGCTGGGATAGTGTCCATCAATACAGCCAATGCCATTCAAGTTGATTTCAATCAGGTAGCCTCTACCGATGAAACAAAGCTTTTGACGCGAATTCGGAATAATGTTGGGAAACCGGAAGGTTTTGTCTCACAGCAAAATGATTACGTAAACGCTCTGACAAGAGTGGAGGAGCTTTATACCAGAGACAGGCGCGACTTTCGAGACGTTTTGCTGTTTGTCACTGATGCAACAAGCGGGATTGCTATTAACCCGTCTGCCTTCGATAGACTGAAGGTAATTTACATTATACTAGGCACAGATAACCTTGGGTTTTATTTAAAAAATCAAACCATCTTAATACGGCCAACACAGTGACGGAGCTAAAAGTCCAGGTAACACAGGTGTGTGCATTGTAGAAAAGTGAATTGTATGAAATCTGTCATCTCCGAGACCCGGCGGGGAAGGGGGGGGGGGGTTACTCTCTATAATGCTCTATAGAGCCCTATAATTAAGGGAGCTCTTCGCCCGAAAGGGGCACCTTTTTCAGGCTTGATCAGGAAATGAAGGAGTAATGATTTTACCAGTTGAAGTATATAAAGGGTACGACAATCATCATTCGGGTCTGTAAAAAAGCCCGACAGAGCTAACAGATGCCGTGATTTTATGGCTATGACCTACTGTGCGGGAGGTCCCAAGTTCGACTCCCAGGCGTGACTACAAATCTTAGTTTCGACTTCTTTCCTTTCCCCGTAGCTTTAGGTAGCTTTGAGTACCCGTAAAACGGAGCTCTGATGGAGAGAGAGAGAGAGAAGGAGGAGGGGGAGGGGGAGGGGGAGGGAGGGGATGAGCGCACCGTCCCTCTCAGGGTTGATAGTCAGGTGGTTATTTTGAGCTTTGCCGATGTGAAATAAATTTGAGGGGCGCATTTTGGAAACTTACGCCAACTTCATGGGACTGTGACCACACGAGGTTACAATGGAGGCTGTCCGCTTGTGGCTGTTTACAAAGTATGCATTTACGTCGTCCCCGTATGTGGCTGGAAGACAGACACGATAGAACGAATAAGGATTGATTTCTGCCAATGACCGGTCAGTGCGGGATTTGAACCCGGCGCCTGGCCGACCTTAGACCGCTTGCAGTCCGCCTTTTCTCATAAAGTCCGTCTAGTTCTTATCTCAGCCTGCGCGATTACAAACCACGACGTTATGTTACAATAAGGGATTGGGACGAGACACCCTCGTTTATCACGGCTCGCGGCTTCGCCGCTCGCGTGCTTAAGTTTCACGTGCAGAATAAGAGACTGCTCGTGGTCTAGTTCGACCTCTGCGGTTCAGTGAAAGCCAACTGAACTTGACCAGGTACGCTAACACCCTCACTGCTCTATAGACAGATTATTCAATTCACATTTCTGTAAATTCTATTGTTCCAGAATGACGGAGTTCTCGTTGTGGTTGTTGGGATGAAAGCAGGCGTTGACAGCAGCACCCAGTCGGTTTTCGAAAACATAGCAACCACCAGTGATGACGTGGTCTTGATGATAGGCAATATGCCAAAGTATTATTACAAATATGGCATGAATCAGATCTTGCGGAAGTTGTGTCCATCTGTAAGTACTTCAAGTTCATATTGTAATAATTTTTATGTCATCAGTTATTCATAAGAGAAATCAATAGAGAGGAGAAGTCGTTACGTCAAGTTGCCATGGTAGCAACATTTTTGGATGACAACAAAGCGAAAACGTCACTTAAAAAGTGAATTCGCAACTCTTCAAACTTCATCGATCTTATTCAATGTCATTTAATTTGGCAAATGTTGGCGAAATTTCCTCGGGTTGAACCAGAAACGACCGTATCTAAGTTTAGAAGAGGAAAAAGACAACTTTTGTGTTGTGTTCACCTACTCCATAGAGCGGTTTTCATTTGAGTGTCGAAAAGTAATTGGTTTTGCACTTTCTACACGATGCGATTGGCTTAAAAGATTCGCGCCACCTTTTCATCCAATCGGAAGTAAAACCAAAGCCAATTGTGACGCGCTCGCAGGCATTTTCCCGCGCTTTGCGTCAGCCACATGTAATTACTTCGAGTTTTGATTGGTTCAATGTATTGTCTGTGTCCTATGTGATTGGCCAGAGTAATTACTTTGGTTTTGGTTTTACGACACTCAAACGAAAACCACTCTAAAGCGAGCGTGTTAAATTAGGAAGTTTCATGTCGCAGTCGCGCAACGACGGCTAAGAAATGTACAAAATGGCGTGATGCACGTGTAAATTTGTTGTTTTGTCAATAAAAACCTTTTACTTTTTAGCCGTTTTCCTTCTGTCGCCGTCGTCGTTGGTTTTGTTGTCATCCAGAAATAGTTGGCTGATTTAGCAACAGGAAGAGAACGTCAGTTGACTATGGGAAAGCGCGCGGAAAGGACTAAACCACGACTTCCGGTGCTCAATTTGCCGCTCTGCCATTGGTCAAGCCAGTTGTTTGATTTGCGCGCGCCGTCGTCAACTGACGTTCCCGTTCTGTTGCTAAATCAGCCTAGTGCTAGCATGGTGACGTGACGTCATACTTCTCCTCTCTATTAGCCGATTGGCTCAAATCCCCCGGATGTTTCTTTATAACAAGCTAGCGTTGACCAAGACGTTTGCGCTAGTCGGTAAAATGACGACAATTGTTTGTTTTCAGTGTCACGCCATTCAAAATAGATAAAAAAAAAAGTCAAAACGGTTCACTAGATAAAATCCGAGATATGGGAAATGAAAGGAGGTAAACATATAAAGACCCTCGCCAAGATTCAGGTCAGAAGAATATTCCGTATAAGTGATATCCGAAGAAATGTTTAACGCAATTTTATAGAAATTTGTATGCAGACGCCATGCCGGTGCCCACCTGGATGGGCACCAACATGGCGGAAGGAAACCAACAAAAACATCTGTTACCGAGTTTTGGTATAAAAGCGTGAATTTATTCCTCGAGGAACTCAAAAACATTAAAGTAATACTTTTTCTAATCCATGAACTGTTTAGATAGCAAAATTCCCCGAAATAAGTCACTTTTTTGACCTACATGATAGCTCTCTCGGCCGTCATGTAAATGCCAAATCACGTAAAAGCTTAGAAATTCAAGCGTACCCTATCACAAAACCAAGAAACCTTTTGAAGCGAAAATTTGTATGAAAATTAGTTCACAGCTGCTCTAATACATCACTAAAGTAAAATCTCAGCAGGATCGATAGTTTTGTAGTTTGAATGTTAGTGACATCATGTGAAAACCAACAATAGTATAGGCTTTTGCCAGATAAAGGGGCGGCAACCGAGAAGCCCTGGGGACGAGATTGCGTTAGCTGGAGAATTTCTCACGTTTTACGAAGAACTACTACCTAAAAACAGCAAAAATACAAATCCTTGTTTTACATAATTATTCAGATCATACTCATCCTCATCCAATGATGATTTAAATATTTAGGGTCTTGAACAGGGTGTCTTTTTGGACCGCACACCTTAAACGGGATGACCTGTGTTTGTATCTGAAAATTCTCATCGACTCCGAAAACGTTAAAAAAAAGATGTTAGTGATGATGATTATCTTTACTAGCCCAATTAAAAAAGATAGATTCTTGAACTCTTTAACTATCGCCCATAGTACTTCAAAGCTGCGTTTTCAATTAGTTTGTCACTGTTTAAAGCAATGTTTAATAATTTGACAGTCGCCATAGCTTCATGATAGACGTGTGTGTTAGCCGAGCGTTACAATTTAAGGCTGGTCACACTGATAATGACAAAAATCAGCTAGCCTAAGAAAACAACCGACTTTTCGCGACGCCACTACTGGTTTACCCGCCAGAAACTCCATAAATTGATCAGAAATCTCATACTGATGACGCGTCACTACTCACATCTGGGTAGTGCTACTGATTGGTGGAAAGTTTGCTTCTTCTGCGGTCTTTTCTCAGACGTCATTTCGCGGGGAAACCAGTAGTAGCGTCGCGAAAAGTCGGTTGTTTTCTCAGGCTAATACCAACCATTGCAATCCGGCGTTTTAATCTTCTCCGTTTTTGTCCATCAGCGCTTTCTTTTGTATTTACAAAGTTACATGTGTGTTCCTTTACTGTTTTGAGCATTTTTTAATATTTATATGCTAGATTAGCTTTGGGTGGATTTTTTCTAAACTGCTAAACCACTGTTTCTAAAGTCTCTTAATCTCGTACCTTTTTAATTACAACCTGAACCGTAATAACGCAGTTTGTTGCTTTTGTTTTAGCCCGGAGAGGAGAACGAGTGAAAACAACGGCAGCCCGGCCAATCAAACTCAAACAAGGACATCAGTATAATCATATATTACCAGGGATAAATTACTAAGTAAACGATCTCAGACGTTCTTTGAAAGGCGATTTATTTTTTAGGCTTCTTCGCGTGGACAGTTGTTTTTTTTAACGCTCACGTTTCAAAAAAACAAAGCTCAAATGATTTTGTCTTTTGTTGGTCACGTGGTGTAAAAAGATAAAACTTTATACTGGCGTTAAAGTGAAGTACGAATGAAGCATCGAAAAACAGGGTTATTTCCAACAAAGAAAAAAAAAGAAAAACCTTTCTGAGGAGATACAATGATAAGGCTCACTGTATTTCTTATTTCTTTGTTGATAGTAAATAAATGCCAAAGCAGCAATAGACCTTTTTACCGATACGGCGGCCATATTGAATTAATTCGATTTAAGGAGTATTATAGGTTGCCCAGGGGGCATGAGCAAATTTTGTTTGTATTCTTGAGCGCTTTTCGGGACATTTTTTCTTAAAGTTTTCTTAGAATAAGATTGTAATGGGAAAAAAGATCCTTGTGCCGTGTTTGGATGTAATAATGATCGCCTTTTTCTAGTTTAGTATTAGAAATATGGTCTTTCACTGTATATTTCTCGGGAAAAAGGCGATCATTATTACATCCAAACACGGCACAGGGATCTTTTTTCCCATTACAATCTTATTTTAAAGAAAACTTTAAAAAAAAATGTCCCGAAAAGCGCTTAAAAATACAGACGAAATGTGCTCATGCCCCCTGGGCATCCTATAATACTCCTTAAATCGAATTAATTCAATATGGCCGCCGTATCGGTAAAAAGGTGTATTGCTTCGCCGCTACGCGGGGAACCAGACAACATCACGTGACCCACAGTTTTTAAGGGCGATTGAAAAGCAATGGTCCGTAAAGTGTGCTGAAAAACTCCCAATTCAACGGGCATCTGAGAATCTCAGAAATTCTTAAACCCACTAACGATCTGAGTCTGAGATGATGAGTGGGTAGAAGAATTTAAATAATTAGGGTTACTGCCGTTAGAAGTAAGCAAGGTGTTAGGTTGGTATGGGATATAATCAGTTTTTTCCATCACAGTTTATTAGGCGTTGTGATGCATTTCTCGACGACTCCCGCAAAAATATTGAAAAGTCAGTCATTTTCCCCAACAGTTCTGTTCAGAACTACTGTATTTACTCGAAAGAGCGCCTTCTTTAATTAAATCCCATAGTTCGAAGCACAATACAAATAAGCGCCCCTCCCATCAACAATGCATCGATTGTTTATTTTTTGGCATTACTATGATGACTACTTCGAACGGGATATAGACTTAAATTAATTTTGTGTGCTTTTCTTATTATTTTTGGTTGAAACAACTAAAATGAAAGAAACATCACAAAGTACGAGCGCAACGAAAAACCGCCGCAAAAAAATATATATACGCGGCGCTTTTTCGAGTAAATCCGGTCGTTATGACAACTATATTTCTTGATTACAGGGAAACACACATCACCACACGTAAGGTAATCCAAGACAATCTTATCCTCTGGATTGTACGCCGTGGATTCTGGACTCCAAGGTCTGTGGACCTTGGAGTCCGGACTCAAACCGTCAGCGGGATTCCGGATTCCTTGAGCGAGATTCACGGATTCTGGTTCCATATGCAAAAATTTCGCGAATTCCAGAATCCGGATTCTCTTACGTGGAGCGACACACTTCAGTATGAATTTCCTCTCTTTTGAGACATGGAAAATACGCGAAAACCGCTTAATTGCTGAGAAACCCTCGATCTTTTTTTAAAGTACTTAGCCTATATTTAAGACCAACATTGCTCCTTTAATGTCAGATAAGAGAATGGTAATGAAAACTATAAACGCGATAAACTGAGAGATAAAGATAATAACAATAATAAAAAGGTGATGGGAAAAAAACTGTGTCGTTGGTTGTTGCTAGATTTTATATTTCAAATTCATTTCATCTCGGGGACCATATCATGAATTAGCATCAAATTTTACGTTTACACTCTACTTTCCAAACAATGCCTCTATTTCATTTACGCGCGCAAAACTTACATGTGCACTCACGAAAAATTTCGAGACAGTGAAAATCCGACTTAAGTCATGAATGAATGACTTTTTTTGCCATTGTTAGAGTTAGGCGAAAATGACTTTTGTACGCAAAGACAAAGCCCCTTCAGTCTAACGGTTTGAACCCGCTTTGAGTACTTGACTCATTGTTTTTTATTCATGCAATATCCGACTAACGAAATCCTACTTGGGCCGGACATAATGACCGGACTAATCAAATAAGTCTATCATTTTTGTAGCTGAACAGTTCAGTAGTTACATAGCGATAAACAAAATTAAAAGTCAACTTTAATAATGTATGTGCGACAATTTTTCTGGTTTTTCCAACTAAAACGATGACCTCGTCCGACAAATTTCCTCTTTGAAAACAAACATTATTTGCAGGACTGGAACTCCTTTTCTTGACTGGTGATGGATGATGAATGAGTTTTAACTTTTAGGTCTGTTCAAATGGATCGACTACCATCTAACAGTGCAATATAATGTGGGAATAAACGCTGCGGATCCATTTGAAAGAGCTATTATTATCACGATCCTAAAACTTACGACTTAAATTTTACTTATGGCTGTGGACAAATTCATGGTTATGGCTTGGCTAAAACATCTTAGTCAAAAATAGTTCTGCAGAGTCCATGATTTTGTGGTTTCACTTTCCTTGTTTTTTCATCAATTTTTTATCTTGGGTACTTCTGGAATTGAAAAAAGTAAGGGGGGTCAGTACAGTCTTCTTAAGACATCGGGCACTGTCTTTTCTCTGATGAAGCGTCTGCTCAGATCTTCGTTTGATCGGGGACACCGTTCCTCGAGCTACACACACACTTTCGCACCATGTCTTCGTGGCTGTAACTCACATCTACATAATCACTTCTTGACTTCACAGAGCACATCCATGCCTTTGTTTTTGGCCACTGAGTGAGATCAAAAGAGACCAGTTCTAGCAGCGACAAAACCATGACTGTCCAACTGTCTGCAAGCGTGGGAGCGGCTGTGCTGCAGAGATACTTACGCTGAGACAAATAGTGTTTTTCTAGGGTATTCAGATGGAACTTCACCTCAGTCTTTGCGAACTCAACTAGAGATATGTTGGCTCTCTTGGATAAAGCGTCTTCTGCTTGGTTTAAACTTGGATAAACGTAGTTATTTCCGACGTCCCTATAAAAATATTTTAACAACTTTTAAGTCGAGTGCGTGCTTTGGTTAACGCGCTCACCTAGTTTCTGATGTAACGGATTATAGATTTGTTTTGCGTTGTATTTTCAGTAATATGTCGTATCAGTAATTATGTTCTCATTGTGGGTGGCTCCCCCTAAAATGCTGCGCAATAGGCGAACGAGTTAATCGATTCGAAACCACTCGTGAAGTGCACACGTTTTAGGCATCCTATGGCCTGAGAATAAAGCCGACATTTCGCGATGAAGAAATTTCATATTGATGACGCGACACTAACCAGATCTGGGTGGTGTTTCAGGTTCTGATTGGGTGGAAATTTGCTTCATTTCGCGGGGAAACCAGCGGTGACGTCGCAAAATGTCGACCATTTTCTCAGGCTGGGCATCCTACTGATGAAAGGCTACGACAGCTGGACATTTGTAGGGCCGGCAATAATCGTCTATAGTCTAGTGTGCCCCCTTTCAATGATGCATACTCATTCTATTTTGTGGATTCGTCGCTCCCACTTACTGAAATTGCATCTTAGAAGAAATAAAAAGTCAAACGCACTTCCTATAGTATTCATACAGGATTAACCAGGTGTGGGAAAGTTAGTGAGTTAAATTCCCCATTTTTATAGTGAAGTTTTAAGCCTTTCTGCAGCTAATCATCGACCTTTAGACTGTACTCAGAGCACCAGTTTTCAAACCAAATTCATGTGCAGCCAATCTTAACGCTCACTTACGGTATTTAATTAATTTGTCAGTCAGCAACAACGAAGACTTATAATTCTCTTCCCAGTTGTTTCAACGTTGGATAGCGCAATCCACCAGATAAATCGTTATTCCGCGGATAAGTATTAAGTAAACCAATTGCGCTTTCCACTGGATGGAAATTTATTCAGTGGATAGCATTTTGCACCTTTTTTTTTATTTTGAGCAACTGGAGTCAGCTCGAAATTCCAAAGTCCTACGCATAGTCAAATTTTAAGGTCGCTTATAATTTCTTGGCAACAATATATTCTGTGAACAGACATTTAACAGATTTTTAGCTGCCGTTATTTTGTAGCCTGAGAAAACAGCCCACATTTCGCGATGCACCACTGCTTTCCCCACGAAGTGACGTCTGAGGAACGAACGCAAAAGTTCCATACTGAGGACGTTGACACTACCCAGATCTGGGTACCGTAGTGCTTCTGATTGGTCGTGCCCCAAGGGAAATTTGTAACTACCAATCAAAAGCACTACCCAGATCTGGATAGTGACACGTCATCAGTATGCAATTTTTGCGCTCTTTCCTCCAGCGTCATTTCGCTAGGTGAAACTGGTGGTGGTGTTGTGAAATGTCGGCTGTTTTCTCAAGGCTACTTATTTTGTAGGAGCATTGCCACGGTTCATGTTACAGCACCTTAGAAGTGTGGTTGCTGCCCAGTGTATAACGGACTCCACATGCGGTCTTTCATCACCTTTTCCAAAGCTTACATAGTTCGAAAACTTCTCTGCCAAGTAAAATATTATGGCTTGGCTGAAACAAAAACAGGATAATCAGTATACTTTTCAACCCAGCGGTACAAATGTACATCATTTGAAAGCTTAAAGGACTGAAATGTTCAATTGTGAGGGTAGACTGCGCACTGGAGACATGTTGGAATGATGTGACAATTCAAACCGAGGCTGACTTGTTCAAAAGATAATAAGCAAATCCAGGGTTAGTCACTGTGAATACTTATCATGTTTGTTTAAAATTTATCTTGGATTAAGGGTAACTAGCCTTTAAACAAAGCAAGATAAAAAAAAACTCCAGTTTTGTAAGCTGGCTTTGTTCACTAACACAAAAATGGCAAATTGGTGGACGTAATACATTTTCTCTCTTAAAAGCATAGCTTGAATCCTCTATTTAACCCCCCTCTCAAATAAGCCCCCCCCCCCCCCCCCCCGCACCACCCCTTTGCAGGAGAAGGAAGTTATTAACTGAAGAGCCTCTTCTCTTTTAAGGCCCTCTCCCCTCCCCCTGTTAGTCTCAAAATTATGATAGACTGTACTTATCAACCATGACTGTAACATTTCATATGCACTGATCCAGTATAGTTTATTCGCGTGCTGGAAGTTTGAATTTGTTCGTTTGATCTTCAGCTGCATGACCTCCAACTTTAAGCCTGGTTCTCATTAGCCGCCGATGCACCTGCAACATGACTGCCGGTACTGCCTAAGATTCTGTCTCGATATGAGAACAGAAGTCGCTGGCAACATTGGTCATTCCAGTCTTTAACGCCGGCATGCCTACGAAGTTGACTCAAGTTCAACTTCCCAGGCATGCTGGCAGTAAAGCTCTAGGATGGCTGCAGTTGCCGGCGGTGCATTTACAGTACAAAGAAATAAAAATAGCTCCACACGTATAACTCTATGGGTCGGTTTTTAAATGAAGTCTAACTTAGGCCGTGGTTTAAGAAATCTTTGGACCTCCAGGTCTCTTTCTTACTGGGTTATTTTAAGGAGAATATTGCACGAGGTGTATTTTTTAAAAGTTAAGAGGCTTTCAAATCACTAGAAGAGAGCGTACTCTTTTAAGCTGCATGCTTTATTAGTTCAGATACTTTGGGTTTGAAGTTTGCTGACTTTACCTTCCATAAATAGTGAGATCTCCATCTTGTAGCAGTGGAACCAAACCAAGAGGACTTACATTTGCAAAATCTGGTGGCTTGTTTTCCTCTACATCAACCAGTACAAATGGAATTTCATTCTAAAAATTGAGTTAAGGAAATGAAACCATTATAAAGTAAGATTTGTGGCGAAATCAAAATTCTTCTTCCAAAAAAGCCAATTAATAATGGTAATAGGACGGAGTGGAGTCCAACTTAGTCTGTAAGTGTGATTAACAAAATTGGACGACCGTGTAACAGAAGTCTGATTTGTTAATCACAAGTATGATTACAGACCGAATTGGACGACAACTACAACCAAATTTGTGATATTCTACTCTTTTTCTAATTAAAACGCAACAAATTCCGAGAGTTTTTCTTGCTAACATGTGATGGGCCGTACTGTCCAATTACAGGGACAATGCGTACTGTCCTATTAAAGCACAAATTGGGACAGTTGATAGCCAATAAAATTTGAGAATCTTGTTATAGTTGTGATTAATAACTAGGGAGTGGTATATGGATAAGTTAGGGCAGATTGTTCAGAGATAACCTACTCTAACAATTGGTGGAAAAATTACAGCTTATAATTGTCTGGTATAAGCTAATGGCTTCAGGGTCCCAATGGCATGCTCCTGTCCCACCAAATGGGATAATGATTCCAATATTAATTTTTTCCTTTACATGCTGCATGTGTTAGTCAAGGTGGAATAGTGGAAAATTCACCAAAAATTGGCACCTTACTGTTGGAAAGTCATGATCTCTAAGGCATAATTCTATAGTTATCTGCTCAGCCTCTGCAGGCATTTTCTTGGTCTGAAAATGGGTACAGATTTTAACCATTGTAGTCTGCGTGGAGATGCTGGGGTTCTCCCATATAATTAAGTGATGGGGATGCTCCTTGCCTTGCTTAGGGGTGTAAATTACAGGTTTTGGTCTCGCTTAGGGTGTTTGGGTCAGAAAGTACCGGTAATTATCTTTGCCCATTCAGGTATGCCTTAGGGCCATGCATAAACAAATTTACCAAAAATGTTGTGATACTCATGTCTGTTTTAGTATGGTCCTCCTTCAATGTAGCAGTCAGTTTAAGCTTGAGCCACACCCACATTGGTCTCCCTTGGGGTTTAATTTTAACTTTCAGAAGAGCATCCCCATCACTTTCATATGGGGTCCCACCCCCCAGGGTGGAGACATCTCCTATTTCCTTCATTGCCAGAGACGTCTGCACGCAGGCTATAACCATTGTGGACTGAAATAAACTGAGGTTCTGTTCCACTCTGGGCCCAGTTGTTCAAAGGCCGATTAGCACTTAACCCGGGGTTAAATTTAACCCCGGTTTCTTTTTCTTGTGTTCAAAAGCATTTTCTCGGATAATTTTCTCTGTTATGTTTAGAGCTTCCAATTACCAACTTGTAGACAAAAACAATTAAAACTGAAATGCTTTTTAAGCTTTCAAATCTGAATTTAAATCTCGCACTAACCCTGGGTTATCTTAGCCTAGCTTTGAACAACTCGGCCCTGGTCTGAAACTAGTGGGTATGGAAATTCATTTGGTCTCTGGAATTTTTCACCTCTTGACAAGTATGGTTTGCCAAAAGTCAGGTAGCCTCCTATAGCAGTTGCTCATGTCAGGAGTAATGCAAAGCCATTCCTACCTGAGTGTCTGCAAAAGAGACTAAAAATCAGGAGGTTGAAGCTCTTTGTAAGTATAAGTATATAAAGCAAACTAAAGCAATCCAAAGTGTAGCTGAGATCGTGGAGGGAAATGACATAACATAACATTTTATTAGCATTCCCATATGCAGAAATGGTATATTCCTTTTAAACTATTACAATTACAAAATTTTAATAATATTTAAAATAACCAACTAGATAGAGATTATTAATTAAATGTAATAATTAGTAATCTCTACTTCCCATGCTTTTGTTTCATGAAATAACATGGCCTAGCAGGAAAAGGGTTTATCTACATTAGTCTACAATATTTTGAAATAGGACACAAGAGGCTCTCTCATCTAATCTGACAATGATGAGTGGATAAAAATAATTTACTTTAGTGTTTTTCTTTGACAGCCATTTTAAGTACGTGGTCAGCTGGTGCAAGGTCTAGAACTAGACAATACTTGGAATCCTTTCAGGGCCCAGTTGTTCAGATTCAGAGGTTGAATTGAATGTACATGTGTTAACCCCAAGATAACAGACCATTCAGTAGCTTAAGGGGGTGCATTCCTTTGGAATGATCAGATTGGGACAGTGTGCAACAAATGCAGACTGCAGACTTGCAGGCAAATGAGGTAAACTTTGTTGTGAAATGCTTAAAAGATTTCCTATTTCCTATTTCCTATTTTTGTTTTGCTTTCACCTTTCACTGCGACCAAGAACGACTGATAAAACGTGAACAGCTTTCAGGGTAAGTCAGGGTTATTTTAGCACATACCTCTTTTAAATACAGCCACACAACACGACAGGAAACGCAAGTTTTCTTTATAAACAACGACACTGCGGGCGCCATGTTGGATAACCTTCTTCCTCGTTCCCAGACCCTCAGCAAACTTGCGGGTGAGAGGCGGTGTCACAGTGATATAGGCATCCCGGCGTTTTGGGCATCCCCATTCCCATATCCCTAGCGTTTTGGGCATCCCGGGTGGGGGATGCCCAAAACGCTGATCGCTTCGACTTTGCCTAAATTATTTCAGACTGGGGAAAAGTCGGGATTGTCAATCACCAATTTACGGCTGAATAGTGTAGATGCATGTTAGAGTTATATCGTCTGACACTTTACGCCGGGTTTATCAGTCCGGAATATCCCTAAATTTAAGGACAGGGCCAGCTGGTCACGCGACACTTTTCAACCAATGAGAAGGCGCGCTTGTGTTTATCAACAAACAAATCAAAACATCGCCCCAGTGCTCAAAAATTTTCAAAACAACGGACGGAGTCGACGGACAGAATTATTTATTAAATTTATTCCAGACCGATCGCAGTGGTCGTGGCTTCACTGGCATGGCTTGCAAGATTGTTGATAGAAACAAACTGGTCCCGTGTAAAAATAGCCTTAGAGAGAGTGTGAAAATTTGTTGAGATCATACAAAACAGGATTGGTACTACCTACTAGCTTCTACAGGACAAGAATCAAAGAACCAGTCATCATAACAAGAATAAAATAAAAAGTAGTTGAAATTTATTAATTTTTCTTGTTTGTTTTTTGGTGTTGTTTCGTGTTGACTTCACGCATCTGGTGCTTTCCTTGCTTGCTGTAGTACCTGCAATGTTTTAATTTGATCCCAGATTCAGTGCATGTTCAATGAGTAGCGAAATACATCATTTTACACTTGAAATTTGCCTTCTTTCTTTGATTGTTTTTTAACGGTGGATGAACATTTGGAGAATCCAGCAACATTAAATCTTTCCAGATTTGGTGAATTTCAGAAACAAAGCGGTTAGTATCTACCTTGCGCTTATGATCTTCAATTTCATCCCCAAAAATTCGGCAAAGTGAGGCGAGATGTTGGACGTGAATATCCATAAGACTAATAAAGTTGTTTTGGCCTTGAAAAGAAAAAAGGCAAAGGCTCGTACTAATGCGAAAAAAAGTAATAACACGGCGCTGTGAGAAACCCGGGCATGGAAAACGTACGTGTTTTCATGGACCTCGGAATTCAAAACTGGTCTACCAAAATTCTAGGTTGTCTACCATCCCCACATTCAACATGATAAAAGTTAATCGATATGACAATCAAGGAAAAATATCTAGAACTTCGTAAAAAAAATCTGTGAATCGAAAAAATAATAGATACTTGTTCGGCCTACCTTGAAAACCGACCAAAATCTCGCACACACATCGCGTTGTTTAAAAGAAGAAATAAGCTACAAAATGTGCTGAATATTTCACGAGACACTTCCAATATGGCTTCCGATACGCTGTCCTCTTAAAAAAATTGTGTATGCCTCATGAAAAGTCTTAAAAATATGCCTGAGAGCCTCGAAACGATGACTGATTCTGTCTAGCCTGAGATCATGCCCTCTCCCTATTATCCCTTTTATATTTTTTTTTTCCTCTCGCCTCGTCCGCCCTTCAAAAAAAAAAAAAAAAACGCCTGATCGCAGGTTAGATTCTGTCCGACTCCGTCCGCTGTTTTGAAAATATTTTATCACAGCGGCGATGTTTTGATTTGTTTGTTGATAAACACAAGCGCGGCTTCTCATTGGTTGAAAAGTGTCGCATGACCAGTCGGCCCTGTCCTTAAATTTAGGGATATTCCGGACTGTTTATTGCGCAGGAGAAAAAACCCATAGGCAGTAAACGTTGGCTCAAAACATGACGAAACTGAAATTTACAACCGCATAACATCGCTTCGCTGTACAACGCTTCATTGTTTGCAAAGCTTCAATTTTTTTTAATAGAACTGTTTACCAGCGAGAAATCGCAATCGCCGGCAGTTGCGATCGTCTGATTCCAAACAGCCAGAAACAAGAATACTAAACAAAGCAATCAAAAGACAAACATGAATAAAACTGCGTTTTGCGGTGTTGAATTCATAGTATGCATGACATTTGAGGCCTGTACAACTTAACCCCGCAGCGCTACTTGACACACAAAAGGCTGTCACACAATTCATACAGAGGCCTCTTGCACCTACGGGACAGAAGAAATCTGTTGCCGT
This sequence comes from Porites lutea, assembly GCF_958299795.1. NCBI lineage: Eukaryota > Metazoa > Cnidaria > Anthozoa > Scleractinia > Poritidae > Porites > Porites lutea. Next base: position 44,133,458 of record NC_133201.1, on the reverse strand, counting down.
TTTGAGATGTAGTAGGGGCTTCTATTAAATCAATTCCGACCGAGTACCACACCTTGGGAACAACCTTCACAGGGTGCAAAAGTATTATCGCGGCCGGCGTGTCCAGCACAAGGAGTAGAGTGGCACTCTGACCCTCGCTTTCTCTTCCTCGGTGAACAATTCGTCGAAGCGCTGTGCCATCCTTCTCCTTGGCCACCTAGAACAAGGACTCTAATTTTGAGTCATACTCGAACTTTTTGGCAAATTTCGCAGAGTCGTTTTTTTGCTCAATAAAGCCTTCCGGATAAGCCTTCTTTTTAAGATACTGGAAAAGATTTCTATATTTAGCGGAAGCCATCTCTAAAACGTTTTTGATTTTCCCGCGAAATCCAGCTTTTTTTGGAGGGGATGACTAAAACACTAGCGATTTGGGCATCCCGGGAGGGTACCGGGGGATGCCCAAAACGCTGCAGTAATATGAGAAGGGGATGCCCAAAACGCTAGGGATTTGGGAATGGGGATGCCCAAAACGCTATGACAGCGGCGTGGTTTTGGAAAGAGCCTGCAAGTCAAGTTTTTTTTTCTTACAAACCCTCTATTTTTTTTGGGCTTTATCACCACTGCCCACTCTCAGAGGGCACTAACCGGTTTGAGTCAAAATTGTTTACACCTGTGATAAAAACACCAAAGCAAGGTGATAACGTCAGGAGATTTTTGCACGCACTTGACACGTATTCTGAGAAGAAAAGCATAATTATCATGTTAAGGACAAGGCAGATGAAACATAAAGTCAATTTACGCAAGAATATTATTGTTTCGGAAAAAAAAAAGCACCCATACAACAGACTGAAGTGAGCCTCCTGACTCCCCCGCCTGTCCCGACCCCACCAAACACCATGAATTAATCAATGAAAACGTCTCTTGTTTTCTAATCAGCCAATCGAAAACCGAGAAATTCACCGACCTTGAAGTAACTAGAAAACCTGTCAGACTGGTTGGGAAAAATCCAAATCAGGATTTCCGATTTGCGTTTTCTGGGGGAAAACCAAGAACGGATGATGAATCCATAAAATTCACACTCTGGGTGGATTCTTCAAATTAGATCCAAATCCTGACGTTTGAGATTCACAATCTGAGCGTTTTTTGGGCAAGGATTTGAAAAACGTACTTTTGACAAGAGGGTTTCCGAACAAAAATGGTACACAACAGGTGCCGTAAATGTGTGACATTCTAACGGAACCTATGTTGGTGGCGCCTTAACTGTGAGCCATTAAGGTAATGTTACACGAGACGATTTGCAACGACGATTTGCAGCGCAACATACCGTTTCAATATTGGAACAATGTTGCAACCATTAGAAACAATGTCGCAACAATGCTGTGATATTGTGTGACGCGAAAAGTCGTTGCTGCGAATCGTAACATCACCCTTAGTTACATATCATTCCATGTTTGACATCTATTTACATTCACGAGGAGCACGAGAACATGCCGTTGTCATGGTAAATGACCCTTTTTCGGATCTTCTGTTTTTTTGGTAGTGAAGAATCCATGTGATCTGAGATCACAGATCCGTTTTTAGATCCTCCCAAAAAACACACCGAAAGACAAAAGCCTACGACTTCATCGGCGTTAATGTATTCCCCGCAAGTTAATAAGATTCCCCCGCATTTTATTCATGAGATAAAGACAAAAGGCTATGACGTCATCAGCGTTTAATTTTTCCCTCCGCAAGTTAATGAGATCCCTCCGCAAAAAAGGGGGTTAGATCGGTGCCTATACCACTACTGGCGTTTGAATCAAAGCCGTTCCAAAGACGAAATTCCCGGCCGGGCTAGGCGGGAAGAACGGCTGAGCCGTTCTAAATTGAAACAGGCGTTCCTAATTGATTCAGACGTCGAACTTTTCATGTACTTACATTTGTGTAGTTCAATGTATTAGGTTCGTCTCATGAAAAGTTCGATGTCTGAACCGGGCCTAAATTTACGATTTATGGAGGGCGAAAACAAGCGATAACGAATTTCGAGTTTTTGAGTTCGGTCCTCAAGAAGTGAACTCAAGGGAAATTCGCCTACATTTGACATTTTCAGCAAAATGGAATAAACGCGACAAGGTGGAAAAAAAAAGCGAATTCACTTTAAAAGTGACGTTTTCAAGTTTTCGCTTCCGTCGCCGTTGTCGATGCTAAAGCTCCCTAATACTCTTCTGAAGACCTGTTACCCATTTTCTGGTCATTATTAACAGTTTCCCGCAAAATGAAACTTCCGTCAGCACTTTTCTTTTCAACGCGATTATTCATAAAGGAGGGGGGCGGGGGGGGGGGGGGAGTGAATAGGCCAACCGATCGGCGGATTTTGAAAATATTTTTGCCCGGATTTCGGATTAAGAGCGAAATTTTAACTGCGGATTTGCATACCTCTATTCACTCCCCCCCCCCCCCCCCCCCCCCCTCACCCCCACAAACAAAAACGAATATCCCGGCTAGAAATTAAACTGTGGACCTTAAAGTTAAAGAAACAAGAGCTACTGAAGACAAAGACGCAAGCAAGATTTTTATTTATTTGTTATCTCTATTAGCTCGCCTAAGTCCCAGACACTCTAAAACGCCTGTATAGACGGACAATGCCATTGGTCAAGACGATACGTGGGCGAGCTGCAACACATACTATTTTTTTACAATTTAATCCGGTAAAAACCCCCGTGTTAGAACCTGCATTTTTTGAAGTCTAGCAAAAAGGTTCTTGTATTTTGGGGTTGTTGTGGGCAATTTGGCTAAGTAGGTTCTCAGTTGTGAGCCTTAGACTTGCCACAAATCAACCGACTGCGTGAGCGCTGAAGGCGCGAGGGACGCTCGCAAAGCGAGAGAAGGCGCGTGACGTTAGTCGCGAGTCACGAATGACCACCTAACCAGCAGAAACCGGAAACAGGCTTTGAGAAAGTCTACTGTGAGCCTTTGTATGGGTACCGGGGGACGTCGATTTCGACGCACATTTTCCATTAAATCGTCGGATCATATGATGATCAAGAATTGTTTTGAGCGGTAACGCCTTAGGTAGTGTACATAAACAAAGAGGAGCCCGCGTGTGATAATGACGCAATCGCGCAGATGTATTCCCGCTATTTTTTTTACGATTTACTTTTTATCTCTAGCCTGCGTCGCAGACCCTCCAAAACGCCTGTAAAGATGGACTATACCAGTGGTCAAGACGATACGTGGGCCGGCTGCAACACAGGGTATTTATCTCAGGAAAATTCCCTTTTTCATCTTTTGAATTTGGGGGGTTATGGAAAATACTGAGTATTGGGAAGTAACCGGCGCTGCTCCGGCGTTTGACGGTCAAATTACAGCAAAAATAGGTTATAAATCTTACGAGAAAGAAACGATAACGCCGGCAGAGGAGGGGATGCTGGTCCGAGTAGGATGAGAGGGGAAGTAACGTACTAGTGTTATTTCAGAAGCAAAGAAGCAACTGAGACATTTTTATTTAAACACGTAAGCTAGACCATCATGTAAAATCATTAAAACCGCAATTACAAAACAGTACATTGAAACCATTCAAATTCACAGAAATTATCATAGACTATTAATAATAAAACATACGAGCAAGAGCAGTCACTCTCTCATGTTTCGTCTGTGGTGAAAAGTGGAGCGCTTTAATGAGAAATCCGAAGTCTTGACTACAAGACACGAAACCCTAGATTCTCAATCGAAGGCAAGTCATAAAAGGGGTGCGTTTGTTTGTGAGAATCGAAGATTAGATTTGTCCGCACCCCTAAAAGGCACAGCTCATGAATTCTAAAAGTCCTACTCTAAAGATACCATGTCACGCTATCTTCAACCTTTTCAAAAAGCAGGAACGTGTCTGCACATATATTAAATTCTTAAAATAATGATCCAGTTTTGTTATTTAAGACTATATTTAGGCATTTAAACTGTTTCCTGTTGTCTGCAGCTGATGATGGCAAGGATGGATATGGATTGAAACTTGAAAAGCTGGGCCAACTGTTTTCAAGTTTTAGTACCAGGGGCGGATCTAGGGGGAGGGTGCAGGGGGTGCGCACCCCCCCTCCCCCTGAGATGACCTGCGGTTTTCTAATACAACTGGTATTCTCCAAAAAAACTATGTGGTTTATTGGTGTTGAAGTAGAGCAAGAGACGAGTGCACCCCCTCCTAAAAAAAATCCTGGATCCGCCCCTGAGTGCTATGCCCGCAACCGCCCCCCCCCCCAAGAACTATTATATTTAGTGCCCCCTAATAAGGTTTGTTTGCTATCTTTTTCGTAACTTCAGACTGAGGAGCATTTTGTGTATGGTTAAGACACTAGGTAATGACTTCAGCACAGAATCTACTTAAAACAGCAATATCCTCGTGATTTTTAACGAATCCACTAAGGAGTGTTAAGACGAAATCAATTAGGAAATTTAGTAATTTTCATTTTCAGTGGACAAAAACCTTGTACCAGAATAATTTAAACAATATCGCATTCTCTTTTACATTTTTCAAAGGCTATAGATATAATTGGAAATCTGTAGTAACACCAAAGACTATTTCTCGTGGGAGCCCGAGAAAATAAATATCAAATTTCACAAGAATTGTGAAACACAGGTTAAATTCTGAAAATTTGTATACGTAATAGCATGATTTGTAGTGATATTTGGCATGAAAGACCACGAGTGATATTTCGAAATTGTTATACGTAATTTCACGAGCCGTTAGGCGAGTGAAATTTGAGACAATTTTGAAATATCACGAGTGGTATTTATGCCAAATAACAAGTACAAATCATGCTATTATTTGTTTATACTAATGCCCGCGACGGGTTTGTAATTTTCACATGTAGGTATTTCAAACTAAGCTGAAATACCACTGCTCTGAGCTAATCAAATGGAAGAAATTTTTCATGTAGTAGTATAACATGTGTAAGATGTCAATTTGTGAGATTTGACATTTATTTTCTCGGGCTCTCACGAGACATTTTCTTTGGTTTAACTACGGATAAGTAATTACATCTATAGCTCTTAAAAAATGTAAAAAAGAATGCGATATTGTTTAAATTACTCTGGTACAAGGTTTTTGTCCACTGAAAATTGAAATTACTCAATTTCCTAAAGGATTCCGGATCCAGGATTTTTCTTAGGAGGGGGGGGGGGGGGTGCACCATGGCCACTGCACTGAGGAATGGCGTATCTGACTGGTGACGTGACGTGCCAAACTACCATTCTTACCATTCTTACGGCGTTTAACATAAATTCTTCAATCTCGTCTCATGTTTTACTTCAACACAAATAAACCACATAGTATTTTTTCGCAGAATACCAGTTGTATTAGAAAGTCGCAGGTCATCTCAGGGGGGTAGGGAGGGGAGGGGTTGCGCACCCCCTGCACCCTCCCCCTATATCCGCCCCTATCTTTAAAGCCAAAACCCACTTCTGGATGTAAGCGAAGGTTAAAAATCCGCTTATCTTTTCCCAAACAAAAGGAACCATAAATCTTAACCAGATCTAAAGAGAAGCATTCTAGAGGAGACCACAGGCCCCACAAGATCTGCGTACTCCTGCACTTCATCACGATCATCTGCCCCTGTAAACGCCGCATAAAGCTGTAAAGAATTCACAAAAAAAAGCCTCAAAAAAAACATATTTTAAAACTCATTGCCATAGCTAATCGACCTTCTTCAGATAGATGTCACGCAAAATTGCATTTTTTTATTGCTTTTTAGTGAAACAGAAACATCTTTTCAGAGAATTATTCTTTCTATGGAATTTAGTAAACCATCGAAGTTTTGCAAAAACCAGCGAAAAAGTTACGTAAATATGAGGGTCCAAATTTAAAAAGAAATGTACGCTCTTCCTTCTCTTTAAACATTGACAATTTGGGCTGTCTTGTTTCAGGGAATTTTCTACGGATTTTATGAAACTTAGCAATTTCACTAAGTTCAATATAATAAATCGATAAATGAAGACGTGCTTTTGTTCAATAACACGCATCACATATTGCACTTTTTCTTCACTTGACTACAGCTTCCAGAATTGTTTGTTTTTCCTCTCAAATTAGATTGTTGAATATAAACTCCATTGAAGGAAAAACGAAATGTGTTCTGGAAGTTGTCGACAAAATGGCCAACTGTTTTAATTTAAATGAATACCTGGTAGGGCATGGCTTGGCGATCAAACAAAACAAGAACATCTTCTGTGGAGCCCTGAGGCGTTTCTGAAAGTGAGGATTTGAAAGGAAAAATGTAATTGTATGAAAACATCAAGCGCTTTGACTGGTTGCCTGGTCTTGAATGGTTTTACATGGTCCGTTTATAATTATAGTTGGAAACTACATCGCGAAAATATTTCTCCCGTCAGAAAACGTTGAATCTAACCCATCAATTCGTCCCATTATTTAACAATTAGTCGCCTCAGGCGACGTGAATATCGGCGAATAGTCACGGAGACGAAGTCGAGGTGACTATTCGCCGATATTCACGTTGCCTGAGGCGACTAATTGTTTTAGTATAATTACGTTGATGATTATTCGAGAAAATAAAATTATTGATCAATTTCCGCCTCCGAAACATCAAAAAATCTGGCTGCCATTTTGAAAACTGCTAGCCTTCAATGTTATAATCACCGCACGGTGATTATAGCGGGATAAAGCGAAGCTCCTAGCGAATCATAGCGCTCTATTTTCGATAATCATCAATGTAATTATACTAATGATGGGTTAGTCAACAGAACAGTTGAACGAACGGGACAGCCGTCTCAAAAAGGTTGCCTCAGTGACGGGATTGGACGGGACGGGACGGTCAACCAACTGGAAGATCTCACTGACATGATGGTTTTATGAGAAAGGTGGTCTCATTGGTCCGTTCTAATCGTAGATGAAACAAATCATTTTAAGTTTGTAATCGCTCTCCATGAGTGAGTGAAACGCAATGATATATGATTCTTTTCTTGGCTCGTTGCAAGTAGGATGAAATGTGTACCTTGTGCACCAAAACGCAACCCACAATTTTCATCTCAATTCCTAGAAAATAATGCAAGCGTTACCTTCTTCCGAGTCGTCTAGGCGAGAATATTTAGCGAGAGCAATTTTAGGACGACACTGTTCAATTGGGATCCAGTTGTAGGTTTCTGGACAGAGAATGTAGGATGGACTGTACTGACCCTGTAGAGACACATAAAATAAATAAATAAAATTAATACACAAAATAAATAATGATTTGGAGGTAGTACATCCACAAAGTGGTTCTTCACCTACCTGATTCCTGGTCGAATTGGAATTTGAAAATATTGGTTTTCGAGGAGAGGGAAAACCGGAGTACCCGGAGAAAAACCACTCAGAGCAAGGGAGAGAACCAACAACAAACTCAACCCACATCGGGATTTGAACCCGGGCTACATTGGTGGGAGGCGAGCGCTCTCACCACTGCGCCACTCTTGACACATATTGAAAGCTTATTAGAAAAAGGGCCGAATCCAATTTTGTCCCCATAGTAGCTGTATGCCTCTAGAGCCATACCCGCCCCCCCCCCCCCCCCCTCCAAAACAACAACAACAACTAGGAGATGGATATAAGTAGGTATAGATAGCTCATAAATAGCAACATCATAACTAAGTATATGATTTACTGAAACCTCCGGTGATGGACATTCGACATGTAAGCTCAAGCGCATATTACAGTGTATAAGATTGAGCGGTCACGCCATGACATGGCAATCTCGGATTGAGATTGGGCGGTCAGCCATGGCAGTCGGACACGATTCTGCCGCTCCGTTATTTGTCTATAAATGCTTTAATTTTTGCTTTATTTCGTCCTCTCGGCGACCCTTATTTTAACTATTGAGCAGTTTTACTCTTATCAAGGTTGTCTAAGTTATTCATTTGTCGAGGCTAAAGGAATTATTTGCCGTTTTCTAATATACAGTGGAACCTCGATATATCGAAGGGCCAAGGAACTGGCAAAATTCGCTCTCTGTTACGAGGTTTCGTTACATCAAGGTTCTTTTTCATATATTTTACTATTGCTGGTGTAACGAAAATCGTTCGTTATGACAAGGACTTCGTTATATAGAGGTTCGTTATATCATGGTTCGTTATATGGGCGTTCGTTATACCGAGGATTTCGTTATATCGAGGTTCGTTATATAGAGGTTCGTTCAATGGAGGACTTCGTTATATAGAGGTTCGTTATACCGAGGACTTCGTTATATCGAGGTTCCACTGTACTGAGTACTGTGTCAAGATGGCGGCTTCTAAAGTGAAGACTCGTTCCAGTAATTTGGCTGAAGAATCATTCCTCTCTTTTCCTAAACAAATGGACGATTACATTAAAAATTCCAGTGTTTAAAGCGGGTATTTTTGTGTTTCGCTCAATTTTAATGGCAAGTTTTGTGTTGGGTGAATTTGGCTAATTTTTCGTGACAGAGCTCCTTTAAGTTCAAAGGTGAACAAGCATACACACCTTGTACTTCATTTTAGGGCAGGATTGAATGTAAAAGCCCATGTAGTAACTCTCAATACTCGGGGTGGTTCTTTGGAGTGAACGAGTAAAATGAAGTTCCCTGTAAAATAGAGATTCAAGTAATTTTGAGCAGTCAGCGAGACCGAACAAGTAGAGCGTTTGGAGGCCGCGAATTCAAGTTCTTTCGAGAAACGGGCACCGTTTGTGTTTTACCGCCTCCTGTCCGGCTATCTAGCGGCTACTATTCAGTAGCTGGAGTTATTTCTGAGTCGTTCTAAGAGTTCAACTGAAAGTTGACTGGATATATTCTATATACATTTTTATAAACTCTATATACACATTGTTAGAAGTACTTAAAAGTAAAAAAGTCTTCAGTGCGCTTAGTTCTGCAGGTGGCCGTGACATTCTAATAAAATATAGCTGATCTGACTTAATCCTTAACTCCTTCAGTGCCAGAATACTTGATGGAGTTTTGTAAGGCGACTCTAACTTTTGAAGTCTGCAGACGAAATCCTATGATGTGACCATTCAAATGAAAGCTCTCTGCCTGTACTTTCACATGATGCTATTTGTTTGTCAAAATTTTAGAAAATGAAATGTGGAAATTTGGTCGAAATTTGCCTTTGGCCACATTTGGCAGTGAAAGGGTTAAGGTGTAAGGACAGTCATTCTCCACGTGTGTCGGTAGAAGATGGTGAAGAGGGGGGGGGGGGGGGGGGGGGGGTTACATCCTTCATTTTGCGCATACAGCTATTTCGAGAACGGTTGTCGGAAAAACTGTGCCGGCGACAATCCCAGAAGGTAATATGGGATATGATCAGTACACTGTTCCTGACACTGTAGCTGTCAAACCTACTTTTGTTGCTTTCCTTTAGCACTCACAAACATACGTCCATGGCCTCTCGTGCCATTCTTTTAAATTTCTTCAAAGAACAATGAACTCAAAACCACCCACAACACCCTTCGAGATTGTCACGTACACTTTT